>NW_028258293.1:35890826-36211102 GCF_053883595.1 Heterocephalus glaber | reverse complement strand
ATATGGTATACATTCATTTGTTAAGTGTTCAACAATTTCCAACTCACTTTCATAGTGTAATATTCTCCTCAGCCTTTCTTTCCAACCCCCTTATATAAAGTTATGAGTTTCCTATGTGTACAATGCTTTTGATTTGACTAGCCATTAATTTATAACACATTAGTTATAATAATCTGAAACAAAGTCTTGGAACTTTAAATTTTATTAAATGATATAGGTTTAAAGAAGTACAAAAGTGAGAGCTCTGAGACATTAACCTGGCTGAGAATTTACCCAAATATATATTATGCCTTTTTAAGGTAGCCTTTACTTCTAGACAAAATATTTTTGAACTTTACTGTTATAGATTGATTTACATAGTTAAGTTAGTTAGGACATGTCTATTAGTCTTACATATGTTAAGAATATAAAAGACAATAAAGGTAAACTTGCACTAAAAATGAACCATTTTGTAGGCAAAATAGTAAACAAATAACTAGGTGTGTCATATGTAGGACAGAGGCAAAATGTGATTTCCTGTGAGGATAGAGGAGGATCAAGTAAAACATCAAAGAGATAGAGTGGTCTGGAAAGTTTTGGAAAACAATGTGCCTTTAGCTACCTATGAATCATGCAACCTGTGTTAATATACCCCATAGAAAACATCTGCTCAAACATTAGCTCTATAGCTTAATTACTCTGACAGGCTCAAGATTATTAAGTAGCTTTTGGAAACCCTGTAGAAGTATTTCCTCTGGAAGTAGCTAGAGATAATCCAGAATCTTGGCTCCTCTCTTCTTGTGTTGCATTAGATGAAGCACATTCCACTTTTTGTTATCTTTTTATGATGCTATTGATAAGACCTTGCTAAGAAAGCTGAAATGATAAACAAATAGGGTAATATACCCAAATTATAAATGATGTGTAAAATGCTTCAAAGTTCTGTAACAGAAAATGTTATTTCTACATGCACATGTACTAATATTTCTTGCCATATAGTCCTACCCAGCAGATGGGCTGACCAAAGGCTGATCAAATTGCCACTTTGAGATGGCTCTGACTCTTGGTGACTACCAAGATTATCAAAAAATCATCCACTTGACTTTACTGAAACACTCAGTGTCAGCTTTATGAAAACATATAATTTATATGCTCTTTTCTGATTATTAAAATATCTGTCAATTATTTAAAAATACAAACCTACATTACAATTTTAAATCATCAATAACATCACTACTTTGAAATCATGACCATAACACTTTTCAAATATAATGACACAATGCTATTCTATTTATGTGCTGCTTTTATTTTACTAAACATTCTACTATGATGGAAGAAACAATTTTCAATACTACTTTAAGTCTTATTAAGTTACTATTACTGAATTTGAACATTTTCCTATGCTTATTATCTATTACAATTATTTTCATTGTCCACTTTGTTATGGTCTTCATATGTTTTTATTGTGGTGAAATTTTGTTACTTTTTAGCACATATTGAATTCTTTATACTTTTATAAGCATTTATATGTATATATTTATATTGTTCTTTCTTTTACATTTTACTTATAGCATACTTTTGCTCACAGAAGCTTTATAGCTTTTCAGTAATGTATAGTTCAATTTTCTTTATGATTTTGTATTTTCTTTTAAAACTTAGAAAGGCTTCCTGCTAAGCTATATCTCTATCTATCTTTACTTATTTATATTGATTTTTCTTTTTATGGTTTGATGAAGTCATTTAATTCCTAATGGCATTTGGAATTTATTGTCTTATGGTATGATCTTATGTCTTATGGTATGATGAGGTAGGGATCAAAAAAAATTTTTAGTGCGTAGCAGTTATTCAGTTACTTTACTGAATACTCTGTCATTTCTCCAATGATTTCAAATAGTCTTTGCTGTTTAGACTTTGTTGGATATTTCCATGGGGATCAGAGAGGTAAGGGGTCAATAAGATGAGCAGGTAAGGAGTTATCTAACTCAAAGGACCTGGGTAAACTTTTAAACAATTTATTTAGAGTGTTCTTACTGATTTCTCAAAGTTCTGTAGGCAGAGCAGGTCATTAAAATGCTAAGTTGAACTACAGCTTTAAAAATTCTGTTACAAATGCTTAAAGAAATTTAATAATGAGGTGATTTAAAAACTGATTCTATGAGAAGTATTCTTTTTTAAGAATAAAAAACATATTTGAAAGGTTAAATTGGATCTATCTTGATATCCAAGTTGAACTGAAGCTTTGATTTGTAAATCAGGTAGGAAAGCTGAAAGTATGCTATCTGTGTTTGTAGTAATTATATCTATTTTAAGTTGCAAATCTACTTTTATGTATTACCATATCAAAAGCTTGGGAGACAGAAAATTATCTATCTTAATAGGAAAAAAAAGTGCCAACTGCTGATTATTTGTATTTTGCTTTACATGGTGAAGACTGAGAAGTGATTGCCTGATCTGTGAGGCCTATGAATAAATTTACAAGATGCTTTTTACCCAATGAAGTATTGACATATAAAAATATATATTTGATATTATTACAACATCCTATAACATGAGTACTGTCATTGCCTGCATCTTATAGAGGAGAGGGGAATCTGAGGCATAGAGGGTTTAATACTGTGACTAAATCATATAACCTATGAATCGCCAAACATATAGCCCAAAACATTGCATTTAACTACTAAACAATACTGATGGGCTGAGAAGGAATTTAACAAAATGTAATTGTTTGTATCAAAAGCATTGTGCTGAAATATGCAAATAGCATTTCACTGAGATATGGTGGTCATATTTATTTCAAAAACATCAGATGTTTCCTTGCTTAAGTGCCAGCTATATGAAGCATTTTGAGAACCTTCATTCTTTTACATCACTGAAAAATAACTGCCCCTGGGGATATTTACAGGTAGTTGTCAAATTAACACAATGATAATAAGGAAAGAATCTAACATGCTGAGTCCAGAATGGAGTAGCTTGCAAGAGACAATCCAACCATACTTGCCATCAAGTTCTGAATTTACACAGGGATACATTATTCCATCTAGTGATGGATCAATTATAGATACTATCTAGGAACTGAGGAAAGTCCAGTGGTGAGGAATATAGCTTTGAGGTTATATTGGATTCCAGGAGAATTCTGAAACCACTATTTACCAGATGTGTGAACTCAGACAAGTTATTTATCATCTATATGTCTCTCTTGTTAATATGCAAAATGGAGCCAATGATCACTATTTCATATCATTGCCATATGTGAAGTAACATACACAACAGGGAATGTTCACAGCATATGTTAAATGCTTTACAATAGGTAGCTTAGAACAGGAGTCCAGGGACAATTGTTTATTTTAAATCCATATTTGTTTTTCATTTGACTTTTTTATTTTGAGTAAATAAAATATTGTTTATAATAGCATTTTAGATTTCTTAATGGACACAAAAACTGTAGAGTCATCAACTCTTACCTCTGACATACAGCTATTCATTTTTGTTTGAAAACATATTGTGGTTGATCACTAAATTTAATTATCCAAATTTAAATTATTAACTGAGTATCTTAGGCTGGGTTAACCAAGTAAAACTGATAAATAGTACTTATGCAAAAGGGTTTCTTAAGGATTTAGTAAAATACTACATGCAAAAGATTTAGCATAGTGTTGTACACAAAATAAATGTTCTAGGAATATTAGCTATTATTCTGTGCTTCCTCAACTTCTCTCCTGAAAGTCCTAATAAATCTGATGGTGTTTGATTATACTAATTCTATTCTTAAAATCATAGGATAAAAATGTTAAATATCAAAAATGTCTTCAAAATTATATTCTGGTTTGTAGATGGAAGACTGAGATCTAGAGATACATTGCAACTTGCCAGTGTCACCCACATATCCAGGCAGCATGTTGGACATTACTCAGAACCACTGACCTCCAGAGGCCATTTAACAAACATTGACTGCTATTTTCTAGAAACTCTTAAGGCAGTCTTGCTTCCCACTTTTACAATCTTACAATTGGTGAGTATTGATCTTAAGTGTCAAGTGAAGAATGAAAGTTGATGACTGTCCACAAAGGAAGGATTAAAGATGGGCCTGGACCCACAAATAATGAGTAAGGAAAACTGCAATCTAATAAAAAATAAAACACATACAATTAGAAGCCAGAAACATGGATGGTTACTCCATCAGGTTAAATATCTCCACCAGTTAATTTCTGGCAGAAAGTAGGGGGAGCAAAGAATAATAAATGAGTAATGATCTTTGGATTAATCATCCTAACAGCTAAACCATAGCAATGGGACCGTAACAAGGACCATAGCAATGCTAAACCATAGTAGGGACCATAGCAATGACTGTTAACTTCAATCCCCACCCTCATCACCACATTAACTTCTCTGCTGCTTTCTTAAGTGTACAGCAAAGATTGTGGCTAGTTTACAATTGAGATTCTGGTAAGAGTATGAGTGAATTTATCACCCTACAATACAGTGGATGGCAAGACACTCTCTTTCTCTTGTGTAGGGACACAGGTTATGAGGGTGTATTTCTTGTCTGAAAGAACCAGAATGATTAGAGTTGCAAATGGATATGCTTCTCCAGGTTTATCTCTTTACTATTCCATAGACCATTCTTATATTTGGTTCAGGAGTAACAAAAAGGGAGAAAAGTCAGAAGTTGGGAGGAAAGAGGTATTGGATTATTTGTCTATTTCCCTCCTTCCTGCCTGGCCATGTGAAGTAGTGGCTTTGTGGAGACAGTGGTTGGCTCCTTCACCTATGACCACAGTGCCTATCAGAATTTAACTCATACAGCTTCCAGAAACTCTGTGCTTTTCCACTTTTCTTTTGTTCATTCATTTGGGTGACAAAGCCTGAAAGTAGTGCTTGAACACTTAACCATCCCTTATTGATTTCCTTAGCTTTCTACACACCTCTCCGTAGTTCTTTCATAAACCTTTTCAATTAATTGTTTGAATATGCCATCTGTTTCTATCCAGGATTCTAATGACTCAACAGGGCTCAATTTTTAGAAAAGTACTAAAATATGTCCATTGGTATAATGCAATAAGAACTAGCAGTAAAAAAAAAAAAAATCATGGGTAGTGGAGTAGAAAAAGGCTCGGGTTAATCTTTTCATTCCCCAAGTATATCCTTTCTTAACTAATTATACTGCATTTCAGGTAGAAAAAATTTAATGTATATTCTCCAGACTGATGGACATATGTGAGTCTCTTCCTTCTACTTGATGAAAAGCAGCAAATACCCAGATTTAATTTCTTCCAGCTCCATGATAAGCTTTACATTTGTTTGGGAGACTTCCCCAACTATCCTGTGGATAGTTTGATATGCATGAGGTAAGCACTTCAATTTGTTAACAAAGGAAAGATAGAAAGATAAGTAAACTTTTAGGAAGAAGCAGAGCTCTGTCATGTAAGACAATTTCCCTAAGATATTCAACAATAAGCATATTTATGGTGAAATAATTAATTTATCAATGTTTAAAGGTGCTATTTAGAAACTTACCTTGCAAACTGATGTTATCTATAATTCATTAGTGACTGAGAAAAATACCGAAGTTTTATTTTTATTTTTATTTTTTTTAGTAGGGTCTGGGTTCAAACCCAGGACCTTGTATGTAGGCAAATGCTTTGCCACTGAACCCTGAAAACTTAGGAATTTTTGAAAAAACTTTTTTCCTGATTGAATTTTTCTTTCAATTTCTCTTGAAAATATGCTTTTTTCAGAGATCTTTAATGAATTTCATCAAATATGAATAAAATCAATACTTTATGATTTTGACAATTTTTTAAATATTGAAAAGGATATCTTTATTATTCTTATGACAAAAACAACTAATTGAAATTATATTCTTCCTTCCTATCTTTATTATTCTTATGACAAAAGCAACTAATTGAAATTATATTCTTCTTTCCTATACTAAAATGTGGGGAAATTATGGGTAAATATTCTTCCAGAGAGATTAATCTGTTCTGTCCTAAAAATTTAAAAACATAAGTCTATATGTGGATATGTATTTATATAGTACATATGATCTTAAAATAGACTTTCAGAGCTTCTTCCTTCCCTCTAAAAGCAAAAAAACCAGGGTTTAAAAAATAAGGATATAAAAAAACATATATGAACAATATTAAATTTAAAATCTCAGAAGAACAGGGCCATGTTTTTTAATTTAATTGTAAAAACATCATTTATTACAAAACAAAGAGCAGCATGAGTCTAAGACATAGCTCTTCATTTATACCATAGAAGTCATTAGTATATTTTAACATTACATATTTTCATGATATGAAAATTTCATATTTTCATGGTCCTTTTGTTCCCCTTCAAAAGACTGGGGCTTTAAATTACTGCTCAAGAGCCAGGAAGCAAGATGAGGCTATTAGATTTAGCATCATATATTTTCCCAAGCGGTATACACAGCACTTTTTAAATATGTATGCAGCCCATTTTAGACTGTAATCTCTTTTCGGTTATTTATGCCACTGACGGCTTTGGATCCTTACTTCTGACACTATAATTTAATGCCATGACACAAGCCCCAGATTTACTATTTCCAATGTTGACCTGAGAGTTCCATTCTACTTTCCTCTGATACAGTGAATTCAGGGGAATTTTAGAAGAAAATTTCATCAGAAAACTTTTTTCTTTACAATAAATTTTTACAGAGTCAATGTTGACTTCTTTGCCTTCAGAGAGGTACTCCCAGCCTATGGTTTGAAGCACATTTTTGATTTTCTAAAATTAACATTCTGCAGTTGATTTACCCTTGATCATATATTGGTTACTGAAGGTTTGATGTAACCATATAGAAATCATTTAACTCCTCAAGCATATGTTTTTCTTATCTACAGAAAGGGCATGAAATACCTAGTTTGTGAGTTGTTCAATTTTTGCATATACCTAACACACTTAGGACAATATCTGGAACACACCAAGAGACAATAGAAAGTGTGGTAAATTGGAGGCTATGTGCTGCACAATTTCAGGAGCATGACTACCACAGTTCACAGCATGGATAATTTCTTCTGAACTCATTAACACAGTAGCCCTCCTTTGACCCAGAATTTCTAAGAATTGATTTGAAAGAAAAAAAGTGGAATAGAATAAATATATGTGAAAGTTGTGTACTACAGGATCATTTGAATAAATAAGCAGAAACAATTTAAGTATTTACCAAAAGAGTCACTTAAATAAATTATGTTGCATACAAATAATGAGATATGCACTCTGTAGCTGTTACAAAAGAGAGTGCAAAACAGACTGTACTGACATTCTATCTATTCTATAGTACACTAATTGACAAAAACAAATTACAGTCAAACATAGGCATACAGTCATACATAGGCCTAAAATATATTAGGTGCATGGAGAATACTGAACATTGACACTAAAGTATTAAGCAGTGGTTATATCTGAAGTATGAAATTACAGGCAATTATCATTTATTAAGTATTCAATTTCTGTAATTTTCTACAAAATTTGTATACCAAAAGTTTTAATAAATATATTATCTGAATATAATATTTTTACTTAAGCCCTTTTAATTAATACATGTCCTTTACAAGATAAAATCTAGAACCTTCATAAATTTTATCCTTTATTGACTGCCTAGTTCTTCTGCCATTACTCTGTCACATATGCCCAAAGTGCAGAGAATAATCAGAGTTCCCTTTAATCATATTGTTGGATAACTCATCTTTGTTCATTCTTGTTTGGTTTCCTATTTTGCACACCCCTGCAACAATCTTTATTGCTGATGGCTATTTCTGTATCCATCTCTTATTATATATTTTGATTATGAACAAAATAATCAACAAACGGACTAGCAAATAATAATCCTGAAATAAGTCCTCATTAGGATAAAATGAGTTATAACAATATTTTGGGAAGTTTACAAACCAGTGTGAACACACACACACACACACACACAAACACACACACACGCCTCCAGCAGTATTACTGAATAAGCTGAATCATGACCAGAACAGTAGCAAATTGAGAGATTATTAGTTGTAAACTTCTCATCAGTTGTGAGCAATTATGATTACTATTAAATATGTCCAGTGAAACAAAACTATCTTAGTAAAAGAGTGAGAAGACAAGGTTCCTGAATAGAGTTAAAGTTATCTTACAGAGAAAGCTGGGGATGAGGGCAATACCAAGAGATAGAAGATTGGACTGACATAAAATAAGGAAATAATTGGACAAAATAATTCAGCTTTAAGAGAAGAAAACACAGGGTAAGCTATTGAGTCTGAGACTGCAGATGGGAGACAAGACAGAGATTGTCAAGAGGTCATCCTTGATGATCTTTCAAAAACCAGCAATTTTTTAATAATACTACTTTATTTTCTTAAATGAGTTTATTTAAATGGATGCTGTATTTTTGAAACTGTCGATTAGTCTTAACAGAAACCAATTCTTGCTTCTTTTGCTCATGTAGTTACCTTGTTTTTGCAAAAGAACAGCAAAATCAAGGGTGGGGTTTCTTAATTTTGTATTCAATTCCATGGGGAAGAGCCAATTTGGCTAGAATTGACCAGATGTCCAGTTCACTTCCATTCATGTAGACAAAGAAGCTTCAATCCTTTTCTTAGTACATTCTTCCTGGAAAATCAAGCCTGTAACAATGAAGTTTGAGGTATGTGCTTTTAAATATGAGCAGAAGAAAGCCCAATTGGTACTCACTGCCAGATGGTCTTCATGAAACATCAAGTTATTTCTGTTGGGTTACTTTTTAGTATTTATCTTTTTACTCATTCAATTATTCATCCATCCAACACATGTATCTATCCATTTATCCATTTTCAGACTAGGTTTCAGGTCTGGTACTTTCATGAATGGTATTTATAATCATTAAGATATAGGCACAGTTATTGTTTACAAGTGGACAAACTGTCAAGGGGCATAGATATTTTGATACAAGTTAGACAGTGCTATAGTGCTTTGTAGCATAAGTGTTTGAACTCAGGTAGCCCAAAAGACAGCTTATTAACTTTGACAAATAAAATCCATAAAGAAATTGTGTTTGAGCTGAGCCTTAAAGAATACATAGGGACTTCTCTTAAAAAGAAGAGAAATGATAGCATGTGCAAAGTCTTGCAAAGGGGGCCTTATTGGTTCAGGAAATGGAGACAAACCAAGGACGATAAATTTGGTGGTGTGGCAGGAGACAAATATAGGGGAGCATGTTGATTTGAAATTATGCAGGTATTAGTGCAGCATCTGCAGGAGTTGAAATTTATTAAGTTTTAACTACCTTTTGAGAAAAGAAGGGTCTTTACTAATGTTCTAGAAAGATTAATTTGCTAGTGGTGAGGGTGAACTGCAGTGGGGTAGAATGCAAGCATAAAACTAAGAAGGTGGCTTTTATAAAAGTTTAGGTGACATATATAAGGGCTTGTATGAAGGAATAAATAGTACTTAATTTCCCATAGTCATTAGGCTTTCAGAGAAAAATCAAACCAGAAAAATCATGGAAAGGAACAGAGAGCTCTGTGACTTATGAGGTGTTTCCCTACAGCTGTGACCTAATTAATTAATTATTCTCTGATATTTAATTAAACATTTGTGTGTATCTTTGTAAAGGATGTGGAACAACCAATTAAAAATTTCTTTGTGGCCTTTCAAAATTAATTAACCATTAAATACCACAGACTAGCCTATATTAAAGATTTAAGTATAAGAGGGGAATATTTGAATTTGGATAAATCATGATACTTATCCCATATTCATATCTCCTAGCCAAAACAAAAGTTTACCTGAGATATACTAACGACTACTTTTATTCAATAAAATTTTTGATGATTATGAAAATGTTCTGCATAGTTGCTTTCAAATATGTATGCAGCTACTGAGACTTTGAATTGTGCCTAGTTCTACTGAAGACGTAAATTTTTGAAATTTTAAAGCTGTGTTTCACTTGCTTATTTTACATTCCAATTTAAATATTCATATGTAACTATTGATCATGAGAAATATGCAGATACAGTGGACAATACAGTATTGCAATGTGTAGCAATGTATTAGGCAGTGCAGACAGGAGAGGAAGAATAGGGTAGAGGTTGGAGATGGAATATTTTATTTTCAAGATAGTTAATTAGTGAGCTATGACGTCTGAGAAAAATCAAATCACATATGAACTTTAGTTCCCTCACATGTACTGGAAGCAATTGGATAAATAATTATGATGATGCTTTTAAGCTTCATGTTTCTATATAAATCAAGATTTTTTTGCAGTACAACTGAAGAGGACAGCATTAAAGAATCAGACGTGATGGTACTTTCCTATTTCTCAGCACTCTGGAAGCCTTGCAAGTTTCAGTGCAAATTGGGCAAAGTAGTATCCTAATGAGACTCTGTCTCCAAAACAAAAAAAGTACACTTTACTTTGTAAATAGCTTTTTTTGTCTTCCTCTTGATACCTGTTACCTTCTGTGACAGGTAGTCTCAACATGTTTTCCAATGATCTGCACCAACTTTAATCCATACCCTGTTTTGTCCTCTCCTACCTTGTAGTAAGATTAGTCTGTGCGAGTATTAGTGTGTTCTCAGTCATTTATTAGGATAAGGTATAAAGGACTGAGGCTTCTATCTTGGACTCTTACATTTAGCATTTTGGAAAAGATTGTGTGATAAGAAATAGACTTTCAGCCAACCACTAGTGAAAATGTGAGGAATTCAGAGAAAATTCATGAGAAAGATTCTTTTGGAGTGAGTCTTCCAGCCTTAGACCATGGTGCAAATATACTTCATTGCCACTTTTTTCCCATTAAGTTTATTGGTACATTTTAGGTATACAATACAGTTACATTCATCATTGGGATCTTGCACCTTTACATGATGTATCTTGGTTCTTACTTTTTCCCCATTCCCCTGCCCTCTCTTTACCCCCTACACCCTTCCCTATTTATAAAGAATGTGTTTCCATGTTTTTCCTATTCTCATATTTTTTCTTTTCCATTCTTTCCTTTCCCCAACCCTCCCACTTCCCCTACTCCTTTAGAATGTTTTTTCTATTACACAATATCAATAATACATTTTGATCCTTATTTACACTTTTAGTTTTTCACAACAGAGAAACTATTCAGAATTTACACGTGTGTTTTACTTATTTCACTTAAGAGTATGGCCTCAGTGTGCATCCACTTAACTATAAATGTCTCTAGTTTCTCACTCTTTATGGCTGGGTACTACTCCATTTTATATAAAAACAAACAAACACATCTTTATCAAGTCTCCAATTGATAGGCAATTGGGCTTTTTCCAAGTTTTAGCTATTACAAACTGTGCCTCTCTAAACTTCAGTGAGCATATTTCACTGTGGTATGATTCTTTTAATTATTTTGGGAAGATTATCAGCAGAGGAATAGCTGGGTCAAATGGGACTTCTAACCCTAGTTGTTTGAAGTATATCCATATTGCTTTCCACAGTGGTTGCACCAGTCTGCACTCCCACCAACAATGAAGAAGGGTTCCTTTCTTTCCACAACCCTGCCAGCATTTGTTATTGGTTGATTTCTTGATAGCAGCCATTCTTTCTGGGGTGAGGTAGAATCTCAGTATTGTTTTCATCTGTATCTCTCAAATGACCAGTGATATTGAACATTTTTCATATGTTTATTTGCTGCTTTTACTTCTTTGTCTGAGAAATGTCTGTTCATTTCAGATGCCTATTTTTGAATTGGGTCTTTATAATTGGGGGGTCTGATTTGTTTGTTCTTTACATATTCCAGATAGTAGACCTTTTTCTGAGGAACAGCTGGTAAAAATTTTTCCCACATTGTAGCTTGTCTCTTAGCTCTGTTGGTGGTTTCTCTTGCATTGCAAAAGCTTTTTTTTTTTTTGTAACGGGGATCGAACTCGGGCAGATAACAGTTGTTGATTATTTGTGTTAGCTCCCATGCTACTGAGGATTTGTTCATAAAGTCTTTTCCTATGCCAATGTCTTCGAGAGTTCTACCTAACTTCCCTTCCAGCAAGTTTAGCGTTCTGTTTTAATATTTAGCTCAGTGGTTCTGGCACCTGCCTTGCAAGCACCAGGTCCCGAGTTCGATCCCCGGCACCAAAAAAAAATTAGATCTTTAATACATTTTGATTTTAGTTTAGTGCATGGTGAAAGATAGGGATCTAGTTTTAATATTTGGCAAGTTGAAATCCAGCTTTTCCAACACCATTTATTAAAGAGGGTATCTTTCCTCCAGTGAGGATGGTTGACTCCTTTGTCAAAGATGAGGTAGTTGACTATGTCTGCAGTTATTTCTATATCTTCTAATCTATTCCACTGATCCTTGGGTCTGTTTCTTTGCCAGTACCATGCTATTTTTATCACAGTGGCTTTGTAGTATAGTTTCAAGTTGGGGATTGTGATACCACTGCCATGTCTCTGTTGCCTAGAATTCCTTTTGCTATTCTAGATCTCTTCTGGTTCTAAATGAATATTTGGATTGTTTTCTCTAGTTCTGTGAAATATACTGTTGGGATTTCAATTGGGATTGCATTGAATCTGTATAGGAGTTTTGAAAGTATGGCCAATTTCACTATATTGATGCTTCCTACCCAGGAACAGGAGGTGTCTTTCAATTTTCTTATATCCTCTTTGATTTCTTTTTTTAGAGTGCTGTAGTTCCCTATGTAGAGGTCTTTTGCTTTCTGCATTGGATTGATTCCTAGATATTTCATTTTTTGGATGCTATTGTGAAAGGAATTGTTTCCCTAATTTCTTTCTCAGTGAGTCTGTTATTTGTGTACAAGAAGGCTATTGACTTTTGAGTGTTGACCTTGTATCCAGCTACTCTACTGAATCTGTCAATTAAATCCCGAAGTTTTTGGCAGAGTTTTTGTGCCTTCTTTGTAGAGTATCATTTGTCAGCAAATAATGACAATTTAACTTCTTCCTTTCCTATCTTTGTTCCTTTTATTTCTTTCTCTTATCTAATTGCTGTGGCTAATATTTCCAGAACTATATTGAATAGGAGTGGTCACAGTGGACATCCTTGTTTTGTTCCTGATTTTAGTGTGAAGGTTTTAAGTTTTAGATCAATTTTGTAAAATGCTTTTTTTGCATCTATTGAGACGATCATAAGGCTTTTGTCCTTGACTCTGATAATATAGTGTATTACATTTATTGATTTATGTATGTTGAACCATCCTTGCATCCCTGGAATAAATCCAACTTGTTTAGGGTGTATGATCTTCTTGATGACCCTCTGTATTCTGTTTGCCAGTGTCTTATTGAGAATTTTTGTATCTATGTTCATTAGGGAGATTAGCCTGTAGTTCTCTTTTTTGATTGGGTCTTTCCATGGTTTTGGAATCAAAGTTAACTGTTGCTTCCAGGAATGAATTTGGAAGTATTGCTTCCCTTTCAATTTCATTGAAAAGTTTAAAGAGTAGTGGCAATAGTTCTTCTCTAAATGTCTTGTAGAATTCAGCAGTGAAGTCATCAGGACCTGGGCTTTTCTTTGTTGTTAAAGTTTTAATTACCTTTTTAATTTCACTGATTGTAATTGGGGTATTTAGAATTTTTATATCTTCTTCATTCAATTTTGGTAATTCATATGTATCTAGAAATCTGTACATTTCTTCTGTGTTTTCCATTTTATTAGAGTACAGGTTCTCAAAGTTGCTGTTGTTGTGACTTCACCTTTTTCATTCCTAATTGCCTGGATTTGAGCTTTCTCTTTCCTTTTTTTTTTTTTTCCTTTTGTTGGCTAAGGCTTTATTGATTTTATTTGTTCTTTCAAAAAACCAATTCTTCCATTCATGATTTTTTTATCATTCTCTTAGTCTCCATTCCACTGATTTCTGCTCTGATCTTTATAATTTCCTCCCTTGTATGAGCCTTGAGTTTGTCTTGCTCTTCTTTTTCTAGGAGTTTAAGATTCAGCATTAGGTTGTTTATTTGAGCTTGCTCTGTTTTCCTTGTGTGGGCATTCCTGGTATGAATTTCCCTCATAGAACTGCTTTCATTGTGTCCCATAGATTCCTGTATATTGTACTGGCAATATAATTTAATTGCAAAAACTGTCTAATTTCTTCTTTAATTTCCTCTGTAACCCATTTGTGTTAAGGAGAGTATTATTCAATTTCCATGTGTTTGTGAAGTTCTTGCAGTTTCTTATGCTATTGATCTCCTGTTTAATTGCACTACAGTCTGATAATACACACGAGATAACTTCAATTACTTTGCATTTACTTAAACATGTTCTATGAACTAGTATGTGGTCTATTTTGAAGAATGAAGACCTGTGTGCAACTGAAAAGAATGTATATTCTGATTTTGTGTGGTGGAACACTCTATAGACATCTCTTAAGTCCATTTATTCAAAAGCTTAGCTCAGTTCTAGTATTTCATTGTTGTTTTTTCTAGATGATCTGTCTATTTGTGACAGTGGTGTATAGAGATCCCCCACTACAATTGCATTAGTGCTTATTTGGTTTTTCATGTCCCTTAATATTTGTTTTGTACAGTTGGGGACATTAGTATTTGTGCATATATATTTATGATTGTCATCACTTCTTGGATTATTCCCTTTACGAGGATGTAGTGACCTTCTTTGTCTCTCTTAATTAGTTTTGATTTGAAATTCCCTTTGTCTGTAAATAAGATGGCTACCCCTGCTTTTTTCCAGGTTCTTGTTGCATGGAGAAATGTTTTCCATCCTTTTACTTTCAGTCTAAGAGTTTCTTTTTGAGTTAGGTGTGTTTCTTGTATCCAGCATATTGCTGGATTTTGCTTCTTAATTCATTCTGCCGGTCTGTTTCTTTTGATTGGTGAATTGAGGCCATTAACATTGATGGTTATAACTGATAGGTACTGATTTATCATTGTCATGTTATTTTCTTGTTGTTGACTCTTTTTTATTTTTCTCCCTCTCCCTTTAATTTCTTGCCTTGCTTGATGAAATATTTTGGATTTTCTCTGATGGGCCTCATGGAGTTGTGATTTTCATTGTCTTTTTCTAGGATATTTTTTAAATTGTTTGGAGTGCTGATTTAGTATTCATGAAGTTTCTCATGTGTTCTTTGTCATTGAAATATCTTATTTCCCCATCAATTTTAAAAGATAGTTTTGCAGGATACATCAGTCTAGGCTGGAGGTTATTTTCTTTTAGGGCCTGAAATACCTCACTCCAGGCTCACCTTGACTTGAGGGTTTGCGTTGAAAAGTCTGCTATGATTCTGATGGGCTTTCCTTTGCATGTGATTTGTTTCTTTTCCCTAACTGCTTATAGTATTTTGTTCTTCTCTTGGGTTTCTGGGATCTTGGTTATTATATGTCTATATGTAGATTTTTTGATAATTACTAGTTGGAGTCCTATATCCTTCACTTACCCGTATGTCAAATTCTTTTGCTCTGTTTGGGAAGTTTTCTGTCATTAATTCTGAGAACAGGTTTTTTTTGTCATTTGTACTTTCTCCTACTTTTTCATAGATTCCCATCAGTCTTATATTTTTCTTCTTTGTGTCATCCAGAAGCTGTTGAATTGATTTCTCATGGTCTCTTATTATTTTTAAGAGATTTCTCTTTTCATGGTCACTGACCACTAGCCTGTCTTCTATATCTGATATTCTGTTTTCAGATTGGCTTAGTCTGCTGTGTATATTTTCCTTTTTTTGGTACCAGGGACTGAACTCGTGTCCTTGCGCTTGGGAGGCAAGTGGTGGAACCACTGAGCTAAATCCCTGGCTGTTGTGTATACTTTCAATAGAATTTTTTATCTCCTGGATATGTTTGAATCTGTTTCGTGGATCCCATTTCTTTCCTATGTTGGGCATTCATGGTTTCCATTTCTTTCCTATGCTTGCATTCATGGTTTCCATCATGGTCCTCAACTCATCTATTTTTTTTTTATCTGTTTCTGTTTTAGAGTCTCTAATCATGTCTTTTATTCTGCTCACCATCTCTGTAGTTATATGGGAAATTATTTGTTTTGAATTTTTCTAGAGCCTCATTCATCTGTTTTGTTACTTCCTGTGCTATCAGTTCAGAGAGTCTAGGTGATTATCAGACTTTTCCAACTCGTTTCTCCCAGAATTAGGCTTTGGTAAGCTGGAAAACTTGGTTTGTACCTTGCTTAAATGTCTTCTCATTTCTATTTTTGTTGTTGATACAGTCATTGGTTTAATTCCTGGGTTGATACTTCAATATTGCTTATTGAAGTATCTTTGTTGCTTGTATTTAGAATCCTTATGGAATGATTGCTTCTCAGAAGTGTCCTCCAGATATAGTTGGTCTTTAGGTTTTGAGTCTCTAATGACTCTGGGACAATTTCATTTTCATTATACCAGGAAGGATAACTAATTAGATCAATCACAACACCTTAGCCCAAGTGATACAATCAGCAACAGCAGTAGTATCAAGCACAGCTTAGAAACTGACAATGTGTGGAAGTTATTGATTTATCACCTTTAACTGTGTGAATTAAGTCAAAATCAAAGACTAGCCCAAAATATGTTTATAGTGAATAAACTCTTCAATATAGCAACTTTACCCTTCGGGATGGGGACTTAGAAGGAGTAAAGCCCTCTTTCTGTTGTTCACTTCTGGTTTATCTTCTAGAGCTCAGGAAAATGGCCTCTTATGACCCCCTGTGACACTGCAGTGTGGATCCAGGTACAGGAGCAGCCAGGAGGCCAGGGGCAGGGGTGGGGCTCTGGGGTGGTGCTGCAGGCACCCCTGTGGCTCTGCTCCTCACAGGTCCACTGGTGGCTGGGAGGCCTGGATGGGGGTATGGCAGCACTTCATTAGTACACATTGCTCATGATGACTACATTCATCATGGGAAGTTGGTACATGTACATAATACATCCTAATTCATTTTACATCCACTTCCCCTCTATACCCCTTTCTCCATCTCTTGGTCCCCTTCCCACTTGCAAAAGAGGTATCTTCTTGTTTCCTATTATTTTCCTTTATTTTATTTTTTCAATTATTTATATTTTGGGTTCTTCATATAAATAGAGACTATCCAATATTTAAGCTTGTCTTTCTGATTTGTTTCACTTAATATTGCAGTTTCAAGCTGAGTCTCCACCACCTAGCTAAGCTGTTTCAAAACCCCTGATACTCCACCCATGAAGTAAGAAGTATCTATTATTTTAAACCACTAAGACTGGAGTACTTTGTTACACAGTAATAAATAGCTAATAGTTCCTCTCCATTTTCATTCTTTACTAGGCATTCAAAAACACTAATTATCATATGAATTTAATCCATAGACCCCCCAAATTGTCATTTCAGTCTCTATGAGCCCTCAAATAATTTTCTTTTGGTGTGCTGTGGACCATACTTCCTCTGTTAAATATCTAGCATATATGAAACTTTTTAAACTGAGCTACTCCCCATACTTGAGAATTATGTGACCTCACCAAGGTGAATTAACTACTACCATCAGTCATGTTTTCATAACAGCAAGTGTGATACCAGTATCCAATGTCAGTCACACTGTTGTTGTCATGGTTTTACTTCACTTTTTTCTCCTATTAGTTTATGAATTCTTAATGCTCTAAACTTAATCTGATGAATTAATTTGACATTCCAAGTACTTGTTATATAGCCTAGCATGGAGAATTTGATTAACAATTGTTTTTTGAAATTCAAAGTTAATAAAATAAATCAAATCCCAATAAATATATAAAAGCCCACATTACATATTGATGATTTGTGATCCTTAGTTTCTTACAAAATAGTAATTTAATATTCTTCAATCTATATGTATAAGACTCCCCCTACTCATCCTGGAATATTATCCAAGGAAAAGTTTAACAAACAAGTATTCTAGATTTCATGCTCCAATAGAGATTTGGGGTCAACCAATATATTTTTTTTTTTTTTTTTTTTTTTTTTGGTACTGGGGATTGAACTCGGGTCCCTGTGCTTGCGCAGCAGGCAGTGGAACCACTGAGCTAAATCCCCGGCCCAACCAATATATTCTTAAAATCAGTTCCAAAAAAATCTCATGGGATTTTTCATTCAGTATGACCAAATATATATCTAGACATTATTGACATCTGGTACTTTTTCAGCAAGCAGTGGTGAAATCCAGTTTTCATTTCTAGTGTCTGTGGTAGTATCATTTTATTGTTTTATATTAAATATTTTCCAATTTATTTCCACTCTAACAAAATATTATTTACTTGTCTCTTTGCTTTCTTAGGATCTCAAAAGTATATATATCTTTTTTTCTTCAATTTTCATTTCATATTAGTACATGTTTGTTTGCAGTACATAATACATATGTTCTTTGTGGGGAGTTGATACAGGTACACAACACACCTTAGTTCTTTCTACTTAGAGTTCAAGATCATGGGAAATATTATCTGAAGTTAAAATAAATAAAGAGCAACCCCAAGTGGTACTTTAGTGCTTCTCAAAGTGGTCCAATCAGGTAATGTAGCAGATAAGAAGGAAAGCATATTCTTAAACAAACATTTGTAAGATGTTGCATGGTATTCAATAGATTTAAGCTATTTTAATATAAAAGTCATTTTAGAGAGTTACCTATCTCTGGATTAAATTGAAGCTTCAAGAATATATATCATTTTTACCATATAATTTTATAGCTTTTACATGGTCAACATAAAAAATCCCTTTAAAAAACCTCATTTTCCCTTTCCAAAGAAAAATCTCACTTTTATTCTAAGCTTGTTCTTTGGCTCTATATTCTACAAGGATTAATTTCGTTTGATAAAACTTCTCAGGTTATTTTGTAAGTTTATATCCTATGTTTTTCAATTTGAGCCTTCTTATATCAAAACCTGCATTGTGTATAGGCTGAAGCTTCAGAAAATACTACTCAGATAAAATGTGTTTGTGCAATTCTGAGTGAACTATTTAGTCATTGCCATTCCTAAAAAATGAAATAGAATTAAGTCTATATAATAGAAAAAAAGGTAAAACAATTTTCTATTTGATAAAAATAAGCATCTTTGATGAAATCTTTATTTAATTATCACCATTGGCCTTAATAGCTAAGGGAACTTAGTAAATGTTCAAATAACACACAATGAGATTACATATTTTAGATTTAAAATTTTCTCTACTAAGAATGAGAGTAATAAAAGTGAATACATACCCCACATAATAATAGTAATCACAAGGTTATCAGTCAGTTTCAGTGAGAGTTGGTACACTGCCAGTTATTTGAGAAGTCTCTGCTTGACTGACTTCTCTCACAGAACGTAAGTATGTATTTCTTGTTTGTAGAAGCTGGTTGACATTCTATCATTGCTTGGCTCATCACATTGTTGCTATAGTAATGAGATAATTTAAAAGCACAGTATATTAGAGAGATATAGTGGCTACTCTCTTCTGGAAGTTTTACAAGGAGGGCTTTTCCTCTGTTTTGAAGAATGTTTGTAAAAATATTAAGAAAAATTACCCTAACTGCAGCAGAAAAGTGAGGATAGCTTTTTTAAATGGTTTCTAGGACTCCTGCCATCTTGTTCTTTATGTTGCTTACAGAAGGTGTAGGTGGTTGCTCACATGGAGAAGGTATTGACTGGTGTTAGTCTCAGAAGATGAGAAACTGAAAGAGGAGTCTACTCCTTATAGTCTTATGCCTGATTGTCAAGTACTTATAGTCTATTTTCAATCTAAATCTTCTAGGAAAGAAATATACGTTTCTAAACAAGAAAAACACTACTCTTCTCTTAATGTAGATTATAGTCTAGTAGGCAAGAGAGACAAATAGTAATTTACAATATGATTTTGGGGGGAAACAGGAAGAAGAGGACCAAATGGGGCATTTAGCAGTGCGATTTAATCATAAAAACCTTCATTGAGGAAGTTTCCATAAAGCTGAGTCCTAAAATAAACAGGTGCTAAGCAAATAAGCCTAAGTATAAGGCAGATGAGTATAAAATAAGTCACCATATTCATGAAAAAGAAAGCAATAGTTTCTCATTTTTTAATCATTTTTTTGTATTAAATTCTTTTATTGGTACATTGTAGGTATACAACACGATTACATTTCTCATTGGGAATTGTACCTTTACATAATGCATCTTGGTTCTTATTTTTTCCCCATTCCTAGACCTCCCTTCATGCCCTCCACCCTTCCCTATTTACAAGACTTTATTTCCATTTTTTCCATTTCTCAGCATTTTTCCTTTCCCTTCTTTCCTTTCCCCTGCCCCTCCCACTAATCCTACCCCTTTGGAAGTTTTCTTCCTATTTTACATTATCGATTATTCATTCTAATCATTGGTATATTTTAGGTATACAATATAATGACATTCATCATTGGAAATTTGCACCTTTACATAGTCTCTCTTGGTTCTTATTTTTCACCCTTGCCCAGCCCTCCCTTCAACCCCTCCATTACTCCCTATTTACAAAGATTTTGTTCCTATTTTTCCATTTTCTCATATTAATCCCATTCCCTTCTATCCTTTCCCCTAGCCCTCTCACTTCCTTCCCCTTTGCCCCTTTTCTTCCTATTTCACATTACCTATTATATATTTAGTACTTATTTACACTTTCAGTTTCTCACATCAGAGAAACTATTCGGTATTTACACATGTGTGTCCTATTTATTTCACTGAAGAGTATTGCCTCAATGTGCATCCACTTAGCTATAAATGTCTCTAATTTCTCATTTTTTATGGCTGAGTAGTACTCCATTTTATTAAAAAAACCACATTTTCTTTATCCAGTCTCCAGTTGATGGGCATTTGGGCTGTTTCCAAGTTTCAGCTAATACAAACTGTGCTGCTATGAACATGGGTGCACATATATCACTGTGGTATGATTCTTTTAATTCTTTGGGGAAGATCCCCAGCAGTGCAATAGGGACTTCCAGTCCTAGTTCACTGAGGTATCTCCATACTGATTTCCACAGTGCTTGCACCAGTCTACACTCCCACCAGCAGTGGAGCAGGGTTCCTCTTTCCCCACAGCCCCGCCAGCATTTATAATTGGTTGATTTCATGATAGCAGCCATTCTTTCTGGAGTGAAGTGGAATCTCAGTATTGTTTTTATTTACATCTCTCGAATGACCAGTGATGTTGAACATTTTTTCATGTATTTATTTGCTATTTCTCCTTCTTTGTCTGAGAAATGTCTGTTCATTTCAGATGCCCATTTTTGGATTGTGTCTTTAAATTTGGGAGGTCTGATCTTTTTAAGTTCTTTATAGATTCGAGATAGTAGACCTTTGTCTGAGGAAGAGCAGGTGAAGATTTTTTCCCACATTGTGGGTTGTGTCTTCACACTGTTGGTGGTTTCTCTTGCTGTGCAGAAGCCTTTTAATAAGAAGAGATCCCATTTGTTGATTGTTTGTGCTAGTTCACAGGCAACTGAGGTTTTGTTCATAAAATCTTTTCCTACACCGATGTCTTCAAGGGTTCTACCTAACCTCTGTTCCAACTGGTTCAGAGTTTCTATTTTAATATTTAGATCTTTAATCCATTTCAATTTTAGTTTAATGCATGGAGAGAGATCGAGGTCTAGTTTTAATCTTTGGCAAGTTGAAGCCCAATATTTCCACCACCATTTATTAAAGAGGCTATCTTTCCTCCAGTGAGGGTGTTTGGCTCCTTTGTCAAAGATGAGATGGCTGAGTGTGTCTGGCATTGTTTCTGCATCTTCTAATCTGTTCCATTGGTCCTCAAGTCTGTTTCTTTGCCAGTACCATGCTGTTTTTATCACAGTAGTTTTGTAGTAGAGTTGCAGGTTGGGAATTGTGATACCCCCTGCCTTGTCTCTGTTACCTAGAATTGCTTTTGCTATTCTGGGTATCTTCTTGTTCCAAATGAACTTTTGGATTGTTTTCTCGAGGTCCATGAAGTATGCTGCTAGGATCTCAATTGGAATTGCATTAAATCTATATAGCAGTTTTGGAAGTATTGTCATTTTCACTATATTAATCCTTCCTACCCAGGAGCAGGGGATGTCAGTCCATTTTCTGATATCATCTTCAATCTCTCTTTTCAGAGTGCCATAGTTTTCAGAGAAGAGGTCTTTGATTTCTTTCGTTAGGATGATTCCTAGATATTTCAGTTTTATGGATGCTATTGTGAAAGGAATTATTTGCCCTATTTCTCTCTCAGTGAGTCTGTCATTGGTGTATAGGAAAGTTATTGATTTTTGTGTGTTGACCTTGTAACCAGCTACTTGACTGAATTTGGTTATTAGTCTGGAAGACTTTTGGTGGAGTTCTTGGGGTCTTCTATATAGAGTATCATGTCATCTGTAAAGAATGACAATTTGACTTCTTCATTACCTATCTTTGTTTCTTTTATTTCTTTCTGTTGTCTAATTGCCATGGCTAATGTTTCCAGAACCATATTGAACAAGAGTGGTGATAGTGGGCATCCTTGTCTTGTTCCTGAGTTTAGTGTGAAGGATTTCATTTTGTGACCATTTAGTATGATATTGGCTGATGGTTTTTCATAGATGGCTTCTATCAGTTTGAGGTAGAGACCATCTATTCCATTTTTTGTAGGGTTTTTATCATAAATGCATGTTGGATTTTGTCAAATGCTTTTTCTGCATCTATGGAGAGAATCATATGGTTTTTGTCCTTGGCTCTATTGATATAGTGTATTACATTGATTGATTTTTGTATATTGCACCATCCCTGCAATCCTGGGATGAATCCCATTTGATCAGGGTGTATGATCTTCTTGATGATCTTCTACATTCTGTTTGCCAGTATCTTATTAAGGATTTTTGCATCTATGTTCATGAGTGAGATTGGCCTATAGTTCTCTTTTTCAGTTGGGTCTTTCTCTGCTTTGGGGATCAAGGTGATGCTTGCTTCCAGGAATGAATTTGGGAGTATTGCTTCCCTTTCAATTTCATTGAAGAGTTTCAACAGTAGTGGCAGCAATTCCTCTCTAAATGTCTTGTAGAATTCAGCAGTGAAGGCATCAGGGCCCGGCTTTTTCTTAGTTGATAAGTTTTTAATTACATTTTCAATTTCATTGGTTGATATTGGGTTGTTCAGAATTTTTAGGTCTTCTTCATTCAACTTTGGTAATTCATATTTATCTAGGAATCTGTCCATTTCTTCTGTGCTGTCCATCTTATTGGCATATAGGTTCTGGAAGTAGGTACTGATGATCCTCTGGATTTCTGCTGGGTCTGTTGTAATTTCACCCTTTTCATTCCTAATTGCATGGATTTGGGCCTTTTCATTCCTTTTTCTGACAAGGTTGGCTAAAGGTTTGTCAATTTTATTGATTCTTTTGAAGAACCAACTCTTGGCTTCATTGATTTTTTGTATCGTTTTCTTAGTCTTCATTGCATTGATTTCTCCTCTGATCTTTATAATTTCCTCCCTTGTATGAGCTTTG
The DNA here is from genome assembly GCF_053883595.1 of Heterocephalus glaber. Lineage (NCBI taxonomy): Eukaryota > Metazoa > Chordata > Mammalia > Rodentia > Bathyergidae > Heterocephalus > Heterocephalus glaber. The sequence goes on along the minus strand of NW_028258293.1, from coordinate 36,187,806 downwards.
GGGTTGTCCTACTCTTCTTTTTCTAGAAGCTTGAGGTTCAGCATCAGGTTGTTTAATTGGGCTCGTTCTGTTTTCCTAATATACATATTCAGTGCTATGAATTTCCCTCGTAAGACTGCTTTCACTGTGTCCCAGAGCTTGCGATATGTTGTATTGTCATTGTCATTTAATTGAAGGAACTGTCTGATTTGTTCTTCAATTTCCTCTGTGACCCATTGATTATTCAGAAGTGTGTTGTTCAATTTCCATGTGTTTATGAAATTTTTTGAGTTACTTTTGCTATGGATCTCCAATTTCATTGGACTATGGTCTGATAATATACAGGGAATAATTTCAATTCCTTTGCACTTACTTAAACATGTTCTATGCATGAGTATGTGGTCTATTTTTGAGAATGACCTATGTGCACCTGAGAAGAATGTGTATTCTGATTTTGTAGGGTGGAAGACTCTGTAAACATCTCTTAAGTTCATTTGTTCAAGAGTTTGATTGAGTTCTAGTATTTCATTACTTATTTTTAGTCTAGTTGATCTATCTATTTGTGACAGTGGGGTATTGAGGTCCCCCACTACAATTGTATTAGTGCATATATGACTTTTCATGTCTGTTAGTATTTGTTTTATACAGTTGGGTGCACTAGTGTTTGGTGCATAGATATTTATGATTGTCATCTCTTCCTCTTGGATTGTTCCCTTAACAAGGATGTAGTGTCCTTCTTCATCTCTCTTAATCAGTGTTGGTTTGAAATCTACTTGATCTGCAAAGAGGATAGCTACTTCTGCTTTTTTTCGGGTTCCTGTTGCATGGAGTATTGTTTTCCACCCTTTAACTTTCAGTCTATGAGTTTCCTTTTGAATTAAGTGTGTTTCTTGTATGCATCCTATTGTTGGATTTTGCTTCTTGACCAATTCTGCCAGTCTATTTCTTTTGATTGTTGAATTGAGACCACTAATGTTGATGGTTATAACTGAAACGTATTGACTTGTCATTGCCATGACTTTTTCTTTTTGTTGGGTTCTCCCCCTTTACATTTAATTTCTTGTCATGCCAGATGGGTTCATTCTGCTTTGCTTCCTGGGGTTGTGATCCTCAATGTCTGGTCCTAGGATATTGTGTAAAATTCTTTGGAGTGCTAGTTTAGTATTCACGAAGTTCCTGAGGTGCTCTTTGTTGTGAAAGTATCTTATTTCTCCATCCATTTTGAAAGATAGTTTTGCATGGTACATCAATCTGGGTTGGAGGCTGTTTTCTTTTAGGGCTTGGAATATGTAACTCCAAGCTCTTCTTGACTTGATGGTTTGTGTTGAGAAGTCTGCTATGATTCTGATGGGCTTTCCTTTGTATGTGATTTGTTTCTTTTCTCTGACTACTTGGAGAACTTTGTTCTTCTGTTGTGTTTCTGGAATCTTAACAATTATATGCCTATGTATAGATTTTTTTTGATCAAGGCTATTTGGAGTCCTACATGCCTCACTTATCTGTATGTCAAGCTCTTTCCCCCTGCTTGGGAAGTTTTCTGCCATTATTTCTGTGAAGAGAATTTTATGTCATCTCCACTCTCTCCTCTTTCTTCATTGAGCCCAGTCAGTCTTATGTTATTTTTCTTTGCATCATCTAGCAGCTCCTGGATTGATTTCTCATGTTCCTTTATAATTTTGAAACAATTTTTCTTTTCCTGGTCACTAATTGCAATCTTATCGTCTATATCTGAAATTCTGTCCTCACATTGGCTCCTTGTGCTGTGTAGACTTTCAGTGGAGTTTTTCATCTCCTGGAAATCTATTTGCATCTGTTTTATGGGTTCCATTTGTTTCTTATGTTGTGATTCCATCATGTTCCTCAGCTCCTCTCTAAATTTATTAATCATGTCTTGCAGTAGGGCCATAATTTCTCCTGTTATCTGAGAAATTATTTCTGATTTCAGTTTTTCCAGATCCCCTTTTGTTGCCAGTTCAGTTGGTCCAGTTGGTTGAGTATCAGAGTGTTCCATCTCATTTCCCTTTGGGGTTGCTGTAGGTGATCTGGAAGTCTGGTTTTGAGACTTATTTATGTGTTTTCTCATTTCGACTGGGGCAGGGGGCTGTTAGTGCCTGCAAGTATTACCTCCTCTTAGCTGGGTGAGGTGGGACAGGGGCCGGGAGCACAGGTAGGGATGGTGACCCAACAGCCCTTTCCTGTGGGCTGGGAGCAGCGGGAGGGATGGTGGCCAGGAAGCCCCTTCCCCTGGACCAGGAGCAGTGGGATGGTGGCTCAGAACTCCCTCCCTCTGGGCTGGAGTGGTGGGAGGGATGGTGGACTGGAAGCCCCTTCCTCTGGCCCAGGAGCAGTGGGACAGAAGGTGGCCCAAAAGCCCTTTCCTCTGGGCTGGGAGCAGCGGGAGGGATGGTGACTGGGAAGCCCCTTCCTCTTGACCAGGAGCAGTGGGACGATGGCTCAGAAGCCCCTACCTCTGGGCCATGAACATCGGGACTCAGTATCTTGGTCTGGTGGTCTGGTGTCTTCTGTGTGTTTGTCGTGTGGAACCAGGTGACTGCCTGTCTGCAGTGGGGTGATTCAGTGCCTTCAGCGTGACTCAGGACCTTGGTAGGGCGTGCACAGACCTTTCTGTGTGCAGCGGGCTGATTCAGTGTGTTCTGTGTGACTCAGGACCTGGGTAGGGCATGGGCAGGCCTGCCTGTCTGCAGCGGGATGACTTGGCATCTTTCGGGTGACTCAGGACCTCGGTAGGGCGTGCACAGACCTGCCTGTCTGCAGCAGGTGGATTCACCGTGTTCTCAGCATTAGTTTCTCTATTACCATGTTTATTGGTCACCTTTCCCTTTGCTGGAACAGAAATAGCTAACACCTGCAATTTAAGGGAGAATGATTAATTTGCCTCACACTCTCACAGATTTCAGTCCATGGTCACCTGGCTCCAGTGCAGAAAGAACATGGTGGAAGGGTGTGGTGGAGCAGAGTTGCTCACCTCATGGTGGCCAAAATTTAGAGCAGGAGAATAGCATGAGAGAGGAAAGGGCCAGGACCAGATAATATTCTCAAGGACACATCTCCATGGTCTAGTCAGAAACATCCAGAAGTGTGCTTTACTAATCCTCTATACAGCTCTCAAACTGATCAGTACCTACCAAAATATGTTTTAATTCTTCTAATCAATCTACAAGGAAAACTGAGCTCAGGGAATATGTGGGACAACTTGTTGAATAAGTGACAGTTCCCCACAGTTTAAGCCTGCCAACCAGGAACAAACAGATTCTAATAAAAGTTCTTTTAAATGTAAATTAATAAAAAATAACTTTACCCAACTATCTAATATTTATACATGATATCAGCTAACAAGTCTCTGAAAATGCACCAATCTTTGAGGTATATCCATTCCTATAGCTTTACATATCCTCAACTTGCTGTGGTCAGAGGAACTGGGTCTGAGCAGTACAACTCTCCCTTCCTCGAGGAAGCAAATATGTAGGTTTTTTTCTCCCCTCATACACAGAATATTGTCTCTTCATTTTCTGTCAGGGGTGAGTGTGGTATATTTGAGGAAGAAAATAAAAATCTAGCAGAGCTAGATGGTAGTAAATGTATGGAAAATTGGCTAAGGGCTAGATAATAAGATCATTAAAGATCTGTAAACCATGCAAACAATTTTAAATTTCATATTAGCATAATGAGGAGTCATTGAAACCTTTCAAAGTATTAATATCATGATCACATCTCTTTTATATAGTGATAACACTGGCTGTATTGTGGAAAATTTTATAAATAAATATAGTAGATGTGGGAACACCAAATAAGAGGAAGTAGAAGTAGTTGGGATGAGAGACAAGTTAAGCTTATATTAGGATTTGCAAAAGCAACAGAAAAAGATAAGTAATTAAAGAAACATAGTATAAGTACTAATCTCTGAGGTTGGAGACACTGGTAGAAAAAGTACTTTTGAAAGGAAGATGATGACATATTTTTGGTATAAGTTGAGTGTGAGAAACATGAGTAAAGCTAAGTAAAGACATTTAGAAAAAGCTCAAGCTCAGAAAGAAGATTCTATTGGAGAACCAAGCTTAGAAGAAATGAGAATATTTTTATTTACTTATTTTCATGTTCAAAATTCAGAAATCGTTGAAAAAACTTTTGGAAAAGTAGTGTCTGGAGATATAGCCTAATAATTCTAAGTGTGTTCTTCCACTGAATAAATAAGCCATTTTTTTTGTGCTGCAATCACAGCAGTCTCTTTTGGCAAATTTGAATATGCCCGACTGAACCTAATGTTGAGGCTAGTTTGAGACTTTAAGCCATTTAAGATGGGCCCCAGCACCTTGTTGATTGATCTTATAGTAGTCAGTGAGTACCATGTTTTTTTATGTGCTCTGAGATGCAAACACATTCATGAAGCAAAATACATTTAATTGAAATTTCCTTGTTGTTTAGGAATTCATTTCTTCTTTTAACTGTAAACTGGTAAGGACCTGAATACTAAGTAAAAAGGGAAAACATTTTACGTAGTAGAGACAAATCAAACCAAGAGAAAAGAACTATAATAAAAGAAGAGAACAGAACAATATCACAGAAACCATACAGACATTATTTGATTCTTGTCCAGGATCTTCTAAGTATGGTAAAGTTTATGACGTGCACAGCATTAAAAAATTCGTGGTATGAATTGGGCAATAGGTGTAGGTCTGAACCAGAGCGGTGGTGGAGCAACATGAGCTATTTGATAAACACAGAGTTCCAAAGAAGCATCACAGGGAAAGTAAACATGAGAAACTTGAAGAAATCACAGAGTTTTGGACTTCTATGGATTGAGAACTCAGTAGTTGAATATTAGTTAACCTTGAAGAAGGCAGTACTTTTCTTTTTGTTTTGTTGTTCATTTCTTTGAACTCAGCTTTTAGAGCTGAGTCAAGGGGAAAAGGCTGAGCTTGATAGTAACAGTGGATTTATCCTCAAAAGGTTTAGTCTTGTTTGTAATAAGATCTTGATACAAGTATTGTTCCCAGCCAAAAGGAGCCAGCTAAGATTAAGAAGCTTGTCTTTTTACATTATAGGATTTTCTTATGAAAGCAAAGCCTTTGGGAAGGATTTAAAAGTTTCTCTGTCAAGCTCATCTCAACCTCATTTGGTATATTTCAAAATTCTCTTCAGAGCTCTTGTCCAGGACATCTTTTCCCTTGGGCGTCAACTGTAAAAGTGTGAAAAGCCTAAAGTCTTATATCTGCTCAAGTAAAGCCTCAAATATAACCTGCAAACAATTTTCAAAGCTGAATGAAAACCTTTCTTCTAAATTGCAAAAACAAGAAAACAGATGAATCTCATTTGATTTCTAAAAAAAAACAAACCTACAAATTATGTACAATTTTTCCCTACTATAATATGAAGACATTTGAGTTCCAAGAAACTTATCTGTAGAAAAAAATGCATCCAAAGAATAACAAGATTTACATTTAATATTAAAATCTGTTTATACAATTTTTTCCAGGGGCTGGGGATTTAGCTCAGTGGTTCCACTGCCTGCCGCGCAAACACAAGGACCCAAGTTCAATTCCCAGTACAAAAAAAAAAAAAAAAATTTCCATCAAAATTTGCAGGTATTTAGTGACAGTAAAGTTTTAATATCAAATCAACATGCTGATATTTATAAATCTTTTTATGTATGGAATTTTAAACATGATATCTCTTTTCTAAAAAGAAATACAAATTATATAAATTTTTAATATGTATGATCTAAAAATGGTTCTCCTTCTTTTTCTTATAAATGATAAGCCTTTCCCAAAAGTATTCCACTGTAAGACCTTGAAGAAAATATCAGTACCTTTGTTGAAACTTGACAGTATGGAATCCTTTCTGAGGTACTTACTATTTTTCCTTTATTGACTTTTGGGTTAATCTAATATGGTCTCCAGCTACCTACAGTTTAATCAATGGTATCTTGTGGCAACTAAGTCAGAGTGCTGATTTATCTCAACTCAGACTGTCTGGAGCCTTGTTCCTCCAAGCAGTAACTTTGCACTTAACACCTTAATGGTCTTAACACAGAAGGATGGAGAGAAATAGAGATCTGAGGTGGGAATAATTAAAGACAGACACACAAATGCTTTTGGTGCCAGATTTTATTACTTCAAACAAGCAAAATTAAAGCAAACATTTTATCATCTCCAATTACAGTTATCTCAAGAGGATAATTAAGACAAATAAATAGAAGACACTAATGGCGAAACAGTACTGGAGGCCAATGAACAATGCACAACCAAAATAACATTAGATCATATGTGGTTATTTTGCATTTATTATATCTATGTAAGGTGGAATAATCTTTTCATTCTCTCTCCTCTCCTTAAATCCATCTTCCTACAAGAAGCTTCTTTGACTGTCATTGCTTATTGTGGACTTAGCTGGATTTAGCTAGACAAATTTGGATTTGGAATTTTAAAAAAAGCTCAAGTCTGCATGATACGATTTAGGTGATGATGAAACAATAAGTTAACTTCTTTACTCTTACATTTCTTTACCTAAAGGAAACATGAAAATACCCAACCATTGACCTACAAATGGTTGTAGCAAGTGTTATAATGTGAGCAGTAGGAATAAATGAAGAGTATGTAAATTTATAAAACTTAATCAGAGTTACATATAGACCTTTCACTTTTCAGGTAGCCAATATTTTATAATATAAAATCATATAAGAATAAAGAATCATTATTATATTTGTAAACTTATAATTAAATTAGAAAATATATGAATATTTATATGACTAATACAGAAACTACTATGTGAACCATAGAGCTGAAATCTGAGTGATCAGTAAGTGCTTTGTATTATGCTGGAGTCATTTTTTCATGAAACATGAACATGAAAGTTTTCCAAATGTCTATTCTAGCATTTGATATTTATTTGTTTAATAAATTGTTAGCAAATGAAAATATTAACAAATAATAAAAATGTTTAATGGATTTATTTTATCAATAATAAATGACATATGTAAAGTATCTTTACATTACTAAGAAGAAACGCAGAAGAGGTTGATCTATGAGTTTAAAGTTTCAGAAATAGGGCCCAGGGATTTAGTGGTTCTGCTACCTGTCTCACAAGTGCAAGGACTTGAGTTTGATCCCTGCTACCCCCCCCAAAGTTTCAGAAATAGCAATCAATGGTAAAGTGTTTATTTTGTTAAATCAGTCTATTAGTTGGCTAAGATACTGTTCAGATTTTTTGACTTGTAATACTTTCTACATATAGTAGGATTCTCCCAATCAATGCATATCCTAAGTAGCAATAATAAAATATACACAGAAACATTCTAGGCTGTCCCACCACTCCTGGCTCAGAGAAGGGGCTTCTGGGTCACCATGCATCCCGCCGTTCCCAGCCCAGAGGAATGCGCTTCCAGGCCGCCATCCATCCCACCACACCAGACCCAGAGGAAGGGACTTCTGAGCCACCTTCCTACTGCTCCTAGCCTAGAGGAAGGGGCTTCCTGGCCACTGTCCATCCCTCCACTCCTGGCCCAGAGATAGGGGCTTCTGAGCTGCTGTCCCACCTCTCCCAGCTCAGAGGAGGTGAGCAGCACAGGTGCTAAAAGCACCCCCTTCCCCCCCGAGGTCAAAATGAGAAGACACATAAACAAGTCTCAGAACCAGACTTCCAGATCACCTACAGCAACCCCAAAAGGAAATGAGAAGGAACACTCTGATACTCAAACATCTGGACTCCCTGAACTGGCAACAAAAGAAGATCTGGAAAAAATGAAATCAGAAATAATTTCTCAGATAACAGCAGAGATTGTGCTCATAGTGCCAGACATAATTAATAAATCTAGAGAGGAGCTGAGGAACATGATGGAATCCCAACATAGGAAACAAATGGAATCCATAAAACAGATGCAAATAGATTTCCAGGAGATCAAAAACTCCACTGAAAGTCTACACAGCAGAATGAGCCAACGTGAGGACAGAATTTCAGAGATAGAAGATAAGACTGTGATTAGTGACCAGGAAAAGAAAAACTGCTTCAAAATTGTAAGGGAACATGAGAAATCAATCCAGGAGCTGCTAGATGATGCAAAGAATAACAACATAACACTGACTGGAGTCAACAAAGAAACAGGAGAGAGTACAGATAACATAAAAAAACTGTTCACAGAAGTGATGGCAGAAAACTTCCCAAGCAGGGGAAAAGAACTTGACATACAGATAAGTGAGACATATAGGACTCCAAATAGCCTTGATCAAAAAAAATCTACACATAGTCATATAATTGTTAAGATTCCAGAAACTCAACAGAAGGACAAAGTTCTCCAAGCAGTCAGAGAAAAGAAACAAATCACATACAAAGGAAAGCCCATCAGAATTACAGCAGACTTCTAAATGCAAACCCTCAAGGCCAGAAGAGCATGAAGTGATGTATTCCAAGCCCTAAAGGAAAACAGCCTCCAACCCAGATTGATGTACCATGCAAAACTATCTTTCAAAATTGATGGAGAAATAAAATACTTTCACAACAAAGAGCACCTTAGGAACTTCATGAATACCAAACCAGCACTGCAAAAAATCTTAGACAATATCCTAGGAACAGACAATGAGGATCACAACCCCAGGAAGCAAAGAAAAATGAACCCATCGGGTGCAACAAGAAATTAAATGCAAAGAGGGAGAATCCAACAAAATGAAATACTCATGACAATGATAAGTCAGTTATGCACATCAACGTTAATGGTCTCAATTCACCAATCAAAAGAAATAGACTGGCAGAATGGGTAAGGAAGCAAAATCCAACAATATGCTGGATACAAGAAACACACTTAATTCCACATAAAATGCATAGACTGAAAGTTAAAGGATGGAAAACAATACTCCATGCAACAGGAACCTGAAAAAAATCAGGAGTAGCTATCCTCTTTGCAGATCAAGTAGATTTCAAACCAACACTGATTAAGAGATACAAAGAAGGACACTACATCCTTGTAAAGGGAACAATCCAAGAGGAAGAGATGACAATCATAAATATCTATGCACCAAACACTAGTGCACCCAATTATATAAAACAAATTCTAACAGACATGAAAAGTCATATATGCACTAATACAATTGTAGTGGAGGACCTCAACACCCCACTGTCACAAATAGATAGATCAACTAGACTAAAAATAAGTAATGAAATACTAGAACTCAATCAAACTCTTAAACAAAGGAACTTAACAGATGTTTACAGTGTTCCACCCCACAAAGTCAGAATACACTTTCTTCTCAGCTGCACATGGGTCATTCTCTAAAATAGACCACGTACTCATGCATAGAACATGTTTAAGTAAGTGCAAAGGAATTCAAGTTATCCCCTGTATATTATCAGACCATAGTGCGATGAAATTGGAGATCCATGGCAAAAGGAGCTGGAAAAATTTCATAAACACATGGAAATTGAACAACACACTTCTGAATATCCAATGGGTCACAGAGGAAATTAAAGAAGAAATCAGACAGTTCCTTCAATTAAATGACAAAGACAATACAACATATCAGAATCTATGGGACATAATGAAAGCAGTCTTATGAGGGAAATTCATAGCAGTGAATACGCATATTAGGAAAACAGAACGAGCCCAATTAAACAACCTGATGCTGAACCTCAAGCTTCTAGAAAAACAAGAGCAGGACAAACCCAAAGCTCACGGGAGGAAATTATAAAGATCAGAGCAGAAACCAATGCAATGGAGACTAAGAGATTGATACAAAAAAACCAATGAAGCCAAGAGTTGGTTCTTCAAAAGAATCAACAAAATTGAGAAACCTTAGCCGACCTTATCAGAAAAAGGAAAGAAAAGGCCCAAATCCATGCAATTAGAAATGAAAAGGGTGAAATTACAACAGACCCAGCAGAAATCCAGATGATCATCAATACCTACTTCCAGAACCTATACACCAGTAAGATGGAAAACAAAGTAGAAGTGGACAGCTTCCTAGTTACATATGAATTACCAAAGTTGAACCAAGAAGACCTAAAAATTCTAAACAATCCAATATAAATCAATGAAATTGAAAATATAATTAAAAACTTAGCAACTAACAAAAGTCCAGGTCATTATGGCTTCACTGCTGAATTCTACAAGACATTTAGAGAGGAATTGCTGCCACTACTGTTGAAACTCTTCAATGAAATTGAAAGGGAAGTAGTACTCCCAAATTCATTCCTGGAAGCAAGCATCACCTTGATCCCCAAAGCAGAGAAAGACCCAACCGAAAAAGAGAACTATAGGCCAATCTCACTCATGAACATAGATGCAAAAATCCTTAATAAGATACTGGCAAATGGAATGCAGAAGATCATCAAAAAGATCATACACCCTAATCGAGTAGGATTCATCCCAGGGATGCAAGGATGATTCAACATACGCAAATCAATCAATGTAATACACTATATCAATAGAGCCAAGGCCATATAATTATCTCTATAGATCCAGCAAAAGCATTTGACAAAATCCAACCCGCATTTATGATGAAAACCTTACAAAAAATTGGAATGGAGTGTCTCTACCTCAAACTGATAAAAGTTATCTATGAAAAACCAATAGCCAGTATCATACTAAATGGTCAAAAACTGAAATCCTTCATACTGAAATCAGGAACAAGACAAAGATATCCATTATCACCACTCTTGTTCAATATAGTTTTGGAAAGATTAGCCACGGCAATTAGACAAGAGAAAGAAATAAAAGGAATAAAGATAGGAAAAGCAGAAGTCAAATTGTCTTTATTTGCAGATGACATGATACTCTATAGAGAAGACCCCAAGAACTCCACCGAAAGTCTTCTAGACTTCATAACCAAATTCAGTAAAGTATCTGGATACAAGGTCAACACACAAAAATCAATAGCTTTCCTCTACATGAACAACAGACTCACTAAGAGAGAAATAGGGCAAATAATCCCTTTCACAATAACAACAAAGAACTGAAATACCTAGGAATCAACCTAACAAAAGAAATCAAAGACCTCTTCTCTGAAAACTATGGCACTCTGAAAGAGAGATTAAAGATGATATCAGGAAACGGAGAGACATCCCCTGCTCCTGCGTAGGAAGGACCCATATAGTGAAAATGGCCATACTTCCAAAACTGCTATATAGATTCAATGCAATTCCAATTGAGATCCCAGCAGCATACCTCATGGACCTTGAGAAAACTATCCAAAAATTAATTTGGAATAAGAAGAGACCCAGAATAGCAAAAGCAATTCTAGGTAATGGAGACGTGGCAGGGGGTATCACAATCCCCAACTTGATACTATCCTACAAAGCTACTGTGATAAAAACAGCATGGTACTGGCAAGAAAACAGACTTGAGGACCAGTGGAACAGATTAGAAGATGCAGAAACAACTCCAGACACACTCAGCCATCTCATCTTCGATAAAGAAGCCAAACACCCTCACTGAAGGAAAGATAGCCTCTTTAATAAAAGGTGCTGGAAAAATTGGGTTTCAACTTGCCAAAGATGAAAACTAGACCTGTTTTTAGTGCATGTATTTCCATGCACTAAACTAAAATCAAAATGGATTAAAGATCTAAATATTAAAATAGAAACGCTGAACCAGCTAGAACAGAGGTTAGGTAGAACTTTTGAAGATATTGGTGTAGGAAAAGATTTTTATGAACAAAAGCTCAGCTGCCCGTGAACTAGCACAAACAATCAACAAATGGGAACTCTTCTTATTAAAAAGCTTCTGCCCAGCAAAAGAAACCACTATCAGTGTGAAGAGACAACCCACAATGTGGGAAAAAAATCTTCACCTGCTATTCTTCAGACAAAGGCCTACTATCTCAAATCCATAAAGAACTTAAAAAGATCAGACCTCCCAAATTTAAAGACCCAATCTGAAAATGGGCATCTGAAATGAAAAGATATTTCTCAGACAATGAAGTAGAAATAGCAAATAAATACATGAAAAAATGTTCAACATCACTGGTAATTAGAGAGATGCAAATGAAAACAGTGCTGAGATTCCACCTCACTCCAGAAAGAATAGCTGCTATCATGAAATCAACTAAGAACAAATGCTGGTGGAGCTGTGGGGAAAGAGGAACCCTGCTCCACTGCTGGTGGGAGTGTAGACTGGTGCAAACACTGTGGAAATCAGTATGGAAATACCGCAAAGAACTAGGACTGGAAGTCCCATTTGACCCAGCTATTCCCCTGCTGGGTATCTTCCCCAAAGAATTAAAAGAATCATACCACAGTGATATATGTGCACACATGTTCATTGCAGCACAGTTTGTAATAGCTAAAACTTGGAAACAGCCGAAATGTCCATCAACTGGAGACTGGATAAAGAAAATGTGTTTTTTAAAATAAAATGGAGTACTACTCAGCTATCAAAAACGAGAAATTAGAGACATTTATAGCTAAATGCATGCACATCGAGGTGATACTCTTAAGTGAAATAAATAGGACACACATGTATAAAAACCGAATAGTTTCTCTACTGTGAGAAACTGAAAGTGTAAATAAGGACTAAAAGTTATAATAGAGAATGTGAAATAGGAAGGAAAGGGGCAATGGGGAAGGGGAAGTGGGAGGGGTAGGGGAAAGGGTAGAAGGGAATGGAATTAATATGAGAAAATGGAAAAATGGAAACAAAGTCTTTGTAAATAGGTAGAGATGAAGGGGTTGAAGGGAGGGCAGGGGAAGGGGGAAAATAAGTACCAAGAGAGATTATGTAACAGTGCAAATTTCCAATGATGAATGTCATTATATTGTGTACCTAAAATCTACCAATGATTAGAATGTATAATTGATAATGTGAAATAGGAAGAAAAGGTCCAAAGGGGTAAGGGATATAGGAGGGGCAGGGGAAAGGAAAGAAGGGAAAGGAAAAGTTATGAGAAATAGAAAAAATGGAAACTAAATCTTTGTGAATAGGGAAAGGTGGAGAGGGTGAAGGGAGGGCTGGGAATGGGGTAAAAATAAGAACCAAGATGCATCATGTAAAGGTACAAGTTCCCAATGAGAAATGTAAATGTATTGTATACTTAAAATGTATCAATGAAAGAATTTTAAAAAAAAAGAAATCTTCTCATCCTCAGCATGCAAATGAATATCTTGAGTTTACATAAAATCTTTCACCTGATCTTTAATATCTATACTATGGAAAAATTTTGTTGTGGACCAGGAGCAATTTCATATTAAAGAAAATTCATGAAATTCTATAGGCATTTTAATAAAGCACTTTATGCCACATAAATTAAAGCATCACTGTGCTGTCATACTTGGAAATTGCCTTCTAAATGAAAAAATTATGGTTTGGTGAAGATTCACTGGTGTTTAAAGGTGTTAAAGGCAGAACATGCTATTGCTTTGATCACCTTTTCCTTCTTTCTAAAACTTAGTTCTCAGGTTCCAAGTGTCTTCCCACTACATCAGAACTTTTTGCCTTTCCAGAACTCCTCATTGTTAGTGTGGTACCAATAGAATATTACTGTTACTGTGTTACTAAAGACTATATCAGCCATAACTAGTTCTGTGTCCTTTGTAATTTTTCTTTTGTAATTCTGATTGCCTGTCTCCTCTGTCCAGACCTTGCTCCTGATAGTGCTAATAATGTACATTTGGTTGCTGGGTATATCTTTTACCCTATTTGCATCTTGCTCTTTCATGTGTATAATGAAATATAGAGTTGAATTTGGTTACTTCAAAGGTTCTGTTCATTTAGATGACACTATGCTTCTATAACTCCTCTCTTCTTAATGTTTCTCACTTTCACATTTTCATTTTATGGATGAAGAGTATAATAGAATTCGAAGGGAGTTTACAGTCTATTTGCATCTTTGACTCCCTAGTAATAAGATCTGTTTTTGTATATTTTCAGTCTGGGAAGACTCCTTTATGAGAAAAATATTCAATTCACTGTTAGTTCTTACTGCTAGAAAATATTTATTGATAGAGAACCTGGTATAACTCTTATCACTGCTTGTATCACTAGTCTATCTGTATGACAGCCCTTCAGAAACTAAAAAAGCATGGAAGACACGTCTTCTGGGGTTTTTTTCTAGCTGGATTAGCCTCTTATCATGTAGATTCATATAACTCTTCCTACTATAGTCACTGCAAGCAGTGTGGTATAATGAAGTCACATAGGATCAGTCTATGTATGAAATTCAACTCCAAATAATAGCTATGTGACTTGGAGCTTGCTGTTTAGCACGTGCAAATTGCCTACTTTAATTCCTAGAACACAGTCACTATCATGATTTTTTTTTCCAAAACACAGTTAGCTACTCCTGTTACCCAGTTTTCATGGCATTCTGCCTGTATCGCACAATACGTTCCAATTATTCTTTTATATGGATCTTTATTCTGTGTCCTTTACTAAATTTTGGATGCAGGAACTCCCTGTATCCATAGTGCCTGGCACACAGAACATTATTAAAATATGCTGAATAAAAATATGATTAAAATGTCACTTCTGATACTAGAGATCATGTAGCCACCTCAGAGCAGCATAAAAGGATCCTTTCCATTCTCCTGGATTTTGTATTCTTGCAACATTCTACTCCTAATCATTTCAGATCACTAGGGTTCTTTTACATGAACTGCTATTTGGGCTAAGAGAAAAAACTTAGAGCTATTATCTCATACTGTCTTGCCATTTGGGGTGCAATATTTGGCGATGTGTGGCATATGTTTCCTGTTGAAGTGACAGGAGAATCACAAGCTGGCTTCTCAGCAGCCTCACATATTAGCTGCAAAGTTGAAGTGTGGCATAAACCTTCCTTTTCTCAGCCTGGTGTATGTCCCTTGCTCATTCTGCTAAGTCTTTTCTTATCTTGCTGTATCTTTTTCTCTCTCGCTCTCTCTCTAAATACACATACACACAAACACACAAACACAAATTTGTGCATGGAGACTCAGAAAGAAGGTAAAATAAAATACCAGCTACAATATGTGACATTCCTAAAATCTTGTTCTAATGCTAGTTGCCTTCTATTGAATTCTGATCTTGGGATTATCTTTATGCATATATAAAACAATATCATTATAATACCCTAAAAGCAGTAAATTTTAGCAGATAGGTTGAAAGAAAACAAGAATCAAATCTTCCATATGAAAAATGAATAAAATAATTATTTTGTATTTGGACTTAATATTTCCAGCACAATAACACAAAATAGATAATTTTGATAGTTTCGTCTTTAATCTCAACACTTTTTAATCTATCAGTTAGTCTTTCCAAAGGGATAATTATAAAATACACATTCAGATAAGTTATTTGTTTCTAAAAATCTTGCTAAGGCTCAAACCAGTTAAATAAAAGCCCATTGTCACCTGCATCCAGCATTTCTAAGTTTGTAACTCCCAGAAATTATCCACACTCCTACTCCTGCATTTCATTTACATGGACGTCCTCATTATTCCATATTCTCACGAATACCAGGAAAGTTTTGTAAATTTTCCTTCATGTTGATATCTCTGCACTAGGTGGTTTTACCCCTCCCCATTTATCACCCAAAGAACTTTTACTGATTCTTCATTATTAATTTCAAATGATACCTCCCTCATGATTTTTTTCTCCCCCATTTGTATACAAGAATTTGATTGGTGATTTATCTGTCTTCTAGATAGAGCATGAGTGCTTTATAAGAATGTGAGCTGTATCACTTTTATCTTTTTATTTTTTGAATAGAGGCTTTAAATCAGGCATTCTAAGTTTAAATCCAGATTTTGCCATTTGTCAGCTATGACACACAAAGTTTTTAATTTTTAATGTCAGTCCCTTCATTTATATTATGTACAGAGATAAAGCTAATTACATTGATTTACTGTGAGCATTAGATAAGGTGAAAATGAAGTAATAGTTATCAGCTAGTTATACATTAGTTCTTCTTAAGTGAGCAACTGTGCACTAGGCAGGAAGTATACAGTGGGCAAGATGACACAGAACTCCAAGAATGTACATCTTGTAAGGATCTTTCATATTCAAATGTATTTTTAAATGTAAACAAATGAATAGCATGTAGAAGATACTTTCACATCTTAGGGTATTAGGCTTCTCTGTTTTCTTCTGATAAATTCGTTCTTTACTTGGCCTTTGCTTCTCACTAAAACTTTGAAGGAATGTCTGTAGAATTATTTTTATTTTTATTGAGATTTCCATATAATCCTTCGCTCTTCAAAACAAGATGTTTAGGAGTTCAACTCCCCCTTCATGAATATAATTAGAACTATTACCATCTTGCCTTGAATGACCATTAAGGCTGATTTCTTAACTCATCAATAGATTTATCCACTGCTGAGTATAACATCCCCCACCATGTTCCAATCAACTTCCAAAGACCCATCCCTGAAGATATGAGACTTTTGGTGGATACTTTATATCTAAAAATACCATGTCTACAACTGAATTCTTGAGTTCTTTTCTCTACCCACAATCACCTCGACTGCTTCCCCCAAAATTTTAATAAATGCAAACCTTATTCATCTAATTTCTCATCCACAATATTTAGTTATTCCTAAGAATTCTTATTCTTCTACATTACACAACTAATCCATCAGTAAATACTTTCATCTGTACCATTTTAATATAGTTTGAAATCCATTTCTAACCTTTCCCTTCTCTTCCAATTAAACTACGAAATCACTATCAATTTTTCCCTAAACAACTGCAACAGCCTCTTAACTGGCCTTCCCATTTTTACATTTACTCAGGGACTCCCCATTGGCCTAAACCAGATATTTTTTAACTGTCTTGTTACTTTGAGCTAGCTTTATCCTTCTCTCCTATTCTTTTACAGGTGCTACATCAGCTTCAAGGTCTAAAATCCTTCTAAATGGACTCCTATTCCCTTGCTCTTTATCATTAAAGGACACTTTCTCCAACATATTTGTTGTACATGTAATTTTGTTTTGGCAAATGCTTATTGGAGGCCAGAACTGATGCAAGCACCCTATCACACCTAGAATAAAAAGCAACCTCCTTATCATTGCCAACGTAATACAGAATAACCTAGCTATTACTCTCAGCAATGTATATCATCTCAGCTAAATTACTTGGCATCGATTTCACAGCAGCCTCACTATTCTCTAAATTTAACAAGCACACTCCTTCATCAAGGCCTTTTACTCTGTAGTTCTGAGTATAGGTAAGTTGATTCATCTCTATAATTTCATAGCTAATGTCTTTCATTTTTTTCTCCACTTAAATTTCACTCCCGTAGAGAATGCCATCTCCTTTCTAAAATATCCATTACCCTCTGCCCTCTCAGCCCTTTCTTTTTCTTCAAGCATCCATTATTCTGAGATTATCCATTATATAGATATATATTTTTTGCCTATTTTTCTAGAATATAATTTTCATCAGTTATTTAAAGTTTGTCTTTTTGCTCTTTCCTGTATAACAAACTTGGTTGTATGCATTCAGATACATGGAGTTTATAAGAAACTTTCCCTATCTTTTATCTTATAATTAAATAGTAGATCTTGAAATAATAAATTTCTCTATTACATTATTAATTTTTGCTTATGATATTATGACTATGTATTACTAATATACATTTTGACTTCAAGGTATTATCTTTTCCTTTTATTACACTG
This sequence comes from Heterocephalus glaber, assembly GCF_053883595.1. NCBI lineage: Eukaryota > Metazoa > Chordata > Mammalia > Rodentia > Bathyergidae > Heterocephalus > Heterocephalus glaber. The sequence goes on along the minus strand of NW_028258293.1, from coordinate 36,170,235 downwards.
ATAAATAAGTATTATTTGTATTTATTTTGCATGTAAAAACATAATTAATTTACCCAAGTATGCCCAGTTACTAAAAAGAGGAAGTGACATTTTATATCAAGTTTATCTGATTCTAATCTACTCTTCTTACATAGTGTTTAACAACATAATATCTAGAATTTGACCATAATAATTAAAATTCTGAAGTTTTACTAGCTAGCTACACATATTCCACTGGTATCATGAGTTTGAAAAAATTCTTTGACCTCTCTTTGTTTCATTCATTTTCCTTGGAAAGTAGAGATCATAGTGTCAATGCCATATAATTATACACATATTTGTGAAAAGCAAAGAAGATTACATAGTAAATGTAATTACTCAATAAATAATAGTTAAATTAATTTTATGATCTTCATTAGATCACTCATGGACTACAGAGAAAAAATAGAAGAGACATTCTTATTTTTCTGTAAATCAGATCTAACTTTTAAGCATCTGTTTGCCTTTGGGAAAACGGAATCTTTAGAAATCTTAGTGTAGATATTCTTTGAATTGGTAAATTAGTTTATGATGATATATAACTTACACGAGACTGTCTCCAGAAATACAAATGATTCACTATAGACCAAATGAAGATTCAGAGTCAGTTCTCATTTATGTATAATTCATTCCTCTATTTCATTTCAACCAGCTACTGTTTTTACATAAGGACAAAGATAACAATAACTTAGAATAATGAGGTTGAATGAGATGGTTCTTTTGAATAAAAACAGAACAAGTATCTAGCTAGCTAGTACTCACTCAGTCTATGCCCCAGTTACAGAAGTCAGTAAATGTGGACCAATGGCAATGACTAATAATTTCCAAGGTTTTAGAGATACTGTCTCTGCCCTGTTTATTCATTTCTCATTGCTTTGAATGGATATTAGTAAAAACATGTTAAAAGAAGCTGAGGATAACTGGAACTTAACACTCTCAGAGATCTAACATTAAAAAGACAGATATGGTTTCATTTCTTTCCTCTCAATAATTATTTTTGAAATACTATTTTTCAATTACTATTCTAATTTCAATGAAATTAGGAGAAAGAGAAAAGTAAAACTAAACTATCATGACTCTTACTTTAATGGTATTGGTAATAAACATTTACAGATAAAATTTATTGTAAATATATGACATAATCTCATTGAGATATGCGGAGGTAGAAGTTGAAAAGTTACTACATTACTACTGATCGAATTGACTGAAAACAAGAAGACTAAAGAGAAAAAGAAATATATATGACCATCGTACTCTAGTTGATAAATTGTCTTCTTTTAGGGGTATGGACAAAATAATCTGAAACCATAGTAGATAAATACATCTTTAAGTACAAGCATAATTTCTAAGAATAATATGATGTATTATTCAGCTTTTCTGTCACTGGAACAAAAGACCTGACATACACAACATAAAAGGAAAAAGTTATTTTTCTTATGATTTCTGAGCATCCAGTCCACACTTTCGTCCATGGCTACAAGGCAGAAAAGAATGGTGGGAAGACATGGTAGAAGGTGATGGTGGAGGAAAGCTGCTTAATGTGTAGTAGCCTCAAGCAAAGACCAGGAAAGGAGGATCTAGGAATAAGATTACTTTCTTCTAGGTTACAGCCCCAGTGAAACCACCTCCTCCAGGAAGGTCCCAACTCCAAACAATATATTAATCTATGAGTTCAACAGTGGATTAACCCAGTGTTTCCTATCATGCCTTCATAATCAAATCACCTTCCAAAGCCCTGTTTCTGAACGCATGAGACTTTTGAGGGACAATTTAGATCTAAAACCATAACACAATGTAATGCATACATGTTAGCTTTTCTTCCTATATTTAGATGCAAAGTGTAAGTCCTTTTGCAGCCTGGTACAAAACTATTCTTTATTCTTCTGCTCAGATACATCAAAAAATTAAACTTAATCTCACAGCACCATAGCCCAACTATTATACTGAATAAGACTACTGCCGGTATATAAGGTATAGGAGTTTAATTAATGTACAAAACAGAGAGAGAGAGAAAGAGAGAGAGATCACTAGACTTAAGAGTGAGCCAGCGAGAGAGACAGAGCTAGAGAGAGAGAGGAGGGAGAGATAGAGGCACTGCAACTGTGAAATTTGAAGAAAAAAACTTAAATCTCAATAAACATCTTTATATGCAATTTCTGCAAACATATTTTCATTTGCTATAAAACAGCAAACAGCTTGGGAGGGCTAAGCCAGAAATATGCACAGTGAAAGCAGAATAGTCTTAAATAAATACTAGCTTACAAAAAAGCAATTGCCTCCCCTATCACAATATGATTATCTATGGTGCTTCAAAATGCAATAAATTTCTCTGACAAACAATAATTTTGTTTAAGGTTAAAATAAATGTCCTCCTTGTATTAAAAAGATATGGTCTCAGACTTTTTAAGACGAATGGTTATTTTTGCTCAGAAACTGATCATTAGCCATGTAACTATGGCTGGGCTCAGCTACTTGGACTTTGTAGTTACACTGAAAGAAATTTCACTAATGCAGTTCTTTTAAAGATAAACAAGTCTGTCTGAAGGAAAAGATGTGTTAAAACTTGTAAAGCAAAGCTAATGCAATTTTCATTATAAAGAAAAAGGGAGATGTTTGAAGGGAAAAGTTTCTTTTTGGACTGGGAGTTTAAATGTAAAAGTCATGATATACTATATTTGAATAATTATGACTTGTTTTAGAGTTTGATTTCATATCAAAAAACCCAAGGAATTTTAGGCTCAAATGTCAAATATATATTACACATAAATATATGCATGTGTGTATGTAACTGTGTGTCTGTGTGATTAAGACCAAGAGCACAGGTGAATGAAAATTTTGCTTAAAGAAAGAATGTGTCAGGGATTCTGCAAATATTCATAAAACCCCTTTTGTACAGGACACACTATTCTTTTTGTTGTTGTTGTTGTTAAATGCTTTTATTGGTACATTGTAGGTATACAACACAATTACATTTCTCATTGGGAATTGTACTTTTACATAATGCATCTTGGTTCTTATTTTTTCCCCATTCCTAGCCCTCCCTTCACCCCCTCCACCCTTCCCTATTTACAAAGACTTTATTTCCATTTTTTCCATTTCTCAGCATTTTTCCTTTCCCTTCTTTCCTTTCCCCTGCCCCTGCCCCTCCCACTACCCCTACCCCTTTGGACCTTTTCTTCCTATTTAGCATTATCAATTATTCATTCTAATCATTGGTACATTTTAGGTATACAATATAATGACATTCATCATTGGAAATTTGCACCTTTACATAATCTCTCTTGGTTCTTATTTTTCACCCTTGCCCAGCCCTCCCTTCAACCCCTCCATTCCTCCCTATTTACAAAGATTTTGTTCCTATTTTTCCATTTTCTCATATTAATCCCATTCCCTTCTATCCTTTCCCCTCTCCCTCCCACTTCCTTCCCCTTTACCCCTTTTCTTCCTATTTCACATTACCTATTATATATTTTAGTCCTTATTTGCACTTTCAGTTTCTCACACCAGAGAAACTATTTGGTATTTATCCATGTGAGGACACACTATTCTTGAAAGAGTGGAGAAATGAAGATCTTTAAAAACTAGTCTTCATGAGTTTATGGTCTAACATATCATATGTAGAGTCAAAAAAGCAATTATAATTGCTGCCCATAGGCATGGCTCTGATATGAAATATATACTTATGTCTCACATTCTTTCAGAAAGGATTTTAAAGACTCCAAAAGAAGAAAGGACATGAATTGAAAATGCTATTATATTCACTGCACCATTTGAGTAATTTTTAAAAATCAGCTAAAATTACCATAAAAATTAATCAATTTAAATAAATATGAAAAACATGCACCCAGATCTTAGGATATTCTACATTGTCATGGAAATATTGCCATAGTGTGATTAAAAGAAAACCATATACCTAATATGAATCTGCTTGAAGAATCATAATATGTATGTAACCAATCAGATTTTATGTGTATATTCTTATCTTCATATATTAAGAACACATATGCACACAAATGTATACATGTACATACTGATACACACGTGTGTATGTACGAGATGAAAAAATTACTTTTCAGTGTTTAATATTTATGTTTCAAGGTGAAGCAACTGGCATAATTATTACCCCCTTCAGTAGCTTTTTTATGGCCTGTTGTGCATCCTCTAGTTATTGCTATTTGAAAATATAAAGAAATTAAATCCATATTTTTCTTTGCGGTCAAGGCAGTTACAAGTTTCTATTGTGAAATTAAGAAAACATTGCTTCAAACATTTTATAAGTGATATCTATTTCTGGCAATCTGTTGAGTTAGATATGAAAGTAAAAGGACATGAACAGATCAAAGTATATGGGATCTAGAATAGATCTTTTCAAATTATCTAATTGGCTTATATGTTAATATTATTTGAAAATTCAAATTTTATTAAAATATTTGCCTTGAAAACTCTTACTCTCTCCTTAGACTGAGTTGGCAAAATGTTCATCCACTACCTTCATTTGAGATTTTTTGGTGTGTTTTAAAATCATTTCTTTATGTAAATATTAAAAAGTTAAACCTACATTTTAATTTCCTGTTTTACAGGAAAGAGAATTCTATATACACCATTTTGAACTTCATTTTCTTTATTAACAAGTTCTGGAAATTTCCTATATTGCTGCATAATTGTCTTTCCTTTGTTATTTTGCCACACATTTTATCTTTATATGTTTATTTCTGATTATTTCATCAATCTTCCAATACATTACAATTTTAATAAATTTTTGCAAAGAATAAAATTATATACTTGGCAATTTCTATTTGTAAAAGTGTATATATCATGAGTTCTATGAATTACAAATGCAGATCAAAGGATACTTTTGTACTTTGGGGAACAATTAAACCAAGAACGTAAAGTTCTAGGCAAGTGCCCTACTACTGAGGCACATTCCTGTTCCTTTTTATTTTCTGAAACAGGATCTTACAAATTTGCCCAGGCTGACTGGCATCTAACTTGTGATTCTCTTCCCTCAACCGCCTGAGTAGCGATGATTACAGGTGTGTACCAATATATTGGACACTTTTGTACTATTTTTATAAGAGGTTAGTGATGCTTTTTCTCCATCATAACAAAAATATATTTCAGTTCAGCATTATTTTGCATTCTCTTAAAGATAATTTTGTTGATAGCTAAAGTACTTACTCAAAGTAAGTCTCTTATGAGGAGAACTTTGTGTAGCTAGTTACAATGCACCATTAGAGGACTCTGTCATAACAATAATAGCAAACAGGAAACAAATCCATCACAGAGAATAATAAATAAGGTTTTGAGAATAAAACACCTTAGGCTACAAGCTCTAGAAAGTGTTTATCATGCTTTGCAGTACAAAAAAAATTTCACGAATGATTTAATTTAAAGTAGCGTTAGATTACTAATCCCAAGCATATAGCAAAAAGAAAAACAAATTCTCTCTGGTGAGTGCACTTTCAACTCAGACCCCAAAAGTTACCAAGAGATAAAGTTCAAAGGAATCTAAAATCACAAAACACAGAAGAAGAAAAGGACTTCCAAGGTGGAAGGGAATGTGGCATTCTAGGGTTTTTCTAGTCAGTATTTCCAAATGTTTCCAAACTCCTACCACAAGTAAGTTCCAAAAACTTCTGAATCATCTGGTCAAGTGCATTCATAGCAATGAGCCCACTTCAGGAAGTGTCAGATCCTTCATAACAGATAATGTGTTCATGCTGATATTATTTCTGAAGTAGAAGGAGGAAGAATAATTATGAACAGATAGGGAAAAGCAGTTCGAATTTATCCTTTTAAAACTTCGGTATGGCCAGATGTGATACATAAGCATCCAAAAAAACACATAGAGAGAAATGCTCCATTACTTCCCAATGGTTCAAGATTTTTTCCATCAATGTTTTCCAATTTCTAGGAATAAGGAATAAGTCCCAGAAATAGCAATGAGAATAATAAGAGAAAATTTACTTAGTATTTAAGCTAAAACAATTCTAGAGAAGGAGTAAGCAATTTGAGAGTAGATCTGTAGGCACTTAAGACTTCAATTTAGTGTGGTTATGGGAGAGGAAGGAGAGCTGCAATATGCTGATGCCTATGACCACTAGATATTTCAGGCTTTCCATTCTTGATGACTTAGGATAAGGGAAAATGGAGAAAAGCCCATCAAAATTATTTACAGTCTTCATAGAGCTATGGAAGTGGCAGCCAAAGAAACAAGATGAAAATTTGGAATAGGAATAGAGAAAGAAGGACAAGGACAGAGAAAACTACAAAAGGTGATATCCTCACTGAAAGCAAGGAGAGCTCTCTTTTAGAGACTCAAACCTCAGAAGCTTAGCCAGTGTCCAGATCTCAGACCCTTGTGAAAGTTAATGTCAGATACTTCTTTTGATATTAAATTAAACTAAACTTGCAACAAGCCCCCGACAGCTTAACCTTGATACATATAAAATATCTAAACTCTCACTGAGTCAATCTGACTGAAGAGGAGAAATAATTCTCTCTGAAAATATATCTCATTACTTACTTCAGTCTCAACTGAAGAAATAAAAATATCAAGTACACAATTAAAATTAATTGCATTAAAACAATTCAATATCCCCAATAATCATTAAAAGAAATGGAACCAAAATACATAGAGATAACCCATATGTTGTAGTGGTTAGGTGACGCTTAAACCAACCAACCAAACAAAAATTTATTGCAAAAATCCTTTTGGTTGTAGTACAAAATCTGGTGTAAAGATATATGAGGACATTAGCAGAGACATAGAAGTTGAAAGAAAATAATACAAATTTTAGAAATAAAGTGTCATGACAGATGAACTTATTAGATGGAAGAAAACCAATGGAAAAGACAATACAAAATCTCAGTAAAATTGAAGGTATGGTAGCAGATCATATGTATATTAAATATAAAGCAAAAAAGTTTTGAATAAAGAATGAAATGACAAAATTTTATCAAACATTACTTGCATGACAGAAGATCTAAAAGAACAGAATTATAACATGACAAAAAATATATTTAAGTGGGCTGGGGATATAGTTCAGAGGCACCGTGTCTGCCTTGCAAGCGGAAGGTTGTGAGTTTGATCCCCGGTACCAAAAAAACAAAAAAAAATAGTATATTTAAGTATAAGATATCTTAACAACTTCTTGACTGAAAAAATATATTACTTTGCAGATCCAAGAAGTTCTATAAATCTCAAGCAGGATAAAGAAAAAATAAAGAAATAGTAAAATCACAGACACGTTGAAAATATAAAGAACAGATCATAATGGGATTTAGAGGAAAAAGACACATTTTATACACTAACAATACATCTCGACTTCTCATTAGAAACAATGCAAGACAGAAACCAATGAAATTCAATTAGTAAAAGTTCTAAAAATTAATAAAAAGAGGCAAATTAGAGTTTAACATCTTTTGAAAATATTCTTTAAAAGGGAGGTGAATATTCACAGCCAAATCTTGGTTTAAAATTTTTTTCCCCACTGAAAGGATCTAGAACTCTTCAGAGAGATGATTCCAAGAACAACATAGATGAAGAAAATTAGTAGTGCCCAATTGTAAAAAGGAGAAGGTATATTACTATACCATATCAATGTATTATTTTCATTATAGATACAAAAAATAAAAAAATATTGAAAGTGTAAAAATACACAAACTTACTGTCTCCTGGTTCTGTAAGTCAGAAGCCTGTATAAAATATGATGCAGTCCTACAAAATCAAAACAGGAGAGTAGACATAGTGGTATTTTGTTTGTTTCTGAAGGCTCCAGGGATGAATCTGCTTCCAAGTTTATTCAGATTTCTCATAAATTTGTTTAATGCAGTCGCTGCCTTGTCATCTCTTTGTGATCTGATTTAAGTTACTTGAAACTCTTTCTCACCCTGTCATTTTTGATCACCTATGTAGCCCGCTTGCTCCTCATCTCACTGACCCAAAACTCAATACACCACACAGCAGCTGACCACAATAAAGCCTGATAGTTATCACTGAATTAATGTAGTAAGTTCCCTGCTATGTGTTTTCTTTGAAATAGTCCTTCCATGTCACTACGGAAAGCCAAAGGATAACTCCCACAGCCCTTAATAGAGTGATAGTTCCACAAGGTATAGTTTCACACAAATGCACAGTTAGTGTTTCTCTATCTCTCTGTTCCTCCCCTCTCCCTCCCTCTCTCTCTTCCCCTGCTTGTTTGACTTCCCATAGGCCCTCATGGTAATCTCTTTTTTCTCTGTAACAAAATGTTTCTGGAATTTTACATGTGTTTTGCCTTTCTTTCTCTCTCTCTTTCTCTTTCTTTCTTTCTTTCTTTCTTTCTTTCTTTCTTTCTTTCTTTCTTTCTTTCTTTCTTTCTTTCTTTCTGGTGTTTGTTTGTTTTGTTCAACTCCTCTATGTCTCACTTGACTCATACACCTGAACATAACTTTCCTTTTAGACACAGCACATCTAGAGAGTGGCTCTCCTGGTAGAAGTAAAGTAGACACAAGTCATAAGAGAATCATGAGGATATCTTCCAATACAAACAAGTTTCCTGTAAGAGGGACATCTGGTTACAGGTTAGACACTGGACCATTAGGCTGCCTGACAGGATAGGGAAGCATCCTTACAGAGGCACAATGTGGATAACATCACCACCCCTTTGGGAGCCCAGCGAGGCCAGGCTAGCATTTATAGCTTCTTTTCAAGAGAGAGCTCAAGATAAAATTAGAAAGCAGAAGATATAAGATTGTTGCTCAGATGTGAGACTGAGAACCCTGTTTATTTGCTGGTCATCTGCTGGAGGTGAGACTATTCCCAGAAGTGTCTCAAATTCCTTTCCATGTTCCTTACTTCTGGTCCTCCTTGCGCATTTCCAGTCTCATACTTCAAATGTTTCAGAGCATCCTTCTGTTTTCTCTAACTCTAGTGAATGTTATTTACTATAAAGGAAACACATGGGATTAGATTGGACTGCTCTGATAATCCAGTACAATATTATTATGTAATCTGAATTACTTCTACAAAATGCCTGTTTGTCATGTAAAGTAGCATATTTGCATAGCCCAGTGACTCAGGCATGGAAATCATGTGTGTGTTTGTGTGGGGGAACAACCTGCATTTTAGTTAATATTATAAAAGGAAAAGTAAAGCTGCTCATATATTCCAGGTTAATCGAGGGTGAAGATAAATATTTATTAAATTTAATAACTCCCCTGTACTGTAGCCTTACTAGGGATGAAATACTATTAGGAATATTATCAGATCAATTAAAATGATAATAAAAGAGTACACAAAATATTGACTCAAAGTTAAAATTACTATGCTTGACATCTGTACAGTGATTATGTTGCAATATTCCTTTATTTTGGAAATGTATATGGACATATACAGGAAAAAATGATAATATATGCAACTTAGTTTAATAGTACACAAAATAATGATAGATAAAAATAGATGCTAGATAGAAAATTGTGATGTAAATGTGATAAAATATTAAGGGTGAATATGAGTAAAGATTAGACAGCACATATTTTGCAAAATTTTATTTTTATAATTTTTATGAATACTTTGAGGCAAATTTGAAGTTTTTCTAAATGTATTTTTTAAATTAATGTGAAATAGGACTTTATAAAACGTGTTTTTTTGATTTTGGGGAGTTTTTTGGTACCAGGGATTGAACTCAAGACCTTGCACTTCTGAGGCATGCAGCAGCACCACTGAGTTAAATCCCTGGCCCCATGTTTTTCTAAGAAGTCTTCATATAAATTGTTCAGGTAAAAGAAAATGATGGCAGATTGAATCTCAGATATACAGAAAATAACTAGAAATGGTAAAATATGGTTATATTAAATGTTATTATTCTAATTTTATACCTATTTTATATAAATTTTATATGATTTGACTATAAGCATTGATTTCTTCCTCTTTTTTTGTATGGAGAAATTGAACTCAGGACCTTGTGCTTGTGAGGCAGGCATAGCATCACTGAGTTAAATCCCCTGCCTAACTATGGATTTCTTAAGGGAAATTAATAATAATATATGCTGGAGACATTTTGAAAATATAAAACAAAAGAAACAAAGTGTGGGGAGGTACTTAATGAAGTTATATTGCTTTAAGATTTGTTTGTTAAATAATATATAATCTGAGAATAGACAGTGATAACAAAGGAAAAGATTCACATTATATTCTATAAGGTAACCTTTAACACACAAATGCACACCTGGGCACATGCACAGAAAGACTGAACTAAAATACAGATTTTTAAAAATTTTTCAGTTCTCAAATTTGTTATTCTTCTCTAATGTTTAATTTTCTACTTCTCAAAAAATAAGATATTTTTGTTCCCTGGCATTACTGTTCTTATATTCAGTTTTTATGTTTCTTGCCTAAGTAAAATATTTCCACCATTATAAGCATATTAAAAACAGCTACAAATTTTTATTTTAGCATTCTTGTATAAAATTTCTAACATCTGTGTTAGTTCTTGGTAGATTTTGATTGATTTTTCTCTTAATTTAGATCATATTAATCTGTTCCTTGAATGCCTGATTATTTTTAATGCCAAACATGGTGGATTTTACATTTGCTACATGAATTTTCTATAAATATTTTTACATTTTTTTCCTACAGTGAAGTTGCTTGGAAACTGTTTAATGCTTTTGGAGCTTGTGTTAAGATATGTTATGTAGGACAATGACAATAATTAGTATAACAAATACTGTCTCCTAAGAAACATTTTTAGTTCTCTATCCAATGCCCTACACACCCACTGTGTGGTTTTCCAGTGTGGCTAACATCTGACAATATTCTTGGTTCTATGTGAATTCTGGGTACTTCTTATAATTATTTGCAGTGGTTTTCTACTTCTTGCCAAATCTTATTTTTAGGTGTATCTTCTGATTATGACTCTGCTGAATACTTAGAGAATTCCTGTGTACATCTCTCAAATCCTATTTCTACACAGCCTTCCTTTTTTTTTTTTTGCACTTTGCCCTGCAGATTTCAGCCACTTTGACATCTCTGGCCTCAGAACTATGTCCTCCACTCGGAGCATCTTTCCTACGAGCCTGTATTATCCATCTGGATGCTCCCATTTGGAAAGCAAGTTCACCTTGTTTTCTATTTCTCAGGTGTCATAAATTTGTTTAATATGGTGGCTGTCTCAGCTCCAGTTTCAAGCCTGATTGTCTGAAACCCAACATGATCTTTGGTTTACTTAAAACCTCCCAACCTGTGTGTCCTTGTGTTTTGTAGTCAGTTTGTCCTTCAACTCACTGACCCAAAACTCAACACATCTCACAGTGCTGTTAGTTTAAACATCAGTTATATAAAAATGCTTGCTTCCTGTGTGTTTTCTTTAAACTAGCCAATCCATAACCTTTGAAGGAAGGACTAAGAAATAATACCAACCAAATTCCCATTGGTCCTTTACATCCTGCCCCATCTTCATATTGAGCTCCCTATCACCTCTGAACTTCCTATTGGCTTCCTGTTGGCACTTACATTCTCTGGGATCTGCAAGTAATACCTTTCTTCTTTTTTATGCAGTTAAGTTTCACTTTCTGTCTCACCTTGGATTTACCTCTGAACTTTCCTTCCCATTAGTATAGAGAGGCTATGTTGGCATATGGCCACTTCCAACAGAGAAACTTCAAGACAATGCAAAGTACAATCTAGGGAGTTGCTGATCTTTATTGCCTAATATTTGATGTACTAAAAACTTTTTGCTCATGTATTATGTGTGATTTTTACATTTGGTTTCAAATCTTGCCTGATAGCAGAAGACTGAGTCACTCTACTTTTATAAAACTTATGGATGACAAAACTACTCTACATGATATAAATGAGGATGCATCTTGCTGTGGGAGAGAATTCATGGGAAAGGAATAATTATTCTGTGGCAATGTAACAGTTTTATGTCTTCTATATATGGATGGTTGTTATGCAGGTTAATATACCTGTAATATCAGTTGCCAAAATCTCATGGTAATAGACATCTATATACTTTTATTTTCTATAAAGCTTATATATATATAATATTTTGATATTAGATCTTGCCTCACTTATCTCTAATCTCCAGTGTGACATTTTAGAACAGAGAAATATACCTTCTTCTCCATTCCCATGCAACTATCCCAAAAATGGCACTTCTCAGACATGGAATATCAGTCTTTCGACTTATTCTGTAATAGAAGAAATTCTAGCTCTTGAATTTCTAATAGAGACAATAAGCTCTTCATTAGAGCCCACACAGGGTTATAATATATAGAATAAGACTTGTTCACTCATGTTGCTTGACAAAGGCTTACTCAATTTGTTTGTCTTTAGCGTAATAGGAAATATGTTTCTTTCCTTCCCAGTGTTTATTTTAAATGTCTTTAGTAGTTGCTTTGACAAAGTTGTCTTTTTTGAATACACTGTTACCAACTTCCTGGATTTTATGGGACAGGTTTATTACTACATCAGATTTAATGGTTTCTAAGACTTGCTGTGATTTTTGTTGTTGTTGTTTTATTTTGTGTCAGGGACACTTGCCTCTCAGTTGAGTTTCATATCTTGGCAGTTAGGGCTTTTTAATTTATTATCATGAAATATACAGGTTGCAGACTTGTTTTCAATCCATTACTAACCATGTTAAAATATTTACTACCTGTCACTATGATAAACAGGATATAGTAGTTTTGATGATACCTTCAGTTTTCCAAAAGATCCCTTACTTGCTCATATGCATTTTAAAAGAAGCCCACATACATGTGGATTTTATTTTTATACTGATGGGTAGCTGAAATTATTTGTATATAAGAACTAATATTAAAAATAATTTCCCTAATTTGATAATGATATGGATAGTATTATCAAAATTGAGAGGGCTCCGGCCTGTGCCTCCAAAAAGGTAGAAGATTACATAACTAGAGAGAGGATATCTGGGTCCTAGGTCTCTTGCTTGTCTTTACTAATCTTCAATTGGAATAAAATTCACATTTACAATGCCAGTAAAGAAAATGAAGTCAGAAATTAGCCCATTCTCTGTTACCATAACAAACTACCTAAGGCTGGATAATTTGTAAAGCCAAGAGGTTTATTTAGCTTGTACGTTTTGGGTTTCAAGAACATGATTCTGGTAGCAACAGCTCAGCTGTTATGGGAACTTCACAGCAGATGGCTTCGTGGTGGGAACACTGTGAGAGGGAGCACATGCCAAGACAATAAGAGAGAAAGAACCAGGGAGAGAGCATCTTGAGAGAACAAAATAGGTTTCCAGGAGAATTACTTAATTCTTACCAAGGGCAACATCTTTGATGACCTAATTACTGACCAATAAGCCTCAACTCTTAAAGGTTCCTTGTCACCCTCCAATACCTCCACTACACTGAGGCTCCAGTTTCCAACAAAACACATCCAACCCATAGCAAATATTTGTAAAATTATTCACTGGCATTAATTATGATATATAAACTTCACCTGTGAAGTCTTCAGACTTTAGTCTTTGGAAACTGACTGCAGTTGTCTCATATTTAATGTAAATAATTCTTTGTTTTCATGAAGGTCAGGGCTATAACAAATGATCATCATGAAATATTTTTGAGAACTCTTTATGATGTAGGCATTATGCAAAGTGTTAAGCATATATGTATGAAAAATAAACTCTCAGAAGTTCCTACAGAGTAGAATTTAACATAACCTTTGGATTCTTTTCCCTATGATCAATCTTAAGAGAAACTATAGGTAAGAACAGGAAACTGAGGAAATAATGCCAAGAAGGACAGAAATGGCAACAGCATAGTAGAAATGTAAATCTGAGAAACTATTGGTAAGACAGGAGTCATTTTGGTATTGTGACCTGCAGGATGGTAAAAAAGTGGTCAAATCATGAGACGGTGTGGGCACATACTTCTTGAGAGCTCTTTTTTATTTCTTTGTTCAGCTTTGAATAACATTATTAGTCTCCATTAAAGCTAAGACCTCTACATGGTCCATAAAGATAAGATAAAGCAAGTGAAATGACCTGCTAGAATGAATAATTACCAAAAAAATGGGTGTTCTTCTGCCTCTATCCCTCTGAACAGCCAAGCCTGTTAAATTCCATTCTAGTCAACTGGCATCTTCTTGGAGCTCTTTAAAACTCTAAAGCCACAGATAAGATCATAAACTAGAAGGTTATTTGCAAAGTTATTCTTTTGTGGTATTGCAGTTCCCCCCCTCCCCCAAAGGGCAAGCTTCGTTCTTTCTTTCTTTTTTTTTTTTGGTACCGGGGATCGAACTTGGGTCCTTGCGCTTGCGCAGCAGGCTATGAAGCCACTGAGCTTAATCCCTGGCCCGCTTTGTTCTTTCTTTGAATTACCCAAAGTAGTTGCAGAATAGGTTCTGATTTCCCTCCCCTAATATGCAATATGGAATGATTCAACAAGAAGAGTATAAGCTCACAAACCAAAATAATGAGAAACTCTCACAATGTCAGCTATCTCAACAGAACAAAACAAGAATTGGACAATACACATCATTTGAGTAATTAATATTGTAACAGAAATAACAAAATTTCAAATAAGCATAATAAACATATTAAAATATGTATTATCAATATGAAATGTAAGAAATTATTAGAAAAACAAAAGTTTAGGCATAAAGTACAATAGTTTTTAGGAAGAAATATGACAGGATCAATAATATAGAATGGATAGCGCTAAAATAATAATGAATTATTATTAGAATCTTATAAAATAGTATATTAATATTCATTTTCACCCCCAAAATATTATAGAATATAAAGAGACAAAAATTTAATATATATTTTGAAGTTATTTATTGGATATTATCTTTGCTTATAATATATGTAAAATATATGTTATAAAATATATAGAAAATATAATTTGGACTTCAATTTTTAGGCATAGTAAAATTATTCTTATAAAAGAAAAATTTCTACTTAACTTTTACCAGTGAATTGCCCACACTGAAAACAATATTGAAAAATGTGTTGAAACAAGGCCAGAAGCAATCCGGGAGACATTGCAAGTCAGAGTATGGGCCATCAGATATCTTACAAAAGTCTTCTATGAATTCAAACATAATCTCTCTCTCTCTCTCTCTCTCTCACACACACACACACACACACACAAAAACACACAAACATGCACACGAAAATGAAAATGGATAAACTGTCTCTAATAATCCAGCATTTTATTTACATGTAACATCCAGAACAAAAGGCCTTCTTTGGCTGTAGTTTAACAAAATTCTTTATTAATTTGTCTTATTGGACTTCTTGGTAAACTTTTAACATTTATAAATTATTTAAGCCATTAAATTTTATTTGATTTTTGAGCTATCTTATAATACATGCACATATATACACATGTATTATATATATGATGAATATCTATGCAGTGCAGCCTATAAAACATATTTATATACATGTAGTTTTGTAAATGGATTTTCCAGTGCTGGAGTCTCCTTCTGGAAGTGGTTTCTGTGCTCTTTCTGTTGTAAGCAAAGAATTGGTCAAGACAAGAGCAAATGGTACCAAAGTTTTATTCAAGATAGGAAAAGAAACAGGCTCTGCAGGGTGAGTGTAGGGCAAGTAAGAGCAGGAAAAGAAGTACTACCTACAGTGTGAGGACAGGCCACCACGCAAGAGAGAACACAGTGGGCACAAACCCAAAGTGGCCTTTTCTTTTAGTATCATCCACTCCTCAGGCTGACATCAAGTCCAGGCCATCCTACTGCAAAGGTGCTCAGGATTTTGAGAGAAGTCCATATGCAAGGCTTTGGAACTGCTCTGGGTATGTGCCCTGGGATTTTGAAATTACCAGGTCACAGCTACTTCCCCAGCCAGATTTGCCATGGCCTAATCTCTTTTTTTCAGTTTCATATATATGTGTGTATATATATATATATATATGAATATATATGTACATAAGCATAGTAATCATTTGTTTCTAAATATTTTTAAACTTTCCATTTTTTAGAGTTAATGTACTATTCCAATACATTCTTAAATTTATAAATTCTAGGAATTAAATAATGTAAAAATTTGTAGGTTAATTGTGTTGTGGTTTGAAAATATGGTATATATGTTTTTAATTTTTTTTTTTTGGTAATGGGGATCAAACTTGGGACTTTGCACTTGTGAAGTAGGCGGCAGAACCACTGAGCTAAATCCCCAGCCCAAGGTAATATATTTTTGAGTGTTATTTTTGCCAGAGATTATGTTTGATTATGATCTGTAAACAGTTAATGAATATTGAAGAGATTTCATATCATCCAAGTGGAGTTTACAAATTTCCCTGTATACATGCTTATTTCATGAATTGTTTTAAGAATGTTAATCAAATTTCACAATTATTGCCATGTATTTAGTCTTGGCCAATATATACAAGAGGGAGATCTACTAATGTCATGTATTGCAGTGACAAATTTATTAATTTTGTCATATAATTTTATCAAAATTGCTCTATATTTTAATCCTACTTTATTTGGTTACATGCTTCAAATTACACCATGTTGGTGAGTTAAACCATTAATCTGACTAAAAAATCTCTCCAAATTGTTTTTTAGAATTAATTTTATTGGTACACTTTTGATATACATAATGGTCACATTCATCATAGGGAATTTGTGCCTGTACAGAATATATCTTGATTCTTCTTTTTTTCCCATTCCATTCCCCACCCTTCAACCTTTATTCTCTTCCTTGTTTATAAAAGCTCTGTTTCCATTTTTTCCCTTCTATTCTCTTTTTTCTTCTTTTCCCTTCCTTCTTTTCGCCCGCCCACTTCCCTTGTCCTCCTTCCTATATGAACATTTTCTTCCCATTTCTCAATATCTATTATAAATTTTGGTCCTTATTTACACTTTTGGTTTCTCACACAGGAAAAGCAATGTAATATTTAAACATGAATGTTCAATTTATTTCACTTAAAAGTATCTCAAGTTGCATCCATTTACCTATAAATGGTTTAAGTTTATCCTTACTTATGGCAGAGTAGTGCTCCATTGTATATAAAAACCACATCTTCTTTATCCATTCATCTGTTGATAGGCATTTGGGCTGTTTCCAAGATTTAGCTATTACAAATTGTGCTGCTATTAACATAGGCATGTATATATTTCTGTGGCATGGTGTAGTGGAGTAGATGGATCAAAATAGAACCTCTAGTGTTAGATTTTTGAGGAATCTCCATGCTGATTTTCCTGTTGGTTGTACCAATTTACATTCCCACTAATAGTGGAGAAGGATTCCTTTTTTCCGCAAAGCCTTCCCAGCATTCATTATTGATTGATTTCTTGATAATAACCATCCTTTTTAATTGAGATGGAATCTCAGTGTTGTTTTAATTTGTGTTTCTTGAATTATCAGTGATGTTGAACATTTTTTCATATATTTATTTGCTGTTTGTACTTCTTTATTTGAGAAGCATCTATTCATTTCAGATGCCCATTTTTAGACTGGGTCTTTAAATTTGGGAGTTCTGATGTTTTTTAGTTTTTTTTTTTTTAAGTGATATTTATTTTTATTTATTTTTATTTTATTTTATTTTTAAATTCTTGGTTTAGTTCTTTATATATTCCAGATATTTGTCTTTTTCTAAAGAACAGCTGGCAAAATTTTTCCCACTCTGTGGGTTGTCTCTTCACTCTTTTAGTGGTTTCTTTTTCTGTGCAAAAGCTTTTTAATATGATAAGATCACAGTTGCTGATGCTTTGTAGTATTGCCCATGCAATTAGGATTTTGTTCATAAAGTCATTGCTTACATCTATGTCTTTGGAAGTTTACCTATTCTATTGGTTTTGGTTTATATTTGGTTAAATACAGGTGGATTTTTGACTGCTGCTGGCTTCATTTTCTGCCTTTTAACATTCATTTTGTGTTCCTATCATTTAGATATGTTTGCTTTCTGTAACCCAGCTTATTAATTTGAGTGTCTCTGATTTTCAATTGCATTTACAACATTCATGGTTATTATGATATCTTTATATTTAGATAAGATTTTTCCATGTTACCTTTTAATTATTAATGGTTTTATTTTTCTCATGTTTTTCCTTCTTATAAAATTCAAAATTGAAACTGTTATCTTTCACCAAACAAAATGATTTTAAAATTATCTTCCTCATATATACCATCTTTAAATTTTTCATCAAAAATAAACTGTCAAGTCAACAACAGAATATACATAGAAGAATAAAAGAACAAAGAAATTGGATATACACATATACATGACCCAAAATAAAATGGAGAAAAGATAGGCTGAAAAACAAAAGAATATCAGTGATTTGTAGGACAACTACAAATGCTTAATACAAAAGAAATTAGAGAAATGTGAAACAGGAAAATATTTGAAAAATGACATTTTCTAAACTCCATGAAAAGCTATAAACCCACGTTCAAAAAAGGACTGGTGAAAAGCACAGGAACACAAAGAAAGCTATGCCATGCAAAGTATAATCAGATTGCTTAAAAACAGTGACAAAAGGAACATTTTAAACTCAGAAAATAAGACAAAAAAGAAAAGAACCAAGATAAGCATACAGAAAACTTTTTTATTAGAAGCAATCCATAGAAGAAAAGTATGTGTAAAATACTGAAAACTTCATCAAAAACATGAGGGGGGAATAATAGCCATCAAGAATGTCATCCAAGATTGTATGATAATTATTTGTGCAAATATGATAAGTTAACTATGTAATTATGAAAAATAAATGACATCTATATCTCTTCTGTCATGACTAAAACCTATTTTGAGCAATTTTATAAAGAAAACTGACCAGTTTCAACATAAAGAAAAATATGTTACTACAAAGAGGTTGTACTGTCCCCAACACTTTTGTTTGTATAAATTGCACCTCATTCTTTTTATAGTTCCAGTCCTATAATTTCCTTCCACTTTTATCAAGGTCCCATGGCCAGCACATTTATAGACCTGTCTCCTTTCTTGAAAAACGAAGTAGGAATTAGGTTCATAGGAATCTTGTTTTGTGATTCATAAGCTGAGGTTTAGTGTGGTTAACTGAAGCTGGCAAATAGTAGGTCCAGGCTTTGAATCCCCTTCTCCCAAGGAAAAATTCTACCTCTACGATTTCTCTTCCATCACTGAATGCCACGATAGTTCCAGTTACTAATGTCTACCAGCCCTCTTATTTTTTAAATTCTCATTACATATATAGAATTCAGTTCTCTTACTTCTCCTGGGCCTGAGCCTTCTTCACTTAATTTCTCAGCACCTGAAAAGTCTTGTTAGTTTCCTGCATTTCCCTTAGAGATGGGCCCTTCGCCTCTGAACTCAGCCTGATAGTTGGAACACAATCACTCTCTCAGCCCTGCTGCTTCTTAGGAGCTCACTGTTCACCAGACTCTCCAGGGTGACTCTGTTCTTCGTGGACCTCCCTTGGCCTGTGCCCTAAGTGCCCTTCCTCCACTTGGCCCACCTGCATGTGGGTTTTGGCCTCATCCTCTTTTCTCTGCAGCACAGACAGGAGAACATCAAATTCAGGACTTACTTTTACTAATTTCTAGTTGTAGTTCTGCCAATAACTGTATGTTATTTATCTTCTTTCAGCATCAGTTTCCTTACTGTTAAGTAGAGCCATTTTAAGTGTTACATTCAATGAAAGTTTAGAAATTAATTTCCTATCAGAATAATAGTAATGGAGTAGATATCTAAAAAATTGGTGCTGCTATTATCAGTGTCAAAATAGGATTTTCTTTGTTTACAGTACCAACTTGCATGGAGAAAGATAACTATCTCTTCTTTAAGCAACCTTCTTTGAGCTATGAAGAATGGAAGCATACTAAAGATATTGAGATATTCTTTGTTAATTAATTAATTTATTTTTATGTTTTTTGCAGAACCAGGGATCGAACTCAGGACCTTGTACTTGTCAGGCAGGTGTGGCACCACTGAGCTACATCCCCAGCCACTGATAAATTTATTTTAAAACTATGAATATTCACATAAAAATATGAGCTTTGGAAAATCTTATCCTCAGACAAATCATTTATTGTCTTCCATTTGCTCTTCTGAATATAAAATTATGCTGCAGGCATGAATATTTTGTTAATTTATAGCAGCAGAAGAAATAACCACAAAAATAAGTGCTGTAGGTCATACTAATAAGACATGTGTGTTCAAAGTCAAGAACATTAACTAATGATGAAATGCCTAAAGCAAATATGTATTGTTTAAAATCATTTCAATTTTAGAACATGACAAGTTTCTCAAATTTCAAACTAGTTATTGCTGGAAGGTGTAAAGTCAAGTTTTATTAACATTTATTTTTCCACTGGGAAATTTACTGACGCTGATAATACTTAGCCAACTGATAGGGATATAAAATTTTGTTTAGTTTCAAATTCAAAGATCAAACTAGTAAAACTTTTTTTGTTGTTGTTATCACAGTAACCAAGAAGTTCAGGGAGATTTTTCTAAGTAGAAATTAATCATGCTTCTCATTTACTTGAAAACATCCAGTAGGTGTTTCAGCTTGGTGTAAAAATGACATTCTATAATTTTTCCTTACTTTCTCTTAGCCATAAGTCCTAATTGCCCCTTTGTTTTACTCAGTGTGAACTATTCATTTCCTGTGAAAAAATATATTTTATTATCATAATTGTGTATCTTTTAATAGGATGTTTCTGGTGCTTGTAATGCTCTGTTCCCCTTTATTGCTCAGCTATATTATTTTCCTTCAAGTTTTATTTCCATTAAACAAAACTGCAGTGTGATGTAGTGTAATGCCTGACACTACATAAAGTACACAAAAATACTCTATTCTGAGAGACAAGTTTTCGGTTTAAAGTTCTTACCCCTTCTACATGTGTGACTATGAACAAATGGCATGAGACTTTTGCTCCTTTCTTTCTTGTTCTTTAAAATGAGAATTGGTGTGATAGTTGAGTGAGATTAATACAACACTTGCCATATTCCATTTGTTTAAAATTTGTTACTTTAAAATGAAAAGAACAGTGATAATGAGAAGAGAAATAGTAGTAGCATTTTCTTTGATAGAGGCTAATAAGAATCTCTAAGAATAACATTATATAATGACCTACTAAGAACTGTTTCCAAGAAGGAAGAAATAAAGTTCCAAGCAAATTTAAAGAAGTCATCATAAACACTGTACAATGTCTTTGCAAATTAAAAATAAAACTAGATGAGTTTATGGGGGAACACTCCACAGAGATAAGTTTTATGAGTATTTTGTGGGTAGTTGAAACAATATATATATATATATATATATATATATATAAATAAAACTAGATTTCTGAGTGTAACTTTCTATATAAATCTTGTAGATTAAGTTTGATAATTATGTTTATTCAGTCTACAATTTTAAAAATGACTTACTGTCCCAGGTGTGATGTTGCAAACTGGTAATCTCAGCATTCAAAAGGCAGAGGCAGGAGGATCACTGTGAGGTCAAGGCCAGCCTGGGTTATGTAGTGAGTTCAAAGCCTGCCTGAAGTAGAAAGACTGTCTCAAGCAAACAAACAAACAAGAAAAAAACAAAGCTTATCTTTCAATTACTGAATCTTTCAAATACTTATCTTTCAATTACTTCAATTACTTTATTGTTCCACTATGATAGTGAATATACTCTTTTAATCTAATTTTTGGTCAGCATTAATACACACACACACACAAACACACACACACATATATATATGTATTAGTTCATTCAAGCATATCTTTAACAGGAAAATTAAACTCATCCATACACATCTTTTATCTTCTATCTCAGTGGTGGGAATCTTTTAGAACTTTCAATGATACAAACATCCCAATGAGATATGCATGCCATAAATTAGCCACCAGTTTGGTCCATGTTATTATAGCTACAGTAGTTTTAGTTTTATAGTTTTTCAGAGTTTTCTTTCAAACTTTTGTGACCTTATGTTTTTAGGTATGTCTTTGCTAAATGCCACACAGTTGTACTTTCTATATTATAAAAAGGACATGTGTCTGTTTGCCTTTTCATTGATGAGTTTGCTATTTACATGCATTGCAATTTACCTTATATTTTGACTCACACATATTATTTGATGTTATTTTCTTTGTTCTACCTTTTCTGTTTCTTCCTCAGTCTGTACTTTACACTGCTATCCACCCCTAGTATATTATTTTCGGGGGGGGGGTTGTTTTTTCTTTTGGTACTGGGGATTGAACTCAGGACCGTCCGCTTGCAAGGCAGGCTCTGGAACCACTGAGCTAAATCCCTGGCCTCTAGTATATTATTTTCCTTTATTGGGGTTTGATTAGATTAAATTGAGTTAATTGGGTTTTTACTATTTATTTTTGAGTGTTTTTCTTCTAATTTAATGAATACGTAATCTAACGTAAATTGTCTTAATATTTACAACTACTTTTTTAATGCTTCAAAGTCTAAAAGTATTCAATTCATCAAATATATTCAATCGTTTTTTATCACAATTCCTCATTATTACTTGACTAGTATTTTAGTTTTCCTTGAATTTTTTTGTGCAACCACTTCCACATTATTATTCTTTTAAACCTTTAACAGTTTTCAGATTTTTTACTTACAAGTTTATCATGTTTTTCTCAATGTTTCTTCTTCTTCTCCTTATTCTTCCTTTTCCTCTTCTCCTCCTTACTCCTCCAGCCCTTTCCCCTCCTTTCCTTCTTTTTCTTGCTATCAGGTAATATATATATATATATATTTTTTTTTTTTGGTACTGGGGATCAAACTCGGGTCCTTGCACTTGCGCAGCAGGCGGCGAAACCACTGAGCTAAATCCCCATCCCTAGGTAATATACTATAAAAGTATCTTTGGTGAAAATAAAGAAACATTATTTAAAGAGAATTCTTTATTTTTAAACATTTATTTTTGCTGGTAAATCACCAATTTGTTACACTTTTTACCAGCACATTTATAATTTTATTTCATTAGATTCAAGATTGCAGTGGTTTAGTCAATTAAAAATCTCATGGTTTTAGTTGTCATATGCTTTGCTGGTGACTTGTGGGGTACCTGTCTTCACATCCTGGTTACTTTTAATTTTTCTTCTTGGATTTTTGTATAGTATGCTTAGATTATTGATGTATTATAATTTATCATTTTTGGAAGTCCTTGTCTTACTGAATTCATGTCTTATTAAATATGGGCAATTTAATGAATAATTTTGTAGATATTTCATGGGCCACATTACCACTCTTTTTAAACTTCAAAGAACTATGCGTCATAGCTTCTTGTAGTATTTTTCTCTATATCCTTTAACTCCTATTAAATCTTTTAAATTTTAATATCTCCTTAATTTATTTTACTTTTAAATATGTTTACTTCAAATTGTGTATACAGTTATTAATGGCAGAAACAGTAGCTTTTAAAAAAAAATTTTCTGTAGCTTTTGTTTTGCTTTGGCTTAATTTTGTAATGGCAAACTCATACTCTATGAAATCATGTTTAGAAGCAATTTGAGTCCTGATATTAATGTATATTCTTCTAGAGAGGACTATAATTGTTTTTTACCATTTTAGGTTCTTCTTAATCTAAACTTTTTATTTGTTTTATTCAGAGGTAATGTTAATTTCAACAAAAAACCTTTTTTTGAGGAGGAGATAATGGTTAAGAATTTTGGAAAAATTTCTATTTTTCCCTCTCTTACAGTCAAAGTCTTAACAAGTATTTCCTATGGTCCCTTCTATAATGAAAAAAAACATTTCCTGCCCTCATTGGAATTGTCATTCTTTGTAGGCCTTTGTGATTTATTTTAAGCAGAAGTATTTCTTCTGTTTTAGGAAAATGAAGCATATACATGGGCATTAATGATTAGTTGGTTCCTCACATAATTAAATCAGATAGCTATGGAGTGTCAGCGGCAGATATAATCTGAATCTGCATTCAAATAAAAATCTCATAATATTCAAGGGCATCTTATTTTTCCAGGTAGTGTGGTGGCAGTGTGAAGAATATATGGTGAATTTCATGTAGATGAAAAAATGATTTGAATATAGTGCTACAATGACAAATAAAGTGTGACATGAAAACAACTTACAAATACAACTAACATAGGTAGATAAAATGTATATGAACTCAAATGTAGTGAATATGACATTATCATCATCATCACTGAAATAGTGGCTCAGTTAGGCAAGTTTTCATCGCATCTAAGCTTAGTAGTATGATCTACTTTTATTACAGAGAGGAATATGTTTTAAATTCCCCATGCTCTGAATTTATTTCTGTGAAATAGCAAAAGTCTGTCACTTCTTTAGGTAACACCATGCTAAAAGGAAGCAAACCCACTTTAGTGTTGGCCCAATATACCATTCATCTCTGAGCAGTTTAATAGCTGTTAGCAATTACATAATTTACCACCAAGAGTGAGAGTGAATACATTTTTTCTTAAGTACTGATTCTATGTAATTTTATATACCAACACTTAGAAGAACTCTAGGGGCCAACTCCTCTTCATGTTCCTAAGCCTGTTTTATTACACATTGTAGTAATTTTTTAAATCATGTTTTACTTCTCTATCCTATATGGGTTAGATTCATGTGTGTTTTTTTAAATATTGTTTCTCATCTTTAAAATTGCTTTTTGGATATAGTCTTTGGGGCTTCATCTACTACAGATCTCTTATGTGGGTAATGTAAGTATCTCCAAAAACTCCAACCTGATTTCAGAGGGGTTTTACCCTCTCTTGCTATTCCTCTCCCTCTGAGAGAGGAATTAGAAAGATCCTAATAATGATTTATTGAGGGCAAATGCATATTAGTGAAAAAACAGCCTGATGGGCATGCTATGCTTCCATTAACGAGGCTAATCTTAGCTGCATCTTGGTTTAAATGAATCCATCTCAACTCAACTATAATATTATTTCACTGTTCTCACTTTCACTGAGCTATCCCTTAAATTAACACCCTCTTCATATATAAAAAAAGTTCTCAATGATGTTAACATCTGCTGCAAAATTGTCACTGAATGTATCCATTATATACACTACAAAATTTCCTTGCAGCACATGGGCCTAGTATTCAACACAAATTAAATTTTATTTCCTCCAAATTAATCTTTTCTTTCATACATTTATAAATAAAAATCAAATTGCTATTTTAGTTTATCTTTTGTGACTAACTCGGCCATTTTTAAAGAAAGTTCAATACTGCATTAATCATTGGATTCTGGAGTTGGTATATTTATTTCCTTGCTTTAATCTTGGTCTTGAACTTCCCTTGTTAATTAATCAAAAATATTATGTGACTATTGTCCTAAAAGCTACTTCAAAATTATTTTTAAATGTTGTTTTAATAAAATCAGTGAAAAAATGACTCTTGTTTGGATAACAATAAATACATGGATAGATTTTCTTTGCCTAAATCTGAAAAAAAGAGAGATTTAGTGATTAAAAGAAATGCATTACAAGATAGAAATTTTATATATTTGCAGAGAAATCTTCAAAATAATAATTGATTTTACTAAGTAGAGGATCAGACATATTTTATTAATATCCTATAATGTTCCACAATGAATTTTGTTAGAAGATTGCTTGTGCTGAGAGCACATGTGACTCAAAATAACAAAAATATAAAGAAACAGAGTCACAAAAGATAAGCTACCAGGCATACTCAATATCAGTATCTTGCTCTCCTTACTGAAACCTGAACAACTCCAACTCTGATAAAGATACCAATTGTGTACATTACTGTCACTATTAGTATAAAGTGGAAAAAACTATATATATGAAAACTACAGTGTTTACAATATCAGATAAATTGTGGCACAATTAATTTTTTCCAAAAGTTGGAAGAAATTGTCTGCTAATTACAGCCTAGATGACAAAACAAGGGACTCTATGAGACGTCAGAAATTTTTATGCTTTCTTCTCATGATAAGCCCTCTATTCCTTGAAACTTAACCACAGATTTATAAAAATCAAAAAGAGGCAAACAGGAAATACATTAAATTCCTTCCATGGTACACATAGAAATTTGAACAGTATAATACATTTGTGTTGGTTTTGAAACCCTAGGAAATTTAATCAGGTTAGTGATCCATTATCTGTGACTTTGAATATAATTTTAAACTCTTTTCTTTTCCATTGTCTCAACATTCCCTTGTACCATTT
The DNA here is from genome assembly GCF_053883595.1 of Heterocephalus glaber. Taxonomy (NCBI): domain Eukaryota; kingdom Metazoa; phylum Chordata; class Mammalia; order Rodentia; family Bathyergidae; genus Heterocephalus; species Heterocephalus glaber. The sequence continues at coordinate 36,144,144 of NW_028258293.1, read as the reverse complement.
TACATACCAACTTGTTAACTTTCACAACAATAGGTGGTTTTTATTCTCTCAGTTAATGGGAGGTAGACTAAAGTTCAACTAAGGGGGACCACCCTATTGATTACGCCCAAAGCAGGCTGTATGTAAGCAGGGGAGGCTGTAAAAAGTTAACCCCACAATTAGCTTGTTTATAGAAGTGAGTCTGGCCAAAGCCTATGCCCCTAGGTCAGAGTGACTCACACTCAAATTCCTTCCTAAAAAGACAAGGTTAGTTATTAACTACCATCTGTATTTTGTCTGTTCTGTTCCCAATTCCAGAATGCTTTGTCCCTTCCTTTACAAGCCTTGACTGCATCAGCAACATATCCATAGCAATTCTGTGTCATCCCTCCATGTATCCTCTTTACCTCAGTCTAACTATGATGTCACCAACAAATATCAATGGCTCTGGCTATTCAGAACCTTTCCTTGTTCAAGCCTCTGACTGCTCAAGCACTGGTCATCCTGGCTCCTTGTGTATCTGTCTCTTTAACTCTCTGTGTCTTTCTTCTCACCTTGTGCCATAGCACTGAGTAGGAGACCAGAGCACACTGCAGGGGGCTCCCATATACAATCTTAGTGCAGACTTTTGTTTTCAGAAATAAAGGCCAGTTAAGACAGCTCACAGAAAGATTTCAGTGTTAGTAAAGTTATGGAGATGCTCTTTGACTTGGGATATGGCTACATCCTGATAAACCATATATGATATATATATGAAAATTATATATACATATATATATATATATATATATATATATATATATCACCTAACATACAGAAGATCATAGCTTAGCAACACAGTACATTATACAATATCCATTGTTTAACTTTGTGATTGTGTGATGGCTAGGAGGACAAGCTCACTAGTACTGCCCAGCATTATGAGTGAGTATTGTACTAAATATTACTAGCTGTGGAAAATATCAAAATTCAGAATTCAACATACTGTTTCTACTGAATGCATATATTTTTTGCACCATCATAAAGTTGAAAAATTTTAAGTCAAAATATTTTAAGTCAAGGACTATATGTATTGGGAAATTTACTTTAGAAAAAAAGATAACATACCATTCAGAGTAACTTAAGTCCATGTTTCTGGGCCATGATTACTCATAGTTGGTTTAGAGTAAACTATTTTTATTTGCTCAATAGAAAAAGATGTGCTGTTACTACTTTTTTATTGTAAATTTGAAGATCAAATATGTTTAAAGTGGTTTTTGTAGATTGTGTGGAAGTTAACAAAAAAGATATTTAGTTTTGTAGATGTTTATAATCACCATTTATGATTTGACGAAGAGAAAATAATATATCTGTCCTATAAACCATGTTCTTCACTTCAGGAAAATCACTTATTTCTGTTATTAGAACACAACTAAATAAGGCATAAGTTAACTCAGAACACATTTACTATCACTATAATAATGTAATTTAAAATATAAATATAAATACAACTTAAAGTGTCTTGGCTACAGAGTATGGTAGATATCAAAAATGACCAAAGTGAATTTTGTTTTGTTTTGTTTGCCCTATCATAAAAATACTTGAAATCTCAACTTTTTTGTCTTGACATGTTTGACCAGTAGATTGATAGAGGTGACCTCCTTTTTGTCAAGATGTTCGGTAATAATTTTACTGATCTTGTAAATTGGCCACATGGGAACAGTTCTAAATGTCCTTTCTAGATGGTTTGGTGGAGAGATGGTAGACTTACACATGCTAGTGAGTACCTAGGATCAGCCAGTCCCTTGCCAACTCACATTTAAGAACAAGTCCAGGTAAGAGAATCTGAAATAGTCCCAGACCAGAAAAACTGCCAAGCAAAACTGTAAACTACACATATATATTCCAGTTTAATGACACTAAATTTTAGTGTCATTTGTCATTAGCAACAGAATAATTGATCCGGAACATTTTCTATCTTTTCAATTACTACTTGATATAATTCTGGTTATGATAATATGGGTTATGTAGAAGATATTAATAATTCATAATCTTTTCCATCAGATTATTTATAGAATTTTGTCTTAATTTCAACTTTGGACTTCTAAGGTCTATGTTAACAACCTCTTTTAAACATATAGCTATATAAAATATATATATATTAAAACCAAAAATAAATAGATCAAATTGATTTTAACAAAATGGTAGATTCACAATATCTTTCAGCTATGAATACCAATGACTACTACCCAAGACAAATATTCTCTTACTGCATCACAACCATTTTGATAAAATTATATATATCAGGTCTGTTACAGTTTATATCTAGATGTCCTTTCAAAACCTCATGAGGTCATAGGTTCAGCTTTTTGGTGGTGGCTGCATCTAGGGTTTCTGCTGCTGGGATCAAGGACTTGATGCTGGGATTGATTCACAGTGCAATGCTAGGATTAAGGATGTGAATGCTACCCACTCTTAGGGTGAAATATAAGGGATAGAAAGAGCTGTGGTCCTGTCTTGTCATTTGTTTCTCATTGTTGCTGCTACTTGCTTTCTGCTCGGCAATGCCCCTTTGCCACGCCCCCTTGCCTTGGAGCCAGCTACTTATAGACTGAAACCTCTAAAAACTGTGAGCCAAAATAAGTCTTTCCTCCTTTAACTTTGGGTGTCAGGTATTTTGTCTCAGCAATGAGAAAAGTGACTAAGACAAGGCCCCAGATTAATCTATATTTCTGAATCTTGGCACATAGAATACCTGTTACCTCAAATACCATACCTTTACCTATTCAGTAAACTCCCAAGTGTCTTTAAACCTCAGATGAAATATTATTAAGAAACCTTTCCTGACCATTCTCTAAAAATAGTTCCTGCCACCACATGTCCAAATGAAGTTGACTGGGGATGTTGTAACTTTATAGCACTTAATATACAGATGGTATTTTATGTACTTCATCATTCTGTGTCCCCTCAAGCTCCCTCAGACATCATGAGTGATGGGGACTATGGAGAGTACTGGTCAACCTGCCTTCACTGCCCTCAGGGGAGTTAGCACTCATAGGAACATCCCTGGATTATAGCACCCAGGAAGCTTATACCACACCATCCACTCTGACCCCACTGTCATCTTGTGCCCCAGTTGTCTAATATTACCTGTATTTGTTCTCCTTTATTTTCTAATTTTCCTTTCTCCCATGCTTGTCATGCATGGTGCCACCATCTAATTTAAAAATTTGACTATCATTTTTCTGTCCTACTTAAGATAATGTAAGACTGTGAGCATTTTATGTTAAATATTTATATCATGTAATAAATTGTGATCTCTAGAATGCTAGGTCCATATCTTATCTCCAGGGTGACAAAGATAATATCTGAAACACCAGTTTTGAACAACGTTTGGTTGAATCAATTTAGTAGCCTTTTTTTGTTTGCTTACTTGCATGATAGAACTTTTATTCCCACTTAGTTTATTGGTAGATTTTAGGTATACATTATGATCACATTCATCATTGGGAATTTGTACTTGTACATGCTATATCTTGGTTCTTATTTTTTCCCCATTCCCCTTCCTTCCTTTCCACCCCTCCACCCCTCCGTACTTACAGAACCTTTGTTTCTGTTTTTTCCTTCTATTCTTGTATATTTTCCTTTCCTTTCCCCCACACTTCTACTTCTCCTTTCCTTTTGGACCTTTTCTTTCTATTTTATACCATCTATTATACATTTTGGTCCTCATTTACTCTTGCGGTTTCTCACACCAGAAAAACTATTCATTATTTACACATGTGTCTCTTATTTATTTCACTTAAGAGTATGACCCCAATGTGCAACTATTTAGCTATAAATGTCACTAGTTTATCATTCTTTATTGCTGAGTAATATTCCATTTTATTTTTAAAAAGACATCTTTTTTATCCAATCATCAGTAGATGTGCCTTTGGGCTATTTGCAAGATATAGCTATTACAAACTGTGACACTATAAACACGGATACACATATATGACTGTGGTATGATGGTTTTCTTTTGGGAAGATACTCAGCAGGGGAATAGCTGGGTCAAATGGGACCTCCAATTCTCTGAGGAATCTCCACACTGATTTCCTCAATGTTTGGACCAGTCTACACTCAACAATGTCTACCCACCAACAATGGACAAGGGTTCCTTCTTCCCCACAGCCCAGCTAGTGTTTCTTATTGATTGATTTCTTGATAGCTATTCTTTTTGGAGTGAGGTGGAATCTTAGTGTTGTTTTCATCTGCATTTCTCAAATGACCACTGATGTTGAACATATTTTTCATATGTTTATTTGCTATTTCTACTTCTTCATCTGAGAAATATCTGTTCATTTCAAAAGCCCAATTTTGGACTGGGTCTTTAAATTTCATGGGTCTGATTTTTTTAAGGTCTTTATATATTCTAGGTAATAGTCCTTTGTCTTAGGAACAGCTGGTAAAAAATTTTCCCACATTGTGGGTTGTCTCTTCACTCTGCTGGTGGTTTCTCTTTCTGTGCAGAAGCTTTTTAATAAGATGCAATCCTAGTTTTTGATTCTTTGTGCTAGTTCACATGGGACTCGGGTTTTGTTCATAAAGACTTTTCCTATGTCAGTGTCTTTAAGAGTTCTACCTAACCTGTCTTCCAGCAGGTTTAGTGTTTCTGTTTTAATATTTAGGTCTTTTATCATTTCAATTTTATACTTTTTTAGTGTTGTTTTGGAAATCATGTATTATTTCCCTCCCTCTCCACTTTGTTGTATTACTGGACAAATAATTAATGTATTAGAAAAAACAAACAAAAATATAGTCAAATATTAAACATTCTCAGTAGGAAGAATCATCTGCTTTCCTATGTATTCCTAGGCAAATCATTTGTGCCTTTTTTATTACCAATATCAAAATTTTCAGCCTACTATATATCTGTTTTCCTTAGGTCATGGGCTATTTTTCTTTCATTCAAAAAAGGTATATTACACAACTGTTGTGGTAATTCTTATCATTTTAGTAAAATAGACAAAGATTCAGGTGATTAAAAGCAAAGAAAAATGTGGAACTCCCTGCTTGGATTTTCTATCAAGCCATGGGCTGTCTGCATCTCAGGAGTGGAACCAGCAAGACAATAGTAATGACCATGAAGAACCCAACAACAAACTCATTTCTGACATAGCCTTCTGTGGAAACACTCAAAGGAAGCACGGTACCCCAGAATTTAGAGAGGAAACTCCTAGCCCACACCACCAAGGCCAAGCAGAGATCTGCTGTGGACTTTGCCTTCCCTGCAAAGCTGAATAGCTATATCTTCCCCAGGAAGGTGAATAAAATTGCTTCCCACTCTGATAGTGAGGTCAAGTGTGGTCCACAAGAGGAGAAGCTGTAGAAGCCCCAGAAACTCTGTGCAAGTTGGAGGGTGTGGGCACTCAAGCATCAAGGCAGTGAAGGAGAACTTTTAGTCCAATTGAATTTGCAAATTCCTTCAAAATATTGACTTTAGAAAATTGAGGTGGCTTCCTGGGCCAATCTGGTGCTACATTTGCATAATGGTCTGGTGAACCCATCCCCAGCTGTCTCCATTTTGGAAAGAGAATATCCTGGGAGCTTGTCAACTTTTACTACCATCTTACAACCATCATGTCACTTCTGCAGACATCCAGAGACAGATTTGAAAAATGAAGAAAGCCAGAGAAAGACTGGCCAAGGCCTCAACGACAGACAGGCTTGCCAGAGAGGCAGAAAGGATTGAAGGCCTTTGAGGTAAGTTCTGAAAAGTAGATGAAAACAGGAGCAGGAACTGCTGGAGAATCTGAGATGCAAGCCCTGTGGAGAGAGGTTGACCATGAAAGCCTTTTCTAATTTCCCTGTGTGCCTTTTAATACCAAGTCTTCCCTCACCAGTGATCTGGTAGTAGCCAAACCATTCATTATTAAAGTTTATTTTTAATGTGACAAAAAAAGAAAAACAATCTATGATGTATTTCAAAATACCTAAAAAAAAAAGACTACAGAAGATCGCAACACAAAACATGGTTGTTTGAAGAGGTGAAAGTGTTTATTACCCTAATTTGATCATTACACATTATATAAAAGACCTGAAGTATTGTGCCATACCACATAAAGACATAAAATATATCGACAAATAATATATCTCAAGAAAAATCCCAATTAAAAACATAAAACAATGTGTCGACTTAATTTTTAAGACTATACCTCTGAATTAAATTAACCAAAGAGAAATAAATATTCTCTCTTGTTGTACTGCTTCTTCAGAAAGACAGAAATTTGAATGTAATTCTTGGTAATGTATGTGAGCTTTACATAAGAATATCTTAGGCTCTTTAGAAAGGGTTATTTATTAAGTACTTATTATTTATTAATTATGTGACTTTGTCAGCCCCCCAAAATATTTGAAATGTCTAATCCAGCCCTGGAACTCTACTAGACATTGTTTTTGGTCTGGAAATATTTTTAACATATAATGTTATACAATTCTGTTAAACATACAAACTGAAAATATACAAATTATAAATGTATAGCTCAATGAATTTTCATAAAAGAAACATTCTTGTGCCAAGCACACAGACTAAGTAGAAAATTACCAGTACTCCAAAGTTAGATCATCTTTCAGTCATTTGTCCCTGCTCTGTTTTCTGGCATATCTTTTAGCACCTGTTTGTACATTTCTTAATATGCTATGCAGGAAAATCTGCTTTGTCAATTTTTTGTTTAGTTAGGTGCTTTCTCCTTCCTGTCTCTTACCTGCTATCTACATCATCTTCAATTGTCAGATTCTAGAATCAGAGAAAAAATCCTGAAAAATGATGAGAAATTATTTGACCTTCTGAACCATGAAGGCAAAAGAGAGAGGTGGGCTCAGGAGAAAACGACACCAGTCTGTGGACTGGTGGTGGGGTTGGTCAGGGTGGGAAGAACTTTGTCATAGATAGCTGGCAGAAGGGAATGGACAGAAAATAAAGGACTTTGGGGGAGCAGTGATGCAGCAGGTATTTTCAGGGAGGACATGTCATGTCTAGGGCTAACTCAGGGCGGGTCTGGCCACTTGGTGAAGGCCCTGGCCTTCCTGACTTTCCACTCTTCCTGTTAGTTGATGAGGTGCTCATTGTAGACTTCTGCGCATCTGAGGATGTGAAATGTTAAGAGAGATAATGATTTCAAATCAATGTGGAACTGAGTGTGAAGAGAAAAGAAGGTTTATGCAGCATCAGCTTAGGAAAGGCTAGATCAAAATAGCTATTGCAAGATATGAGGGTACTCAGTTAAGGAACATTTGCTTTAAGAATGAATCTCAGTGACTCATTGGATAGACTGCTAAGTCCTTATAAATCTACCTCAATATAAAAATGACACAGTAGGAAGAAAATGTTCAAATGGGAAGGGAGGGGGGCAGAAGGGAATAGGGATACAAAAATGAGAAGAAAACAATAGAACCAAAGTTCCGTAAAGGGAAAGGGGAACAAAGATTTAAAAGAAAGGAAGGAATTAGAAAAAATGAATTAAGATATAATATGTGCAGGTAAAATTCCCTGTGATGAATGTGATCATAGTGTGTGTTGACAGCTCAACACAATAGAATTAATTGAGAAAAATGACACAGAAGAGATACTCAATAGAACAAGCTCCTGGGTACACTCTTAATAAGTATAAATATAGACACTTGTCTTGATAGAATTGTCTAATCTACTAATTCCCAGTTAAAACTTGGAATGTGTTAGATTAGAATTCCAAATCGAGTAGGTAGACCTGTTGCACTTGGCTTCCCTGGATGCTTAGGACACAGATACTGATAATTTTCTTTTGCCATGCTGGTCATACTTCTGCATTTGTGAAACATTAATATGAAAATTAATTCTGCAGGCTTCTTGCCAATCATCACAGTGAACTTTCCCAATACACTGAATCAAAGTGCCCGGGCTATATGCAGATTCCCACAACAAAGGACCAGGGTAAAGGAGGAGATGAGCTTATATGAACAAGCTTCCCATTCTACCCCTGCCAAGTCCTGATGATATCTATACTGAAACCAAAATACCCTTCTGGATCTGGAGATCTAATTCCCCTGATTAAAAATGATTCAATGACTTTCCTATTGTGCTTTGGATAAAAACAAAATTTCTTATCTTGAATTACAAATTTTTTCATCATCTACTCCCTCCTTATCACTTCACCTTCACTCAAAACCAATTTTCTCCTCATCCATATGCTCTAATCACACTAAACTGTTTTAAATTTCCCACACAGAGCTATGCTGTCCCTTACATCTTTGCGTTTTTATTTCCTCTTTTTCTACCTCTGCCTTTTCCCTCTCCATCTTGCTCTTTTTCACTCTTCTGTTCAAGCCTCCTATTAGCATCACCTCTTCCAAGATTTTTTCATAAAATCTTCAGAACTATTCAAGGTGTCTTTCACAGGGGTCCCCAAAACTACACTATCAGTTATTTTATAACTGCAGTTTTTTAAATCTAGAATTGTCATTTCGTATTCACATATTTCTTGTTCATCTACTTGAAACCAGAAATCTTAAAATTTAGCCAATGAATCTCCAACTCCAAGACAGACTCTAACTCAGATTAGATGCACAATAAATATTAAAATATGCAAAGACATAAACAGTATGGATTAAATCCTACCAAAACGTCCTATATCAAATAGTTGACTTTCCCCTGTTATTGAAGTTTTGTCACCTACTCCCTACTAAGGGGGTCCCTCTCTTTGATATTGATGATTAATTTTTTTTTTTTTTTTTTTGGTACCAAGGATCGAACTTGGGTCCTTGCGCTTGCTCAGCAGGCGGCGAAACCACTGAGCTAAATCCCTGGCTGATGATTAATTTTTATAGACAGCCTTTTCTCATTGTATAGACTGGGGATATTTCTGACAAGGTACATTTAGCTCTTTTTATTAAAAATTGAATTATAGCTTTCCTTAAATTATGATAAAAATTACCAATTAATTTTATCACTTAGGTAGGTATCCCAGTCTTTATATTTCCTTTTTTTTTTTTGGGGGGTACTGAGAATCGAACTCAGGATCTAACGCTTGAGAAGCAGCCGGCAGAACCACTGAGCTAAATCCCCAGTCCCTTTATTTCTATAAAATCCATAGTCAATAATGAATCCTGTATAGAAGAAAGTACAGAATGATCAAGAAATGTGCTTGAAAATTCCAAGTACTTGCAGAATATGTACTTGCAAATTCCAAGTGATTTGTAACTATATTTGGTAATTTACTAGTTTGCTTATAACATATTTAACATTATATTTAATAACAGTATATTTCATTGCCATTCTTTTTATTAAAATTGAACTATAGTTTTCCCTAAATTATGATTTTAATAAATAATCAATTAGTTTTTTGTACTTAGGCTGCCATTTCTAGCCCACAGTCTTTATATTTCAGTAAAATTCCTAGTCATCAATGAATCCTGTATAAAGGAAAATGCAGAATGATCCAGGGCAGAATGCGTACTTGCAAATTCCAAATGATTTGTAACTATATTTGGGTATTTACTAATTTGCCTATAACATTTAATTTTATTAACGTTGAACTTAATTAGATTATTTACAAGTGTAATTGTCACTTTGTAAATTTAGGCCTGAAACTCATCTCTGTTAAATTAAAAAGACTTGATGAAAAATACAACTGTAGGAATAGTGAAATACAGATAATTATCTCCTTAATTTCCATTTTTAAAACATTTTAAGTAATGGGCAAATAATTTCCTTCAAGCATAAATAAAAGAATAAAGTGTTTTGTGCTCCACTATAAAGAACTCAAAATCCCCTGCATTTGGGACGTTGTTAGCCACTCCTCCCCCTGGAGACTCCTCCGTAGCATCAGCGGCTGAGAAATCAATCGAATGGGACCCTGACATTCACACTGTCTGTCTCCTCTGTCCTGCTCTTGGAACTTCAAAGAAAGTCATTTATTCTCCTGTGACTCTTCTGCCAGCACATGATGAAGGCTTTGCCAAAGTGTCATTTAAGGGGGACATCCATCACTTGCAGTCTAGCTCTTTTGCTCTGAAGACTCTCTCACTCCAGTTCATGGGATGTAAACAACGATAATGCATTTGATTTTCATATTGATTTTGCCCATCTTACAACCAGGATCACCCTGATGTGACTCTTTTGAGATTCAGTGACTTTTCACCGACCTTGACTGCCACAGCCCATACTCCTTGTTTTCCACCCCTTCCTTCACAAATAACAATCATCCACTCATGCTTTCTTCCCTCCTTCCCCTTTCTTTCTTACCTCAGACAGTATAACTTATAATGATTATAGCTTAACTGGCATATCATCTAATAGCTTGTAAAAAAGCCTTTATTCAAAATTAAATGTATGTACATATTACAGTAATATTGTGTAACTATCTCTGACTTTGGAACCAACAGCTTTAAGGATTTGAAACCTGCTTTACTATTCATTTGTTTCATGTCTACTGAAGGTCATTTGAATTTTTATTTTCTTGCTTATAAATTAAAGACAGTACTTATCTCAAAGTCTTGCTGTGAACCTTTGTTTGTTCATTGGTTTACTTATTTACCAATCTAGTATTTATTAACGTCCTCTTCAGGCACTAGCAATATAATATTGAATAAGAGATTCCAAGATTCTCTGTTGTATAACTTTCGTTCAATTTGATGTGTCAGATAAAATAATATAAATACTTTAGAATATTAGTAAATGGAAGCCAGGAAAGGTAGTGCATGCCTAGAATCCCAGTACTCTTGGAGGCTGAAGGATTGAAAGTTCAAGCCCATCCTAGGCAATTTAGTGACATAGGGAGACCTTGGCTCAGAAAAAAAAAAAAAAAAAAAAAGGAAACATGGCTGAAGACATAGCTCAGCATGAAGGTACTGGGATTCAATTCCCAGGACATACTCCTACACACACACACACACACACACACACACACACACACACAAGGAAACATATATATCAAGTAATTGGCATAGGTTCCAAGAAGTAGAATATTCATTTTATTTTTATCTCTGTTACAGGTAATAAGATTTTAATGGACTTATTTTCTTTTTCTGTTCATGAGAGCCATTATCAAGACTTTATGATGTGTCACTATGGCTGGCCTGAGGTCCTCAGAATTCTCTTTCTAGTATGTTTCCAGTTAGGGCTGGCTACAGAAATATGGTTCTAAGAAAGTTAGAAGATAAAGAGAAGCCACAGTCATTCTGCATAGACACATACTTTCTGGAGTTGTTCAATCAAACATTAATTTAGGTACCTCTGTGAAGGAATTTTTCAGATATAATTAAAGACTATAATCAATGTACTTTAGTCAAAAGAAAGACTATTCAAGGTGGGCAATGTTTAATCAAGTAGAAATCTTTTAAAGAATATTTAAGCCTTCCCTCAGATAAGCAAGTTTGACAGCAGCAAGATGTGTAGTTACCACCCCTTCCTCCTAAATTTCTGAGGACCACAGATTTCACTTTACACTTGTGACCTATTGCCTGGACCTCATCTTTTCGTCCTGTCCTGTGAACTTCCAACTTGCTTGACTAGGCAATACATTTGCATAGGCCAAATTGTGTAAGCCTTTTACATGTATTATGTCATTTACTCCTCAAAACAACTCAAAAAGTTGTATCATTATCAATTTTATGAATGAATAATAAGAAGTCAAGGTAGTTGCTAATTTTCTTAAGTGCATAGTAAGGCCAGATTTAAGCTCTGCTTTTCTACTACTGAGATTGTCCAATTTTCTGGAACCAATTACAATGTTTGACAGTGAATACTTTTTGATTGTATTTATTTCATCTGTCTTCTTCTAGTTCTTATCTCTCTCTTCGTTGTCTCTTTCTTTGCCTCATTCAAGTTTTTGATCCTTCGTAACTGGGGTTTGGATTTAATGTCTAGCCTTCAAATGATTAAGATGAACTCTTTCTCATCAGTTAAACACAATACTTCACACTCACAACTTACAGGAGGAGAGGTTCATTTTGGCTCACAGTTTGTAAAGCCAGAGTCAGTTGGCTCCAAAGCAAGCCAGCACGGCAGAGGAGCAAAGCAGAGGAGAAATAGCTCATGGCATGGCAGACAAGAAGCAGAAAGCAAGGGAGGAAGGAGATAAACCTTTCCAGGCCACTCTCCCAGTGACCTACTTCCTATGACCAGGCTTTACTTCCCAACATCACATTTAACTATAAACTCATCAAGGACTAATCCACTAATGAGTAGCATGCTCCCATAATCCAATCACATCCCCAAAGCCCCATTTATGATGGCATGAGGTCTTGGGGTGGCATTTGGATATAAACCATACCAAATGACAATTCTAACACATTACATTAAAACTACAAAAAAGAATTCCAAGCTCTTTAAAAATACTATGAAGTATAACTTTCTCTTTTCTTTGGTGGAGGGAGAGAGAAAAATGAGGAGGAGGAGGAGAAGGAAAAGAAGGGGAAAGAGAAGAAGGAGTAGGAAGAGGAGAAGAAAAAGAAGGCAGCAAAGTAAGGGAGGAGAGGAATGAAGAAAGAAGAAAGGAAATCAAGCTATAAAATGCACAGAAGTAAGGCCCATGTGTTAAAAATTTAGTCCCTAGGATGGTGTTATTGGGAGGTGGTGTGGAACTTCTGGAGGTGAGGTCTGGTGGGAGGTCTTTAAATTGTTATGAATGTGTGTGTGCTCCAAAGTAATTATAAGACCCTCATCTGTTCCTCTTACTTTTTGTTTTCCTCTTGGATGTGGGTGGGTTTGCTGTATCACCACTCCTGCCATGATGTGCTGCCTTAATACAGGGCCAAAGTAACAGAACCAATCAACCCTAAAGTGGAATCTCCAAAGGTATGAGTCAAAATAACCTTTTTATAATACCCTCAGGTATTTCATTATGGTATCTGAGGTATTTCATTATGCTCTGTCAGGTATTCCATCATAGCGATGGGAAGTTGGATAACACAGGTAGTAACAAAGGGAAGATGAGAGGCCAAGCAATCTCTCTGTGACATGACTGCTTCTGGACATGTGCTCTGGGTTCCAGGACTCTTGGCTCACCACCCTGCTCAGGAACAATCTCTTCCTCTCTTCATCACCTTTACTTCTTGAAGTCCTAGGTGGGAAATACTCCATTGACTAAGTCAGGTCATCTGACTGCACCAAAGTCTTCTCAGATTTCTTTAATTTGCTTCTTGGGTTGGCACTTTGTTGCCCCTCCACTTTTAACTTTGTTTAGTCTTTACATGGAAGGATGTGGTACTTGACTTTCTGAATGGCCACAAATCGGCTGGATGTTAACTCCCTTTGAGGTGACCACTGGCAATAGAAATGAGAGCTAAGTAGAAATTGAGAAAATACATTCTCTTACCCTCTCTCTGGCATGAGTTATTGATATGCAGTTCTTTGAAACCTTTCTAAAAAACGATGGGTAATAAGTAAATATGCTGGTGAGTAACCTGCTACTTTTTTTGTCATTAAATGACAAGGAGAGGCTCTTGGAATACTACTGGTGAAAGATTTTATAAAGCAGAGACATTCAGATAAAGGAAAAAAGAAAAAAGAAAATGGAGCCTTCCTCCACATAGGTGGAATTCCATGATATATGAACCCTACTGAAGACCTCATTAGAACAAAAAGAAAAACACAAATAAAACATTCAGCTTATAAATCTATACACACCTTGAACTCAACTGTATCCCTTATTCAGTAGACAAGGAATCAAATGAGGGTGATTGGAGGGGAAGGGAAGGGGAAATTAAAAAATGTTAAGATCGGTAATGTACATGTACCAACTCCCCACAGTGAATGTAATCATTATGTACTGTGAACATGTATTAATAAAATTTTTTTAACTTTTTAATAAAAAAGAAAACACAACTCTTCATTTAGAGCTACTGTTTCAGTTTTTATTCTAGTGTACAAGATTCTGTGTCTACTTGTCTTAACATACTTAGCTACTTAGATTCCTTTTTAAGGTTCAAATACATGAAAAGAGCAGAACTTGTTCATTATCCTTTGTGAGCTATGCCATTGCAGTGATAATAGTTAGGGTTAGTCCAGTTGATAGCAATGTAGGCACAAAACCATTTCTGTGAGTGAATTTCATACACATTTGTCTTGACTTCTCATAACAAGTGCTTCTGTCTCCATGATTGGGCACATGAATGCACAGCTATTTCATTATCATCATTTCTATTTTATTATCATCATTTTTGAGGTGAGATAAAAATATGGTGAGTACGGCTGCCCAGGATATTATCATTGTCAGTTATAATACAATTGACTAAACAAATATATCCCAAAGTGAGCATTAAACTTTTGAAGTAAGCCTTTTATGGTATTTATATTATTGATCTGCAGTTTTATGAGGTATAATCAAAATATTTAGGTTAAAAAGTTGGTATAGCAAAAACATATTGCCATTAACCCCTCTCAGAATACTCCCCCTCACTTTGAACATATTTATCCTATTGTTTTTGCCACTTTCTGAAGCAGTTCTAGAAGTCCTCTCATGTGAGTGTTTATGAGGTGAGAAAAAATATGCTGAAATCTGCAACCAAGTGACAAAAGGCAGGCTTGTTAAAACATGACAGTGTGTTCTCATCCACTCAGATTTGGCACCATGTGACATCTGGCATTTCCTCAAATGACCATAAAGGGTAAACATTCTTTTAATCAATTTAGGACATTGAAGTAGTCATGAAAGCACAAGTAAAGACAAGAAAGAGGATTTCCAGAACTTCTTCAGAAAGTGGCAAGAATGATTGGATAAGTGTATTCAGATCGAGGGGGCATGGTTCAAGGAGGATTAATGGCAATGTGTCTTTTAATGTAATACATTTTTCAATAGAAACATTTACCATATTTTTCAATCACAGCTGGCATATTAGATTTTATTCTCAATGCTTTATTCAATGTGTATTACCTTCTGTGAAGAATGCAACCGCTATTTATTCCTTCAGAATCATAGATAGATAGATAGATAGATAGATAGATAGATAGATAGATTTGTATACTGCACAATCACTTAGGTACTGTGGTGCAACAGTAGAATAGTTCAAAATTATCCTTGAGTATTTCTGTCTCTGTATTGATTGGACAAGACATAGCTTGTGCGTGAGGCAATCACATTCATCCTAGGAGAGGGGTTGCTTTGAACTCAGATCCCACAGAATCATCTTCCATAATATTAGCAATTGACTTTCCTAGGCATCCCTGTAAAAAGTGACACATAATCCAGGATGAGCTTTCAGAAAGTCTCCATGAAGGAGTTGAAGTCTGACTTAGCTCTTGTAGGCTGTTATGGCTTGTTTCTATCTACATGTTTCCCCAAAGCCTCATGCGATCATAGGTGGAGCTTTTGGGAGATGGGTGGGTCTAGAATGCATAATGCTGAGATTAAGGATGTGATGTTGGGATTTATTCATGATGCAATCCTAGGATTAAGAGTGCTTCACTGTAGGGGTGAGTGCTATCAGCCCTAAGGGTGGGGAGCCTGTATATAGAAGATAAAGGCTGCTGTTGTCACTTGCTGCTTGCTTCTTTATACTTCCCTGCTTTGCTGCCTTCCTGCCTTCAGCCCACCATGAACTGTTTCTCCTCTGTGATGCCCCTCTGCCATGCCATCCTGCCTTGGAGAAAGCCAACTATGAATTGAAACCTCTACTAACTGTAAGCTACAATAAATCTTTCCTCCTTTAACTTTACGCATCAGAATTTTGTCTCAGCAATAAGAAAATGTGATTAAGACATAGGCATAAGTGGAGAAAACAATGTCGGGGGTCATTTTAGGCAGAGATGACATGTCTACCATTCACGGAGATAATAACGGTTGTGACAGTGTGACAAGTTTTGAAAGAGAGTTACAAAAGATGAATATAATGAAGGCACTCAAACTTCTGTAGAGTACAATTAACATTTTCTAATATGATTCTTTTAAATCTGTTTCTCTGGAGATTATTCCTCCTAGTAGCTTTAGATAGATTGGATGTACAAGCAACAGAGTTAAATTTTACATATTTACCTAAGTTGATCACTGCAGTTCTTTGTGTATTTTCACATTTTCATTCAAGTATTTCATGAATGCCTTTAATATTTTATAGTTTCTACAAAGTAGAAGGTAAATCATATATTATACCTTCCCTTGAGGGTCCTAAGGTTCATTGGAATAAAGCAGTCTATAAATAAGTATTTTCATATAAAAACTAAAGCAAGAGAGATGCGAAAATATTATTAATGTCCAAATGTTCATGAAAAACAAAAGTGACAGAATAGTCAGCTATATGGGTTGCTATCAGAGAGGGCTTTAAGAGAAGGTGAGTTCTTAGAAAAAAATCCTTCCTAGCACATATTTCAGAGATAGATTATTCTAGATAAAGAGAATAATTTTAGACATGTCTGGAAGATGTTATCTATAATAATTTCAATTTGCAATTTTTATTTATTTTTTTTGGTACCAGAGCCTTACACTTGCTAGACAGGCACAGTACCATTGAGCTAAATCCCCAGCCCAATTTGCAATTTTTAAATCTAAATTATTTGTAATTTCTTCAAATGCATGTTGATATAAAATCTATCATATCACCTTAACCCTCCAGCAGAATGATGTTAAAAGCAAAAGAAGTTTTGAGGTCATATATTAAAACAGTGAACTATTAAATATAAAGGACTTTTGTTTGTATCTTAGCTTCATTACTTGTTAGGCAATCGTGTCTTACACCTAGAGTCTGTTCCTTTGGCTATAAAATGAAGATAGTAATGTTATCTATTTTGTTGTTGTGAAAATTAAGACATTATGTAAAATCTGCAGCACAGTGCAGAATATTGTTATCTATTCAGTATGCATATCCTGTACATTCTTGGTTTGTTACAGTTGCAAAACAATTGGCAGTTGGGTATGTTTTCCTTTGGTATCAAAGGAAATTACTGTAGATGTAACTTATTTTTTAATTAACAAAAATTTGCACACATTTATGAAGTACTCTGTGAAGTTTTGATCCATGTATACATCACATCATGTTCAAATTAAGGTAAGAATATCTGTCTTTTCAAACATTTATCATGTTATGGTGAAAAAATTCAAAATCCTTCATGCTAATGTTTTGAAATATATATTACATTATCATTATCTAACAGCCTACTGTGTAATTGAACATCAGCATTAGTTCTTCTAATGGTAACTTTTAATTGGAGGTAAAGAAGTCCATCAACAATGTTCCAGGATAACTTTTAGAAAGCTAACCAAAAATTATTTTCATTATCCAATCAGTTCTTACTCAGACTTCTTATTGTAGCTTTAGTTCAGGTATTTAACTGTCTCCAGATGGTAAAAGAGGTCTTGCTGGATTCTAGTTCTCTGCTGGCACTAAATGCCTCCTATTTACTGATCCTATAGAAAGTCATTCCTCCTTAGAAATAGAATATTCTTATCTGTGTAAGTCACAGAATGCAGTTCTAAAGAAAAACATCTTTTTTCTTAGTGCATTGTTCTCTATTCTGTCATTCTTTTCTTATTGACAGTCCCAAAATGTTGTTGCCTACAAATACAATTTCTATACAGAAACATCAATATTTTTGGACCCGTATAAAAACTAATAACATATCAATTCTCTGTCAGCATTTACTAAGCCAAGCCACATTCTATTATTATCCTTACATTTTCTAATATCTTCTAATTCAAACCATTTTTAATGCTACAAAATTCTGACTGTTATATTCTAGAAAGATACTATTTTGTCTGTGATGTAAAAGTAAAGGTTTACATTTATGGGCTGTAACAGCATATAAATAATAAATACAAACATTATCCTAAGAAAAGTTTGCTAGGTACTATTTAATGAATAAAAATCTGTTGTTTATTTCAACTAGCTTTTTTCTGTTCACATAAAATTTAACATATATATAATATACATATATAAAATTTAAAGATAAATTGATTGTGCTTTTTCATCTTTCCTCCACAAAAATCATCAGGATTACATTAGCATTTTGTACAATAGGTCTTGGCACTTGAGATACAGAGAAAGAAGTATAGAGGAATTATTCATATCTGAAAGGAAAGTCAATTGGGGAAATAAACATTAAAATGATTTGCAATCTGCAGTTATTCAAGAGAAGCAGAATCATCAAGTGTACGAAGATGATGAGAACACCAGGAAATAAATGGCTCAATTGATTTAAGGGATGTTTTTGCAGCACCCAAATTTTGAAAAAGGGCCTGGATCGATCAAAAATCCCATTCATGTCTTTCATACCTAAGACGCTGAAATTACATATTTTATTACCATTTTCACTGTTATTATTGAATCGTATTTTCCCAGGGGCTAAAATCATTCTCTGATTAAAACTCAGAAAGATTTTTGAAGTTAAATTAACTTTGGGACAACTAAAATAGAGTTTAATAAATTATCTTTTTGACATCCCAAATGTCAGGGAACTCAAAGTTGCAAGAGTCAAAACTCTGTCAAGAATAGCCCAAGAAAAGCATAAAATCCCCGTGAATGATAAAAACATGGTCATACATGTCCACAACATAACCTTCTATCCCCAAAGGAAGCAAAACAGCTAAGTATGTCAAACAGCACAGTGGCCTTGAAAACGGGCTGGTCTGTTCTCTATTCTGTCCTTGCCCTTGCCCTTTGTGCAAGTTACTAAAACTCATTAGCCCTGACTCAAAAACTTCCCTGTAAAATCCGCTTTGCAATATTAAGCTGTGGGTGAAGTAGCTAGCCCTTCACCTGGAGCAAAGAGATGGAATCAGCATTAATTTCCTCGTATTTTTCTACTCACTAATGCTGTAGTAGCTCAACATCACAAACAAGCATTATTTCCTTTTAGCATCCCCAGCCCACAGAGATTAAAACATATAAATGCACCATAGAATTGGAAAAAAGTGTTTATCTGCATTTCCAAATTACCTATTCAAAATAAAGTAAATTTACCTGAGAAAGCATTATTTAAATTATGAAATTGTGTGCATATGATCCTTATTTCATGATGACAGTGAGGACTAAGGGATAACTGCAGAGTGATTGCTAAATATTTATAACTCATGTGTATTGGGAGTTAAATATATGATATGTATATGACAAGATAAATTCTAGTATTTCCCTCTCTTCAGAAATGGGAAACTAAAATTTAACAGTAAGAAGACTAAGATCAGGCAGTTAGGATGGTTCACAGCTGGTTTTGAAATTCAGGTGTTTTCATTCAAATCTTACTTTAAAAAGAAACATCAAAATTTCATAAAGAAGTTACATCATGTAAACCTGGCTGTCATAGGTGGGACTTTTTCCAGAAAGAGCTGATGTGATAAGACATTCTCAGAGAAAGTGATTCCTTTCGTGCATTAGTAGTATACACTATACAGAAAAGTAGTTGTTTGAAAATTATAATCAAACAGAAATTTGGAATAAAGTCAATTCTAGAACAATAGTTCTACTGAGATCTGTGCAACTTTGACAGCACCGTGAGAAATCATATTTAGAAGGAGCAGGCTATATGATAGAGCCAATGGAGAGAAGACACAAAAGCAGAATCAAGGGAGGAAGAAAGTTATTCTGAGAAAAATCTACATGCAATACAATGGATGAAATGAATGAAGGGCAAATTCTCTATGATGAGGATGATAATACATATTTATGGGGATGCTCTAACTACTGATTCACATAAGGCATGCAAAGTGTTATGAACAATGCCTAACACATAATAAATATTCAGTAAACATAGATATTATCTTTATTGCTGATGTTTGCATTATTTTAATTATGATCAGAAAATATACAATTATTTAGAACACTATGTATACTGAAAGCAATAGAAGGGAGGGGAAGAGGGAGAGAGGGGAAAAGAAAGGAAAAAGTGAAGGAAGACATGGAGATAAAAGGGAGAGAGGAACTCTATGGAGAAGAGCCACCAATTCACTGAAAGCAAAGCAAACCGAATTTTTTAGGAAAGTAAAACATCAGGACAAAGTATAGGTCATGAGGACTTGCAGTGAAGTAAAAACCTTTAGTATAAGGGAAAGGGAAAATTATGAGAAAGAAAAAAATGGAAACAAAGTCTATGTAAATAGGGAAGGGTGGTGGGGATGAAGGGCGCATAAGTAACGGGGGGAAAATAATAACTAAGATACATCATGTTAAGGTACAAACACCCAATGGTAAATGTAAATGTATTGTATACCTAAAATGTACCAATTAATATATAAATTTAAAAAACCTTTAGTATACACACATGTACACATATAGCTACACATGCTGAATATTAGGTTCTTTGCATTCATTACTTTTTACATTTTGCAAACAAATGTTCTTAGAAAGAAAAAAATTAATATTTAGGATAAAACAAGGAAGTTTCCATACTAAGTGATGGATCCTAAACAGCCTCTAGATTCAATCTTATTGTTTAGACCATTGTATCATGATTTCATATTGTATAGAATGAAAATGTGTAGAGGCAAAAGAAAATATTTTTTCAGACACAGAGAACATAAAAGTAGGCTTGTTCATCCTGAACACTGTGAAGGAAAATTGATATGCTGTTGAAAACTTCCACCTGAAGAGACTATCCACAGTTTTCTAGCTTATGCAGAATGTAACCTCTGATCTGATGTTTATAAATTTTACTGCAGTGTAGGAGATTGTTTTCAAGTTATCACTTTTGGTTTCAATTTCTAATTAACAAAATTTAATTAGTTCTGGTAGAAAAAGTGGGGTTCTTAATTAAAAGACTAGTGTTCAGGAAAAAAAAGTTTGTACATGATCTATTTTAATTTCTACTTGAGTCAATCAAAATGATAAACTGTGGATATGCATGTGGATGTATGTGTATACTTGTACATGTTGTACACTGAATAGCAAGCCAGTTATTTGGAAAGAAATTAACTGTGTAGTAACTGGAGCAATAGCGTTCATTTTGTACTCTCATTAATTTCCCTAGTTTTTCCTCTCTCTCTCTTTCTCTCTCTCTCTCTTTCTCTCTCTCCATCTCTCCCCTGCCATCCATCCCCATCACAAAACATAGAAGAGTGGGTATTAGAAATTAAAAATTTTATAATTTCTGGGAAAACAAAGTTATTTGATGATAACCATGTCTGGATTCAAATACAGAATTGATGCCTTACTAGGTTTGTCAACTTGTTAATTAATTTCCTAGAAATTTTATTTCTTCTTTTATGAAATGAAAATAATAGGATGGATGGGAATTTAGCTCAGTTGTTCTGACACCTGCCTTGCAAGCACAAGGTCCGGAGTTCGATCCCCTGTACCAAAAGAAAAAAAAAAAAGAAAAGAATAATATGGAGAATTAATTTGAGAATTTAAGCCAATACATAAAACACCAAACACAGTCTTAGCTATTTTTATCATTCTTCACATCATCATTACTTGTATCATATGTAAATAAGAAAAATAGTCATTGCTGTTACATTAAAATATATAAAAAACAAAAAATATATTAATTAGATTATTCCAATAGGCTTTTTCAAAAGTTTTGATTATAGAACTTTTTAATGATATTTTTTCTTGTAAACAAGTATATAAAGAGAAGTATGGATCTGGATTTATATTTCATTGTCTCATTTTCTGGAAATCAACAAAATATACCATTAAAGGTATTTTATTTTTTTATTTTTTTATTTTTTGGTACCAGGGATTGAACTCGGGTCCTTGCACTTGCGCAGCAGGCAGCAAAACCACTAAGCTAAATCCTTGGCCCTATTAAAGGTATTTTATAACAAATTATAATTATTTTTACAGATAGAGACATTCAGTATAAACATTGTATCTTAAATGGTAGCTAATATAGAAAATTATTGAGCAATTTTTGATTGCTGTGTATTAGATGTTCAATTTTCACATCATGTAAAATAGGTATTATCTTTGCTTAACAGAGTAGAAACCTGAATGTCAAACACATTAGTTAAACTTATAGCAAATAATGGAATTTTGATTGTTCTGACATCAAGGCTCCTTTTCTAAACAATCTGCTTTCCAGAAAAAAAAATAGCTCTTTCCACTATAACTTTTTCCAAATAGACAGAATTAATATTGTTAAGTAGCCATATTACCAAGAGTGATCTATAGCTTTAAAGCAATTTTCATTAAAATATCAATAACATTCTTGACAAAACTAGAAAAAATAATCCTAAAATTATGAAAAACTATGAAAACAGAAGAGATCCAGAATACCCAAGAAAATCTTGACCAAAAAAAAGCAAAGTGAGAGGCATTATGATCTCCACTTTAAGTTATGCTATAAAGCTATCCTAATAAAAATTGCATGGTAATGGCACAATAATAAACATTTACATCAACAAAATAGAACAGAAGACACAGAAACAATCCCATATATTTTTAACCATCTGGTTTTGGCAAAGTGGCTAAAAACATACAATGAAGAAAGGATAGCCTCTTTAACAAATGGTGCTGGGAAAATTGAGTATTCACATGCAGAACAATGAAACTAGACCTGTACTCCAGATATTGTAAGCAAAATGATATAGATATAAAAAACAGAAACACTGAAAGTGCTAGAAGATCAAAGAGAGAAAACAGTTGAAGACATAGGCATATGCAAGGACTTTCTGAACAGAACTTCAATAGTGTAAGAAAAAACACCAAGAATCAACAAACGTTATTATATTAAATGAAGACATTTTTGTATAGTAAACAATCAACTGAGTGAAGAGACAGTTTTCAGAATGGGGAAAAAAATTCGTAACTACTCATCTAATGTCTAGACTATATAAATAATTTTTTAAAAATAGACCCCCAAACTAAACACTGCAATTGAAAACTGGATGAATGAAATAAATTTATATGACTCCAAAGAAGCACAAATGGCCAGTAAATATATAAATAAATGTTTAACATTTTTAGACATTAGGAAAATGTAAATCAAAACAACATTATGATACTATTTTACCCCAAAAGAATGGTTAGTATCAAGAACACAAAAGAACAACAAATGCTGGTGAGAAGGTGGGGGAGGTGAGCTTTTTGTAAGACCTAAAGGAAGAAGATAGATAGATGGATAAATATAAATATAGATGATATATAGATAGATAATAGAGTCACACATGGATAATAGTACAGATATATAGATATAGGTATATATCTTTCACAGAGCTATGCATAAAGCAAGTGCTAAATGAATATCAATAAATGAATAATAGCTTAGTGATGAACCATTCTAATCTTAAAAACAGGAAATTTAATAAACTTGGAAATAAGCACAAAGAATTTATACTACGGTACTTGAAAGTACATGAGCAGCAGATAATAACATACTATAGTTGCTAGAAACATTCTTTTAAATATTTTATGGTAAATTAAGATTAATGAATTCAGGAGTCTATCGCTATTTAACAGTATTATCTGTTCAATTTGGCTAAGTGAAGACAACTTTAAAAAATAGATAAAGTTATATTTTATAAAATTCAGGAAATCCATATTTGAAGAGTAAGTACAATTTCAAGCACTCAGGAAAAAAAGAATGTAGATAAACTAATTTTTCCTATTTGTTTTCCAACATTTTTTCCATGATTGTGGCAACATAGACTTTGGTTCCATGTAGTTAGATAGAACTGAGTCACCCATTCTTATGCTAAAGGGATAAATATGGTAGTAGTGTGACCTTCAACAAGTCAGAGAAAACACTTTGTGAGGTCTTCCCTTTGGCTTATTCTAAGCAGAGCAGATGTCTCATGAAAAGCTCCTGAGGCATTTTAAGACATTTGATAGGAGGAGAGAAAGGGAATCAGGCAACTTTGCCTGAGCCCACGTGAGGGTAAACCCTCCCAGAGCAAAGCAGAGTCTGAAGAGAGAAAGATCAAAAGTCCAGCTCATTTGAACCCTGACTCAAGGGTATCTTTCAAAGAGTTAATGAGTTCACCTTTGTTCTTGGTTTGAGATGGATTTCTAATTGAAAAAATACCTTTAAGGTGATGCTTATTAAATTGAACGTCTAACTAAATGAGCTTACATGAATTCATGGCGCATTCAAAGAACCTAAAAATAATGATGTGTATACAGATGGGTACACAGAATGCAAGATCTAGGCGGTGACACATATGAAAAATGTTGGCTTTTATCCCAAGGGCAATGAAGAGTCACAGTGGGGTTTCATGAAGAATTTCAACATGGTTAGATTAAATGTTTTTAGTAATGCACTACACTAAGGGTCAGAATAGATATTTCCATCATTGAAAACCTTATGTAAAAGAGGACGCTTTCACACCATTAATCTTGTATTCATGTTCTAATGCATTCTATTCTCAATAGAAGGCTCATTCTCCCTATGTGATAACCATAAGGTTGATTGTAGTTGATGGAAAGAGAGCAATGATAAAATATATAATTGACACAAATTCCTTTTGTCTGTAAACTGCATAACATGTGAAGAGAGCTACATAACTTGCAGCCAATATTGAATGGAGGAAACCTTTGTTAATTTCTGTAAGAAGCTTAATCTGGGCCCTTGTCAAAGGTAAAGTGAGTGGTCTTTATGCCCCATGGTCATTCTCAAGTGTTTATAGGAAATATAACCACCTATGACATCTCCTGCTGGCCTGACATAGCCAGGTATAAACTGTAAGCCAAATATATTAAGAAATGAGAAAACCAACCTAGGAACAATCATATCTAAGGTTTATTGAACAGTTATGTGTCAGACATTGTTTTAAGTTATTTTTATATAACTCAGAATCTACAAAAAATTATAGAACAATAGTTATTTCCTATTTTACAGATGAGGAAACTAAGGCACATAGGGTAAATGAGTTGAAAAGGGTCTCACCTTCAACCCAAGAAATCCAGCTCTAGAGCCTGAGCTCTTAAACACCACCTTTTTCTGTCTCTATTACTCTCATCAGCTGGAGAGATAACTTGAGTTATTCTCCTAACATTTCAGAATAACAAATGCAGAAGGTCAGTATCTAACTATCTCAGGAATAACTGAGATTCTTGCTTACCTGAAGTCTTGCCACCATGGATAGTACAATCATATAATTTAAAATGAGAAGTATTAAATACAATGTAACTTGAATTAGCTCCTTAGGAAAATCCATGTTTTTCATTTCAGTTAATCCTTACTAGAAAATATGCAGCTATTGTCAATATACTACACTGTATAGACAGAGTTCATTAAATCATCTGAAAATACTTTGAGTCATGTTTTATCTTCAACCCATTCTAGATCTGAATATACTTATTATTTCTCATTAACTTGCATACCTTTCCTGTTATTAGTGGTATTAAAATCAGTAAAAATGCATTATGTTTGAGAAAAAAAAGAAAGCAAAAATGGCTGGATCATTTGAAATATACAAGGAATGACAGCTCTCTTTACAGTGATTTCATTTCTAATATTGAAGGAACAGGGAGAATGTCGTGGTGAATAAGACTTCTTACAATTTCCATCTGTGGATGAAATTGCTTCTCCCAAAGGAATGAAGATAGTTCTGGTCTTTGTGTGTGCTTGATTCCTTTTGCTTTCTGGTAATCCCCATGTCACACTGCTTTACATCATTTGAAAGGTGTTAGTTTACAGCACCAAGCACTTGTATGAAAACAACAAAAATTTAATGAAGGAAGACCAAAACTAAGAAAAGGCTTAGAAGAAAATAAATCTTAGTCTTTGTAACTATTTTTTGAAATGGGTCATTTCTAGTTTTTTTTCTAACTTTGTATTTTTATATTGGTAAGTTACATTTTATGACCTGTTCTTTTTAAAAAACAAAATAATGTAAGAACTAGCATTGATTAAATACATTATATTTGTAGAAAGACCCTTATAGATATCATTTTCCGATATTTTCCAACAACCTTAGAAATTAATTACTGATGCTTTCATTTTCATGGAAGAATATGATACTGGGAAAATGTGTCATCACTAACGAAGTTACAGTCATTAAATGAAAGACTCTGAATTCTTTCATCTGATCCAAACCAAACATGTGAGACAAAAAATATCACTGTGGCTCCTTTATAAATGCATCAAAAATTTAAATATGTCTAAGGTCATTTTGTGTGGGGTACAGTACATTTTATAGCATTTTGTTATTTTGTGTTAGTGAATATGGTAAAAGTCCAATTTTTTCTTCTATAAATTAACTGGAATTCAGTATTTCTGTAGAAGATTCTTTGATTGAAATTTTATTTCAAAGATGATTTTTCTTTATATGTATTCTTCACTTCATACAATGTGGTGACTTCAAGACCCTCTAATGTCCCTAGATGGTGATTTGTTGGTTTGATGTATAAATAATTACAAAAAGATTTCTTTTGAGACAGAGTCTTATTGTGTATGGGCTGCAGTGTTAAGGCCAGTGTTAAATTCAATATCCTCCTGCCTCAGTCTCCTCAATGCTGGGATTATAGGTGTGTGCCACATGCCCAGCTACAAAATGATTCTTCATTACATCATATTAATCTTATTGTAGGGAAAATATAATTCTGGTAGACAAATCTGCAACTACTCAAGTGCATCTGTAAATACTGTTTTCTGCCCTAACACTTAAAGAGAATCAGGGACACAGCCTCGGTTGGGCATGCTGTTTCATGGTGTCTCACAGACCTTAATTGTAGAGGATTGGCTACATCCTTAATCAAAGTAGGATCTTAATTATTTGGTGTCAAGGTTGAGAGATAAATGAATTAAATTGCAATTAAATATGGGAGAATTTGTATCTTTCTTTCATAGCTCAGAAATTGGAGAAGAGGAATAAAATAGAATGGAGAAAAAAAGTTAAGAGATTGAGAATGAGAGACAATAATGAGAGAAAGAAAAGGAGAGAGACAGAGATGATATATATAGAGAGAGACCTAAATGTCAGGATTCTCAATATTGGAGATATTGATCTGATTGATCTAAGGTGAATAAATAGTTAGGGAATTTTTAAAAAGTTTTATATGTTTGTTTTGAAAGCAAGGATAAAGATATCAAATATTCAAAGTAACTTTTATTACAAAGGATAAGTTTCAATTTTCTCCCAATCCAGGCAAATCTATTCACACTAGAATATTCGACATCAGGATTCTTCGGGAAATAACAAAAATTGGTGTCTGTAATACAAACTGATACTGTGTGAAACAAATAACCGATATAGAATAGTCAAGATATTCCTACAGTGAGATGTCATCATGGAACACAAGTACAGAGCTAGGACTGAAAATCAAAATGAAAATTTTCACGTAATTGGAAAAAGTTGAATTGTTTTTACGTTGGATTCTCTTAACATTATATCATTCAAGAGATGTTGCAAGGAAGATTAATTTGTCAGTACAAATACTCTTTTTCTGACTTACTTTGGCCCTTGGAAATCAAAACTTGTCACATAACTCTCAGAGAATCTTCTACTCACCAGTGACCTAGACCTTCTGTCATGCCATCATGAAAGCATGCATATCTAAAGCAATTTGATCTCCGCTTCTTTTTCCTGACAGTATAAATTTACAACTTGTAGCTTTACCAACATTTACCTCCAATCTGTTTTTGGACACATTTCTTTCTCATTTTCTAGAAAAAGAAGACAAACAAGATAAGCTCAACTTGGAATTCTATAACCTATGCAATATAAATGAAAAGGAAATGAAAATGTTTGCCTCCATATCAAAAATAGTTGACTTTATTGCTTATAGTTCTTTATTAAAAAGAATTACTAAAGAATGTGTATTGACAAGAATGGAAATCCAGAAATAAGTGTATGTGTGGGAAGCTAGGAAATTAATAACATGATATCAAGTCAACTCCTGGCATCATGAAAAACTAGTAAGAGATATCTTAATGGGAAAATGAATACTACAACTTTATATCACATAGATAATAGAAAAAGTGGGCTAAATGGCTAGTTAAAACTTGCAAATGATGTGTAGTAGGGTCAAATGCAGTGATTATCATTAAATTTGTTAGAGAAGTTTTTAGGTCCATTTATATTTCATAGTTTAAGGGGAAACCACAATAAAAAATAAACGAAATCCCCCAATTTAAAGACCCAATCCAAAAACGTGCATCTAAAATGAAAAGACATTTCTCAGACAAAGAAGTAAAAGCAGCAAATAAACATAAAAAAATGTTCAACATCACTGGTCTTTCGAGAGATGCAGATGAAAACAAGGCTGAGATTCCACCTCACCCCAGAAAGAATGGCTGCTATCATGAAATCAACTAACAACAAATGCTGGCGGGGCTGTGGGGAAAGAGGAACCCTGCTCCACTGCTGGTGGGAGTGTAGACTGGTGCAACCACTGTGGAAATCAGTGTGGAGATACGTCAAAGAACTAGGACTAGAGGTCCCATTTGACCTAGGTATTCCCTTACTGGGTATCTTCCCAAAATAATTAAAAGAATCATACCACAGTGACATATGTGTACCCATGTTCATAGCAGCAGAGTTTATAATAGCTAAAACTTGAAAATAGCCCTATTGCCCATCAATTTGAAAGCAGCCCAATTGTCCATCAACTTTATGGTCCCAAGGCCATAAAGATAATGTTCTTTTGTTTTTATAAAATGGAGTGCTACTCAGCCATAAAGAATGAGAAATTAGAGACATTTATAGCTAAATGAATGCACATTGAGGTGATACTCCTAAGTCAAATAAATAGGACAGATGTGTAAATTTACCATCTGGTTTTTCCAGTGTGAGAAACTGAAGTGTAAATAACGATCAAAAGGTATAGTAGATAATGTGAAAAAATAAGAAAAGGTCCAAAGGGGAAGTAGGAGGGGTTGAGAAAAGGAAAGAAGGGAATGGAATTAATATGAGAAAAGGAAAAAAATGGAAACAAAGTCTTTGTAAATACGGAGGGGTGGAGGGGCTGAAGGGAGGCAGAGGAATGGGGAAAAATAAGAATGAAGATATATTATGTAAAGCTATAAAATTTCTAATGATGAATGTCATTATATTTTATATCTAAAATGAACCAATAAAATTAATAAAAAATTAAAATCCATATTTTCCACATAGTCAAAGGAGAACGGAAAAATATAGCACCAAGAAAGAAAAAGAAGACAGAAATGTACATGAAGAGAGGGGTGGGGTGAGGAGAGAAGGAATCCACATGCAAAGAAATTTTAAAAAGAAAAATGATCAAATGTGTAAGTTATCAAGATATATTCAAATTAATTTGTTAAGCTAAGAGAGAAATGAGATGACATGCTTAAAATTCAGCCTTATTTGATCTAAAGTATATAACACAAGTAGAGACAGAAAATGTCAAAGAAATAGGTTAAAATAAAATTTAAAAATTCAAAGGACCTATCAAAGTACTACTACTCAAAAGAAGACATCTAGTATCCAGTTTTGGAATATTAATGTCAAGAAAATAAAATTTAAGATGAAATCATTAATAGTCAATAAATTATACTAAAAGGAAGAATCAACCAAAATGAACAAACAAAATAAAGATCATGAAATATTTACAATTATAGAAAGAATTTTAAGTTAAAATAATCAAAGTTAATAAATTAACTATTAGTCACGGTAACTGTATGATATGATGGATGTGTTAACTAATGGCAATAACAATGTATGTATCTCTCAAATAATCACTTTGTACAGCTTAAACTTACACAATTTTATTCATTTACTTCAGTGAATTTGAAATTTAAAAACAAATTATAGCAGTTACAAAAATTGGAAAACTCTATTAGTCCTTAATTTTTTGAGAACTTTTAGGACATCTAACATATTGCATGCACTAAGCCACATAAAAGAGCATATGATAGTTTAAAAATTAATATAATACAAGAGATCTGTGATCTTAAAGCAAACTGTAAATTAATGATTAAAATGAAGTATTGAGAAAATAAATAACAACATCTTTTAAAAAAATAATTATCCTAACACATGACAAGAGAAATTTGAATAAAAATGTTTTTTATAAGTTAAATGATAAAAGTGCTACATATCTATACAACTGCACAACACTGTGATAACACTGAAAACAACTTAAATAATCATAATGAAAAAAGAAATAACAGGTATTTAAATCCAAAAGAAAGATTGAAATCTCTGCAGATGACATGGTCTTACATGTAAAAATTCTAAGAACTCTTGTGAGAACCCATTAGAAAAAAACAATCCAGTAAAATTGTAGCACAAAAAGTTTACATACAAAACACAGTTGCATTTCTATACACTAACAATGTACTGTCCACAAAGGAAATTAAGAAATCAATACAAATATAACATCAAAAATATTACAATACTTAAGAAAAATTTGACAAAAGCTGAAAGACTTGAATACTGAATACTTGTGCACTGAATTTAAAACTAAAGAAATAAATTTTTTAAAAATGTGTTCTTCAGTTGGTAGATGATTGTTAATGTACTGATAGTACTCAATGATCTACAGATTCAATCATCTGTTTCAAAATCACAGTGGCATATTTTTAGAAATAAAATATTCTCGGAATTCATCTCTGCAACTGAAAAGAATACTGAAGAGATAAATCTTTCTCAAGAAAGAACACAGCCAGAGACATTACACTTCCTGACTTCAAAATATATTATAAAGCTACAGTGATTAAAATCTGGCATACAGCAACATATAGATCCATGAAACAAAATAAAGAAACTAAAAGAAATAAATTCATACAAATATGATCAACTGATTTTTTGACAAGAGTACAAAGAATACACAGTTGGGAATTGCCAGTCTCTTTTCCCAAGTATTCCCAGTCTATTTTCCCAAGTAATACTGGGAAAATATGTTATACTTGAAGAAAAATTAAATTGATACCTTATTTTACAGTATGTATTAAAATAAATTCAAAATATATTAAAGTCCTAAAAGCAAGAACTGAAACTCTTAAAACCCATAAAATGAAACATATAGGAAAAGTTTTGTGACACTGGTCTTGGAAATTTCTTAGAAATGACAATAAAAGCATAGAGAATGACAACAACAAAAAAAATAGGTGGGTTTGCATTGAAATACAGTAAGAAGTTCTTACAGAGTAAAGGAAAAAACAGGGCAAGGTGAAGCACCAACTAACAGAATGGGGGGAAAATATTTTCAAGCCACATATCTGATGAGGGGTGTTAAATTAAATTTGGCCTATAGAGAAATATTTAAAAGCTGCCTTTATAAGTAGTACACAGTAACCTATGTAAAAAACATAGAGTCAAATGTGAAAGTATATTCTTCTAACATATAGCCCTGTCTTAGCCAATCAAAGTACCTGGTCTTAACTAGTCACTGGCTGTAAAATAGTTTAGCTATTTCTCAAAAAGGGAACACCAAGCTGCATCAATTTGGGCTAATTCTATCTGTCATTTCATTTTTCCATCTATAATATTGACTGGCCATGTAGTACTCTTAATATTTATTAGTCTATATTTAGTAGAACTATATTTAATAGTTCTCTTAGTATTTACTCTTTGTGTTGCCTGGGGTTTTTTTTTTTGCCTAAGTAATCTTTACTAAATTTAATTTATTAAGACTATTTTTTTAGTATCAGTTAATGTCCAGAAACTTTAAGAAACTTCTCACCTTGATGGTTAAAAAAAAGAAAAATGAAAAAAAATAGGGAAAGGCCTTAAATAAATACTCCTCTAAAGCAGATGTACAAATGATGAATGGGTGTAAGAAAAGATGTTCATTGTTACCAATCATCAAGAAAATACAAATCAAAACCATGATGAGCTATTACCTCACACTTATTAAAATGACTGTTATGAAAATAAATAACAAATGTGGACAAGGTCATAGAGAAACTGGAAACCTTCTATGTAATTGGTGGGGGTAAAATACAGTCACTGAGGAAAACAATATGGAACTTCCCCAAAAGATAAAAAATAGAAATACCAAAAGAATTGTAGTTGGATCTCAAAAAGTTATACACATTCTCATGTCCATTATAGCCTTATTTACAATAGCCAAGATGGGAACATAATCTAAATGTTTATCAGTTGATAAATAAAACACATAATAAAATATGATTAAGCCTTAAAAAAGAAGGAAATTGTATTATATGCACAACTATGTCAAATATGACAAAATCTTATTATGCTATGGCAATAAAAATGGTGCATTCCACTTGTATGAGGTGTAAAATAAATAGTCAAACACAGAGAAATAGAATAGAATGGTGGCTGCCAGCAGCTGAGGGAGGAATGGGTAGTTGCTATTCAATGAATGTAAGTTTCAGTTGTGCAAAATAATTTCTAAAGATTTGCTTCATAGAATTTTGTCTATAAAAAATGTTGCATTGTGAATTTAGAAATTTCTTTAAAAAGTGAAATGGTAGCTTTCATGTTAAATATTCTTCAGTCGATTTCAAAAACAAACAAACAAACAAACAAACAAAAACTCCAGAAAAGACAGAGGGATAACTCTGGCCCAAAGTCTCAGGTACCCAAAATAATGCCAGTGGTATAATGGCAATGCAGAAAAGGCCGCATGCTGTGCAGTAGTTAGCCGCTTAGGGAAAGGCTGAAGGCCTCAAATAAAAGACAGGATTAGGCGACACTGTCTGGCCACAGAACCATTTTTTTCACATGATTCAGCACTTGAAGGATTTCCTGTTCTTTTGCACTTCAAGGCTCACACTGACAAAAGGCTTCTAGCTTGAAAGAGCTTTCTCCCTTTTGAGTTGCTTGTGGTAGATGAAAGGGTGATTCTGCCTGTGGTCAGGCAGAGTGAGCCATTCAGAGCTCACCATGCTGAGATACAGGGTTTAAGACCCAAAGCCCTATTCTTTTCTGTTTTTATTTCTCAGGATAACCAGTAATGGTGGTGGATGCTGCAAGTGATGTGTTGAGCTGAAGAAGAGTTTCAGGAGAATTAGATATGGTCAGATCTTTGGGAATGATTGTCCCTGAACAGCAAGCTCAGTGGCTATATGAAGAGAAAACTGGGAGGCAGGCTAAAACCTAGGGATGATGTATTTTTCTCTGTCCTCCAGATAAAGCAATAATCTAGATGGAGAAGATGCTTGTACCAGGCCTGCCCAACAGAATCAGGGCCTGAGCCTCCTGTCTGGTCGCTTACACTTTCTCTACAGAATATCCTTAGTGTTCCCATTGCTTTTGTTTACATTAGTATTATGATCACCACACTTATAGGTAGTTAGCTCTATATTAAACTTCTCTCCCTCTGTCTAAGTGAGTTAAGGATAATATCTATATGGTATTAATCTAAATTTAATCACATGAATTATGAGTTCACTGGAAACTACAAAATAGTAATGAAAGTATTTGAAAACAGGGCTGGGGATTTAGCTCAGTGGTTCCAGTGCCTGCCGCACAAGTGCAAGGTCCCGAGTTCAATCCCCAGTACCAAAAAAAAAAAAAAAAAAAAAGAAAACAACAGAAAGTATTTGAAAACATACACAAATGGAAAGATAACAAAGAGTGATAGATTGGAAGAATTACTTTTAAATACTAATGTATTTGTGGCTTTTGTACAGCTTCCTCTTGCACTACCTGTAATAAAGTTGCTTTACACTGGTCTTCCATCTCCTCTTCCTCTTTCTACATCAGAGAGAGAAAAAAACCCAGCTAGGGTCAATCTGGAGACCCCCAGACCCCAGACCCACTGGACTCAGCACCACTCTTTCCCTTGCAACATATAGTCTAGAAACTCAAAAAGAATTTTCATTCCTTACATATGATACCTGTTTTTCACATGATCATGCTAGTCTCTTGAGACCACAATATTAAGTGAAATAAGTGAGACCCAGAAAGTTAAATATTGCTTGATTTCTCTCATCCAAAAACCCAACTACAAATAAATTGAAGAGCAAAATAGTGGCATACTCTTTGGAGTAGGAGGAAGAAATTAGAGAAAAAGGAGAAGTGAGGGAGAGCGAAAATGGACTGAAAGTGATTAAAATATGTTAAGATAAGATATACTAAATATACTCAATTATTTTCACCAGAATCATTAATTTAAATAGCATTCATTTCATTTCAAAGATTTTATAATCTGCTAGAAGCTCTGTCAGAAGAAAATACATCCTTTGTTTCCATAGAGATGCAAATGTACCTATCCTCTTGGTTCACTGTGTATGATGAGCAAGATTTCAGAAGAACATTTTGTGTTCTGTCATTGAAATATACATCCACAGTGAAAAATAAATTTAAAAGGCTGCCCTCTGCTGAAATATCCCTAGCACAAAAATCAGTTTTAGAAAAGTAGATTAAAACATTGTACATGCACTATAATAAGATGATTTTCAAAGGCAAAAAATGCTGAGATTTGTGAAAAAAATGATAAATTTCTTATATATGAATTAAAATAATATTAATAAATATTAAAATATAGCAAATTTAAGGTCTAAAAATAATATCTACATTGAAAAACAATAAATTAAAATAGAGTAACAACTTATATTAAAAAATACTTTCTACAAATATCACAGACATTTAAATTCTATAATTTTTGGAAGCTTATATTAAGTATCAAGAAGCTAAAGATGAATAGGAAATGATATTGGAAATACTGTACTTCTCATGAGATCACAGGAAGTATAACATATGTGTGATAAAATTTTCACATTATGTAGCAATTTTAGACTTGAAATGAACATATAAAAAATGTCTATACTCAGTGCTGGTGATTCAGTAATGGAAGTGGGCAATTTTTAGAGCTGAATTTAAAAACTGCTGTATACCTATTGTAATTCAGTATAGCAATAACCTGTAGGAACCTAGGTTTCTTCCCATGATAGCATGATTCCAGTTTTTTAATAATTTATTAAAGGAAATAATTCAAGAGCTCTTATTAAGAAGTTTCCACTGACAGTTACAAAATAAAAGAATTAAATCTATATACAACCACAAAAAGTTTTTAAATATAATGCCGTATCAAAATATGCTATAATATTAAAGTGATGAATTTTGAATACCTATGAGGTGAATAATCCCTCCCAAGAGATATTCACTCATAGTCTGTGTATATACCTTACATAGCATAAGGTATTTTGCATATTTAAAGAAGGTCATCTCCATGAGTTCCCGAGATCTTGAGTGGAAGATTCACTCTAGCCCTGGAATTCTGACCTACAGAACTGCAAGATGACAAATTTGTGCGGCTTAAAGCACTAAGTTTTTGATAATTTGTCGTGGAAATACTAGAAAATTATCATATGTAAAAGATTATGTAAAATGTGGAAGTATTAACAACAATATGTTTAGTGAAAGAGAAAAATATTAATATATATGCACACATGCATAAGCAAAATAAAACAAAACAATACACAAATAAAACAAAATGATATACAAAGCCATATACTGTCCATTGCATAGTTAAGGAAATACAAACAACCATAGAAGGAAGTAAAATATGTTTAAACTCTTGTTCAAGGTGTATTTACAATTATTAATTTATGTATTGTCATTACATTATCCCTTTATTATAAGTTTAAATAACAATACTGAATACAGAAAGCAAGATATAGAAAAAAGGGTTCCTCCAAATCAGTGCCTTTAATAAGCATTTGTGTTATCTTCCCATGACTGCTTGGCCTCTTGTGGAGGAACGTGATGCAGCGCCACTCAGGCAAGGGCAAACTAATTTGTTTGTGTCCAGATTTCTCCATAACCCTTGCCAAGTAAGTCATAATGTAAGCTTAGTCACAGTTCCAACTTTAAGGCCAGATACACATTCTATCCATGCAATAGATAATTCAAAACTACTTTAGCCAGGAGAATAATCATTTTCAGATCTTGTTACTTATTAATTAGACTCATGATGTGCTTCCTCGACAAGTATCATCCCTTAGCCAGTCCAAAAACTAAAATATTTATCACTTTCTTGTGTATCTATGAATTTACACTTTCTTTCTGAATAGGTAATTAAGAGGGCAAATAATGTTGCCAGCAAGTAATAGATGAGTTTGATCCAGCAAGAGCCCGCTGTGGCAGGTGTATAACTGAGACTCTCAGAGGCAAATGAAACCAATGGTAAATTAAATTTGGAGAACCTGAAGGGATTTGTGTTGAAAGATTAACATGCAGTAATATAGAAAACAGAGAAATCCAATACAGAGACACATCTATACCAAGTTTGATAGATCTAGGATGATAGCAACAAATACTGAGTTTTGAAGTCACGTGTTAGTGGGCATACAGGCATACCTTTTGGGGTCCAGCCACAGGTCAGGCCAAGTACTTGTCTTAGTAAACTACCAAGGACTCCAGCTGCTCCACTCCTATGGTCATGCTTTGTTTTCATCTGTCATTTGGGATCATGGAATTCTATTCTCATTTGTTGGTCCCATGCTTAAACACTGGTACCTGTTGAGATCTCCTGTATAGCTCATGTTCCCCTATGCCCTGGCTAGCTGAAAATAAATGTCAGGAAATTATATTTGAATCAAAACAAACAAAAGGCAGTAGGAATGCTTGGTAGGAAGCCAGTAGTCTCCACCATGCTGGCAGGCTCTCCTCTGATCTATGACTGGACTATGTTTTGTCAACTTGCTTTCATTTTTACCATAACAATTCATGGCTTTCACCTCTCTTCCTCCCTCTGAATCTGTCAGAGTTAAAAATAAATCCTCAGAAATGAGGACAGAAAAAGAAATAAAACTGCAAAGGCGTTTACTTGGGGGGACAGGGCAAGAAACTCATCTTCCCTTTCTGTGAGTGGAGCTAAAGTGAATGTCAGGAGGGAAGGGACTGAACAAAGGTAGCTCAGAGGCGCATATGTTTTCCTTTATACTGAGCTAATGAATCGGAAGTTGGCAACAGTTTTCCATGGAGTCACTTTGTTGAGCCATAACTTCTCTCTACTTAAACATTTCAAGAGAAAGAACTACACACAAACTTCCAAGATTAAAAGAATTACAGATGATGTCATTACCTTAGTCCAAATCACTACCTTTTTTTTTGCCTGAGTAGTATACTATTTTTAGATGATTATCTAATTTCACTTCCACCCCTTCCAATTTAATTTGATATACTAACCAAAGTAATTCATTAAATATGAATCAGATAATATCATTCTCCTAAAACACCTAATTTCATTTAGAAAAAAAATAATTTTTTTAATCTTTACCTGCAAAAATGTGTACATTAGTCCAGGCTAACACTTAGATCTCAGTTCTTGTCCTTCACTTTTTACTTACTAAGCTTTAAGCAACTGTATATTTTCATTACACCTCTTCTATAACTCTTAATATTTAAATTAATACTGCAAATAATACTTTAAAATGTAGCTGAATGTAATTATTTATTAATTATGTGTATGCATTACTTGCTATGGTCTTTTATTCTATCTTTTCCTATTCATCAATTTCAAGTTCATCTCATTAGGAAAAGAACTTTTATTCCAAGAACCTAGCACAATGTCTAGAACCTGGGCACTGCCCAGTAAATAGATGGTGATTGAATAGAGAAAAGGGAGGTCGTTCAAACATAGCTAAGTAACTCAACTGTGGAGTCCAAAGGCTGGGGTCATAGTCCCAGACTCACTTAAATAAGATAATGTCATCAGCCTCCCCCTCACACTTGTAATATTAAAATGTTATTCTTACACCCAAAGTAAGTAAATATGACTAATAAAGGTGAATAAATCCATATCACTAACTTTGGTTATTTTTTAAATGTGCAGTGTAATATTGATGGCCAATCTGAGCCTGTTTTCTACATTCATAGATGTCTGTAAGTCATGTAGTATATTGTCACAGAAACTCAGTCTTATTATTTGTGTGGAATTATGTATTTTTAAATCTGTATCTTTTTAGAGTTTGAGTGAATAAAGTCATATATAAAAACTCATTTATAAATTTGTCTAAATCTAGATTAAGATCCACATAAGTGAATAATGATAATTCAGATGTAGAATATCTAAAGGCTATAAAAATTATTCTTTAGACAACATAGACCAGCTGATGTCAGAAAAAATGGATTCTCTGGTTGTGAACAAATTCAAGGTAGAAACACTGGGATGTACCACCAATAGTTCAGCAGTTTCCTCTTACAAATATTACAGAATAATAAATTATATTAGTAGTCTGACAACAGTTTAATGAGTTTAATGAGTAATGTTTGTTCTGAACATTCATATATGTAAGTACTTTGGATTTTTTGAAGATCCATCCTAAGCCCATGTAAAACTGATTTCCATCATGGTAAATGTGATTCAGAAAGCATTCAAAACAAAAACAAAGGACTGCCATTTTGACAATAATTTTGGCTCATATTGTTCAAAATTAAGACAAGAATAATAGTATATGGTTTACCTTCTTGTATGGGGATAATGTATGGTAATACATGTGAGAGAGTATTGTATATTAAAAGAGATGTTTGTTTCTTTTAAACAAGAACTAGAAAAGACTGGGATGCCCTAATTACTGATTTGAATCCTGTATAACAAGATATAGCACTAATGTAACATAATATTCTCTCACATATTATGACTGTCCATTGTACAATTTTGGACTCTGGAAAAGCTAAATGCTTTATCTATAAGAGGCCTCAGTAAAGAAGTGCACAGTGGACACCAGCAACAAGCAATGGTACCACCTTAAAGATTAGACTATTCACAAACGCCTATAAAAAATCTCATAGGATTTCTTAGAAATATTGGCATCCTGAAAAGGCTTCATTCGGTGTGAGTAGGTAGGAAAAGAGCCAATGGGACTTTGACTACTTTTATTAATTACATACCTTCTGTATTTTTTATTGTTTTCCCCAGAGACCTTTCTCCCATATCTACAACTATTTGACTTAGCCCAAAAACTTTGAGAACCAATCCAGATGTTAGCTTTTTTCTTCCTTTCCTATTTCTAGTCTCCAACCCATGATTAAAAAAAATGGCACTTTAATGAAGGAATGCCCACTTGACTTCTAAAAGGACAAATTTCTAGAAATTGATTTGTTTGGAAAATAGACAGTGACAGGGTACACAGGTGCATAAATTGCTCTAACGAGTGACACATTGCAATGACCCCTGAAGAGCTGAAATGTATTGAACAATGTGATTATTCAGGCCAGAAAGCTGGCAAGACAGAATGTGCAATGAGACGTTACAAAAAGACTGAAGTAAACATTGTACAAAAATGGTTGACATCCTGAACTTCACATTACTCAAAACTTTCAGAAAATAAAAGACCCCAAATCACTACCCCTCAAAAGGGTTCCTTGCAACACTGCTGCAAAAACTGCAACATAAAGATATTTTAATAATTTTATAGGTAATTTATAATCTTCAGTTTGGAAAAACAAGTCATATGAGCAAAGGAAAAGCTCTGAGATAGTTTACAGTGAACTAAGAAATAAAACAATAAAGATAAATTTCAATTTTTTTTTGTTTTACTTGTGCCAGTTATGTGATTGTCTAACCCATTTAAACTTTTTTATTTTCTTTCTTTTTTTTGGTACCAGGGGATAGAACACAGAACCTTGTGCTTGTGAGGTAGGCGGCAGAACCACTGAGCTAAATCCCTCACCCCTTTAAAAAAAATTTTTTTTTTTGGCCTGGCCTATTTAGACATGATCTGTTTTTAATATTCCACACAATTACTGTTCTGATAAACACACTTTTCAAAACTCACTTTACTAGTCCATTTCTACATTAAATTATTATTCACCAATTATCTTCCAAATCCTCTTTTCAATGCCTGGTTAGGCATCTTTCAAAATTGAGAGCCTCATTTTCTTTATGAAACTTGGATGATGCTCCTGGAAGCATGCAGCATTTCCTCTGTACTAATACTATATCAAGTATCATATTTTGCTATAGGTCCTATAATGGCTAGTGACACTGATTTACTTAGATGTTTACTAATAATTATAGTATTATTTAATATATTCTTCTTATATTCAATCCATCATTACACTGGCTTAGAACAAGTGACTAATCCTTTTCAGTACATCAGTGATAAGGGTATGTGTTATGGATCATGGTAATTGGCCTGTTAACCTCTTTGTAGCTCAGTTTCCATAACTACAAAATAAAGATAATAATATCCAACATCTGCTACATATGTTTTATGCTACATATGTCTTATGTGCTATTCTAAGCACTTACTGCATATTTACTTATTTAATTGCCATAATTCTGTGAAGTGGAAACAAATGGCATCATTCTTACCTTGTTTTTGTAAGGATTACATAAGTCAATACTTTTGAAAAAATACCTAAGCACAGTGTCTGACAAATAGAAAGCAAGTGATAGATGTTAACTATGATTATTTGTTTAACTGTATATATTTCAAGCTATATAGACCTGTAAACAAGGCTGCAAAGAATATCTAAGCTTTATCTTAAAAGTACTCAGGAAGCACTACAATCAAAATGATGAAAAAATGATTAAAATCTTTGGTACAGAAAACAAATTCAGTAAAGAACAAACATTATCCTGAATATTAGCCAAGCACCAAAAAAGGCATTTCTATTATAAGACTTAATAATCATAAGAGAATTGATAAACTCTTGGCAAAAAACCAATTTAAAACCTAAACTACAAATCAAACTAAACAGAAATTCCTACTCATGCCTTCTTTCTTAAAAATGAAACATGCCTCTCTCCCACAAATGATTTTCTCAATTTCAAATAGCAAAATACCTACTGTGTCTGAAAATATATGCTAGGTGCTTTATATGTCACCAAGTGGGAGAGAGAACATGCAATAAAATGAACCATAATCTCTGTCCTCTGAGACACATGGGCTCTTGAGTCGTAGGCTCTTTTGTGAACCTCTAAATCAAAATAGAATGAACTTTTTTTATCATTCCTCAATGATTGTGCTTCCACTTATTAAGAGGTTATAATTAAAAAAAGAGGTTATAATAGAATATTATTGGGCTTTTCTCTGTGTGGAAAACAAAGGAAAAAAATAATGATGGACATACATCCTTGCTGGGTAGGTAATAAACATTATCACATATCATCTTTTCAACAATCAGGAAAGTTGGTTTTTGTATACCCATCATGTAAAAGATAGCAATCTCCAACAGCTGATACTGGTAAAGTTACATGGTCAAACAGAAGTTGTAAAGTAAGCTAGGAATGGAGGCCTATTATTTCTAGAATCCATGTTTGTTCCATTCCATCATACCATTTACCTATGACTTCACAGAGTAGAGAGGAAAAATACACGTGAAAGAATTAGAGAGATATAAGAAATTATATGGGTCAGGGTCTGTGTTTTACTCTATATAATTAAGATCTATTTTAAAATTGAACAATAAATATTGATCGGAGCAGAGATTTTGGCATTTTTATGAAGTTTGACTTTGTGCAGACAGAGACGGAGTGGGAATCAACCCAGACTCAAGTGAAGCCTCGCAATTCCACTCTTCACTCATTAACGGTCTGATTCAGTCTGGTTATTTGCCTTTCCTAACACTAAGTTTCACCTGTCTAAAGTGATATAATACACAGAGTTATAAAACTTAACGTAAATTTCTTGAACATTCATTTGTTTGTTATTAGTTTCACTATAACCACTATTTTGGAGTTAGTATTACGAAGTAATTAGGCATTAATATATATTTTCAGCCCTTTGGCCCACAAGAATCAAGAAAATCAGGCTGATTTTCTGAATATCTCACTAGTTCTAGCAAGCATCAATCATACTTTTTTCTGATCCTTGGATAGACTGTTTCCCTCCAAAAGAACTGTTTTACTTCCATCTATCTCAATACCATCACACTTAAAAGCTTGAGAAAATAGTGCGTGCCTTCTTCCAGCACACACAGGCGCACGCATGCACACACACACACACACACAGGCAGACAGGAAGAGACCATGCAATCATTTATCTGTCATCTCAATGCTAGTTGCATAGAATTATCCAAGAGAGATGTGTTTAACATCTCATCTGGGTTTTTTTCCATTCTCCAAGTTTAAGTGGAAGGACCTTGAAGGGAGGAAGCATTTTTCATACCTTCATGATATTCCTCATAGGTGTTAGCTAGGCATAGAGGCAGCCCTCCCAATATACTACGTATTATTCATTCATTTTCATGATATGTAAAACATTGATATAACTGAAATTCTTCTAGTAGTGTGAACTTATCAAATGGCTGTTTCTGGATTCTAGGACCCATATAAATTCTAAGTATTTCTGTGTGTAATTGTGTATCTGTTTCATCTGATAACCACATTAGAAAACATTTTGACAGCTTCTCAGCATGAACAAAAAGGATTTTTGTTTAATTACTGAATCTTTTCTC
The DNA here is from genome assembly GCF_053883595.1 of Heterocephalus glaber. Classification (NCBI taxonomy): domain Eukaryota; kingdom Metazoa; phylum Chordata; class Mammalia; order Rodentia; family Bathyergidae; genus Heterocephalus; species Heterocephalus glaber. The sequence goes on along the minus strand of NW_028258293.1, from coordinate 36,102,085 downwards.
AGGTCCAGATTTTAGTCTTTTAATGCACTCTTGGTTGTTACAAAGACATTATTAAAATGTCTTATCTTTGGCTAATGCTTAATTGTCTTTCTGGAGTAAATCACATTTTTAATGTAGATAAATCACTGTCTTTCTTAGCAGGAAGTCTTTTAGTTTAGTAATATATCAGTGATTTGTGTATATTTTCCATTTCTCTTATTTTAAATTAGAGATTTGCAATGGATTCCACTGACAGAAATACATTATGTAAGCCTGACAGTATATATTAGAATAAATGTAGTCAGATTCCCATGTTAAAGGGTTAATTTAAGGTTATACCATATAAACTATATAGTATTTATTTATATATTATGTATTTTATATATACTATACTTTATTCATTTGAGGAAACTAAATATGCTGAAGTTTTCAATAAAATTAACTTTCATTCAAATGGATCATAAAACTAATAATTTGAATACTTAGAATTATCAAAAGCACAGATGTTTCTATATCAAAAGTTTGAAATGGCTTGAAGGAAAATAAATACACAATAATAACTAAAATGAAATATTCTTCAATATGATTCATCACCAAATAGTACACATGTCAAGGATTTTTAAAAATATGAAGTTAGACTATGAAAAATTGATAATCTTGGATGTAACAGTAGATTTGTAACAATTCATAATAAGGTGACAACAATCTTATTTTCAGTATGTGCTAAAGTCAATTGTGTGTACCTCTGCCCAAATTCACATTCACTGATACCTGTTTGGTAGATTGAAATTCACCATAATAGAATTTACTCCACACTGGAAATCAGTACTTTATTTCCCAGAAAGATCCAGGGGCAGAAATACAACAGCATATTAGATTAAAAGGTCTCCCATTCATGGAGCTTATCTAACTAGTGGAGGAACTAAGCCTTAAGCCATCATATCAAATAATCTCTAATTTATGAGAAGGTCCTGTATATGAGGGAAAACATATAGTATAGTTAGCAATTATTGTAAGATTGGTTTCATTATTTTTATTACAGATTTAGTTTGGGAAGATTGTATAAGGATAAATGAGTTCTTCAGAAGCAGTGGCAATAACACTAAGACTAGAGTGCTGAACAGGAGTTAGCTTGGTGAAGCCTTGACTAAGGGAAACTGTGCTGGAAGGAAGTGCAGGTGCCAATGTGCTGGGGTGGGAGAGATCACCGAGCCTCAGAGAGATAGAAAACTAATAAACAAAATAAAATGAGATAGTGAGGAAATTGCAGAAATAAAAAAGGAAAAACTGGTCAAGCAGGGTGGTTTGGAATATGATTTTGTTTTCTTAATGATATTCAATGAAAAGTATAGAAAAAAATTTAAGCAGGATATTGAAAAAAACATATTTGCATTTAAAAAGAGTTCTCGTTTCCGAGAGTGGAGAAATGGTAGGAAAACAACTTCAGAAGCTATTATAGCAATAATTCAAGAAAGAGTTGCAAATATAAAGTTGGTGATGATGCTTGGAAAGATGGGATGTATGTACCTAAGACATATTTCAGAAGTTGAGCTGAGAGAAAAAAGCTGAGCTCCATTACATTGCATAGATAAAGGATCAATGATCAAGGTTTTTTGTCATTTGAAAAATGGGCTAAATAGCATGAGGTGCCATTTAATTACAGAGGAAAGAGTAGAAGATTAACAGACTTAGAAGGATCCATAAAATGACTTTTTTATGATCATTTTATGATCTAACATACCTATGAGACATGTTTAAGCAAGCGGATGGTCAAATGATGTGCCATTTGTGTTCAAGAAGTACTTTTTGAGAGTGATATATTTGGAACTCAATGGTATAGATACCATATCTGCAGCTATGTGGATGCATATTACTCAGGGAAAGTATATTAGAACAAAAGATGTAGGATTGTTCTCTCAGAAAATTTAACACAAAGGACAGACAATGTAATGATAAAATATTTTGAGATGGAAGAATGCTCAATAGTCAAAAGATACTGAGATACCAAGTGAGATGAAAATTAAATGAGTTGAGCAAAATAAAAAGTTATAACAAGGATAGACTTAGTATCTGTGTTTGATATCTTCTAGATATCTTCTCACAGCAGGGATATAGGAAAGAACCTCTATTACGTTTAATTTGTTCTAGTGAACAAAGTAATTAAACATAAACTACAAACTCCAAATGAACAAGAGTACATTAAAAATACTGTCAGTTCTATTATAAGCAAATACAATCAGTTCTGCAATAGGGGTGATGCTTCCATATATTGAACATTATATGACATCAGCCTTGTATAAGTAACCACAATCAAACTTTCTGGATAGAACCATTACTCTAAATTTATAATTGAGGACAATGACATTCATGTAAGTGAGGTACATTGGCCAAGGTTGTGTAACTAATAGGTAACATGATAACCTTTGTACCACAAGACTTGAGAAAGGATTTTGCAGAAGCATGAAAAGCACACTGAAAAAAGGTGCAAGATATACAAATATATAAAAATATGGAAATAATTGGCACAATCTAGGAAAAACAAGCAGTTTTGTATAACTGTGGAGTAGTGGTGAAAGGCAAGGTGAAAAAACAATGCCTCTGAAAGATAGATTAAAAATAATTTAACCAAAATCATGGTATTTGTATGAAAGAAGATATAGCTCAAATAATTATGACTAGGATTAAATATAATCTATGAAGTACTGAACAACACAATCACATTAAATATAGTAGTTTTTCCTATGGCCCAGTGTCATCTGCATAAGGACATTACTCAAAAAAGCTCCACAAAAAAAATTTTTACTCAAAAAAGTTTTTTTTCCATAACATGTCAAACTCGATATGTTTGCTGAATGAATTAATGAAAAAAGTATAAACAGTCATGTCTTTGGATTTATGCTGTAGGTAGAACAGTTGCAAACACTTTTCTACTCATAGGAGTATGTGTAATTTAAATAAATTAGTTATCACTAAGAATAACACAAAGAAATTATATATGGTATATCTATTTATATCTATGGCCTTAGTCTTGTTATTTGATCACCTTCTGTACCTTGTTAAGATTTCAAATATATTGGAGACTGTTTGTGGAAATGTGTTTGTAGAAATAATTTGAAGCCTAGTGTGATCTTATTTTCCTTCAAAAATTACATTTTTTAAAAAAATTGGTATGCCATATACTAAAGAAAGATAATAAAATATTATTACTGTTAACAAATACCTATATCAAAGAAGTATACTATGGGATGATTTCTTAAAAGATTTGAAACAAAATAATATTCTGTGCAGAATTTTGCTTAGCATCCCCCACAACCTTATGAAACTCAAAGTTAATTAAACAAGTTTTGAAACAAAAAGAGAACTTGGCACCAGCAGATTCATATCAAAGGAAAAATAAAGTTTTCTTAGTCAAAGGAAATTGTATCAAGCATAGTTTGAAAATGCACGAAAGGATATAGAGAACAGAAAATGCAAGTGTATTGTAAGTCTACCTATTGTAGGTACCTTATAAAATAAATAATACATATTTTTTAGTTTAAAATATAATTAAAATACACTACAATGATACTAACACATTATGGAAGGACTAAATAATATTAAAAGATTCTAAATTCTTTGCAGCTACCTTGACAAGAAAAAATAGCATGTTAAAATTGTCAATATAATTGCTAAAAGTTAAAAAGTGAGTATCTTATAAACAAAGAAGAAATGGAATAATAAAAATAATCTAAATGAAAGCAAAAATATAATAAATTCTAGTCAGGACATATAGAAAATATGATCTAAGCATATCATAATCACATTAAATATAAATTCCTACATATTTGCTTCAAGTAAGAAATACAAATTGCAAAATTGATTCTGAAAACTACTCTTTAAAAAATATACTTATGAGAGTTTTATATACATATAATATATATATGAGTTTAATGTAAAAGGATGGAGAAACACACACCAATGAATGAATAAATGAAAACAAGTGTACCTCTATCATTACTGGATGAAGTATACTTTAAGAGAAAAAGCATTATAAGAGATAATAGAATAACCAAATGTGTAGTCATGGATATTTTAAATATAAGCAAAGAAATCAAATATAAAAATGTTGATAATAATCAAAATTCATGAAAAAGTTCATTATTTTTCTCAAAATTAGGTTACCATTCTACTTTTCCCCTGAAATTTAATCCCAATTTAATATTTTTATGAATCACCTTATCATATTCTATAAGAGGAATGTATAATCAAGTTGATTTTTATTGTCTCAAAATTTTATAATTTAAAGGTTATTATATAATTCATTACAGTTACAATTATTAGCAGTATTATTGAGACAAGAAACTTAAATTCTGCTAATAACATAAAACACAAATTTCTTTTGAAAAACTGCCATATATTGCAATAGTAGGGGAATTATTGACTAAGGAAGACTTCTCTGACAACAATATTTTTAGTTTGCTGTTTTTGGCACCTTAGAGTTTTTTTCTTATCTATTTTATAATTTCTTAGTAATACATGGTATAACTTCTGGATGTTGTAGTGTTATATGTGTTTCTTTTATTGTAAGAGAATGATTATAAAAAGGAAAGTCAGAAAAGAGAACCACAGATAACCTTTCTGTCTAATTTGCTGGGGGCCTGGAAATTAGGTTTCTTAGAGTGCATCAGTGTACTACCACCATGCATGAGTCTCATTTGAAATCACCAAACTAGAACAGTGTGCCTGATATTTAAATCCTCTTATACATCACTAGAGATAAGTCAGGAGTGACATTTATACACAGTGTCCTTCCCACTGGACTATCAGAGTCTCCATAAGAACTGAGATCTTATCACAGCCTAGAGCTCAGGAATAATATTAAACTGCTATATTGAATGAATTCAATATACACTGATAGAATTGAATAGAATTATATGGGATTTGCAATAACCCCAGGTGGAATAAAAATATAGATTTCATCAAAAAGATATAGGAATAATAAAATGCTAACTCCAAACATGGTGTAGAAACTTACTATATTTTTTAAGTTTCAAATTGACACTTGGTGTTGACTAGGAATGAGTCAGTTTCCCAACCATGAAAAGCCAAAAGGAAGGAAGGAGGGAACAAAACAAAGAGCAGATGGCCCTTTAGTACATCCACCCACTCTCCCTACAGGTCCTTTTGAAATCAGCAGATTCAGCTTAAATTCCATGTTCTGGGAGTGATTCTGCTCCTTTAGAGATGTATTGCTGGCTCATGAGCCCTTCTCAAATGCATATTAGAGGAAAAGAACAGAGAAAGAAAGGAAGAATTTATGAAATTAGTTCTTCAAATATTTAGCCAGCCAGACTCTGTCTTCTCTTTGTTTTTCTATACTTAAGCTTTTGCTTCTCTGGTTTCCTAACTCCTGGAATCCAACTTGGTGAGTCCCACATTTCCTTAGGTTCTCAACGCTTCTGATTACCTTAGTGACTATGATTTTTCTCTCCTGTCAGAAAATCTTACGTTGGTTTCACTGTGGACAGCAGCCCTTGGGGGATCCTTCTCTCTAGATAGTGTTGGAAGTGCATCATAAGCCACCCTCCACTAAATCCATATCAGGAAGCTTGATTAGGCAACCAAGGCAAAGGGCCATGCCAGGGGGGTAAATGTTTTCTATTTTCTAGTACATTATATCATCCACAAACTGGCCTTTCTGTTACTTCTAAACTCCCTCCAACTTTGTTTCTCTTTTTTTGTTGTGGATACTAGTTACATGTAACTGCTTATGTTATTCATGTGAAATAAAAACTAGGTTCATTGCATAAAGACTGTTAAATGTTTGCAAAAGGATAACCACTAAATTATCCTTTTTCTTTTTGGAGATATATGAATTCTTTCACAAATACCTATCTGTAGCTCTGTGTCAATATTTTCATCTCCACTAGCTTCAAGGTAAATAGTTCCATTGTCACAAAATTGAATAGTTCTGATTGGATTCAGATTTGGATGTTTTCCTCCTTTCATTTTGCATATCAAAAAGATGAAATTCTGCTTTTTAATTAATTGATGAATGTATGTCTTTTGATCAGTACAACACTACTCTCTCTTGTGTCTTCGTAACATGAAATTTTAAATAAGGGACAACTTGTATCAAGCCGAATGAATGCTTTAGGCTTGAACTTAAGGCAAAAGACTCACTGAGTAGTTATGTTTTCAGTTCCTGTTATGTGTCAAGAGATTCATGCTATTCATAATAGTTATTATACAGCTGTAATCTACACACCATTTTTCTTATGTTACAGATATTGCAACTGGAACTTAAAAAGGTTATTTTTGTAAAACTGGTTCATTGGCTGTTAAGTAACAGAACTATGCCTTTAAACATTATCTGTTAATATCCATAAAAGATCTTAATCCTCTCCTACTGCAGTACAACAATTTCATATTTACATCTCAGTCCAGACCTTTATTCATTCATTTTTTCATTCAATATATATATAGTTTTAAAAATTCAGTCAATTAATGGTAAAAACCCAAAATGATCGAAAAACATGAATGTTTAAATGCACAATATTATTATAATAAAAAATACACTTTCCTGAATCCTCCTCAAAATTCTCCCTCACATTTTAAACCCATGTATCCCATTATGTTGCCACTTTCTGCAGCAGTTCCAGAAGTACTCTTTCCTGAGTGTTTTTAGTTTTTTAGTCATAGCTGCCTTGATGTCCTGAAATGATTCAAAACCATTACCTTTGGTATCAGTGTTTACTAGAGGAACAGTACCCACTCAAAATTCGAAGGACTGGAGTCCCCTCCAGAATTCCATGCAAGTCCATATCAGGAGGCCGAAGGGTTTCTGGTAGAAGGCTGAAGAGTCTGGACTGCCAGGCTAAATAATCTGGAGATGGATATCCAAAGGCGATAGCAAAGACTGGAGCTCCTTCTAAAAAACAGAAGCAAGACTTCCTCCTTCTTTCTATTTTTATTCTGCCCAGGCTTCAAGCCTTTTGGCTGGGGTTGCCCATTTCCAGAGTGGATCTTCCTTCTTCAAAATCCATCATCCTCACACACCCAGATCTATGCTAAACCAATCAGCTGGGCATTTCTTATTCAAGTTGACACCACAGTTAACTATCACACCTTTCAGGTAATTTTGATTGGAGGAAAGACCCAGAAGTTGGACTGTGCCAGATCCAATGAATAAGATGGATGAGGACACACTAAAATGTTTTTACCAGCCTTCCTTTTCTATGGATGGCACACAGCACCAGAATTCATCATGTTTTTTGTTTTTATTTTAATCACACCTCATAAAGACACTCAGAAAGAAGACATCCAAAACTGCTTCAGAAAGTGGCAAGAATCATGGGTTAAGTGTGTTCAACGCGAGGGGGAGAATTTTGAGGAAGACTAATGTGAATGTGTTTTTTATTATAATATTTTGAAAAGTACACAATCACATATATTTTGACCACACCTTATACATACAATTATTACAGCATTATCTGAAGAAAAAAGCCATACAGACGCATATGTCAGCATTTATTCTTTCATTGAGACTCAGCCATTATGGTAAGAGAGCCACATAATTTTATGAAAGGTGTGTGTCTCCAGGATTAAAATTCGCAGTTAGAAAAATTCATTATTCATAGTAGGAGCTATATTTTTAAAAGTATTAAAAATCTATGAATAGTTTTGGTGGTTTCTGAGAGCAGTTAATGAATTGAACCTCTCAGCTAGGATTCCTAAACAATTGAAAAAATAATGGTAATAAAATGGAAGGTGAAGCTGTATGGTATCTTTATTAAATTTAATATTTAAACAATCTTTAATTCTGTTCCTCAGCCACGTTGTCCACATTTCATTCAAGCACTCAATAACCACGTTTCTGGTGGCTACTGTATTGAGCAGCCCAGAATATTTTTCAGTGCAGAAAGTTCTATTGGAAAAATATTCATCTCTGCCAAGCAGTAGTAGACAAATACTGGTTTTACAACAATGAGAGGATGAAGAAAAAAGTGAAGTGGGAAAGAGCATGTGCAAGAACAAGTGAGAGAGAGAAAAACAAATTCACAAACATTTGTAAGACACAGTAATCAGCTATGATGTGTGAATATTTAATGAGAGCCTATTTCAACAAACAGCAAAACAAACTAAAATAACAGTTTTTATGAGACCCACTGGATTTTAAAATTTGACTTGTCATTTTATAATATTAAGTGATTACTGTAAATATATTTTATAACTGTGATAATGGTAATAGTTCTTTTATAATGCCATAAATTAAACATTGATGGATAAAGTGATATAGTTTAAATTTGTGCAAGAATATTACAGGAAAGTAGATGATGATGTTTACAGGAAGAAATTGTTAAAGCTAGGTGAAGAGGACAAGCAAATCATAGCACGTGTGTTTCTCCATGGTAGCGTAAAAAATAATAAAATGCAGTGTAATTGACTCAACATACACAAATTCATTTATATTATAATAAATGTTGCAATAATATTTGTGTCTTCCTGAAATTCATACAGTGAAACTCTCATGCCAATTGGATGGCAGTTTTTGGTGGGTCATGGGGAGGTAAATACATCACAAAGGTAGTGCCATCATGAATGGATGAGTGCCGCTAGCTAGCTCTCTTTCTGCCATGTTAGGATACAAGGAGAAATCAATAACCTGAAAACTGGAAGAAAGCCCTCACCAGAACTGTTACATGCTGGTGTCCTGATCATAGAATTCTAACTTCCAGAACTGTGAAAAATAGAGTTTGGTATAGATAAGTTACCCAGTCTATGGCACATTGGTATAATAGCCCAAGTAAATTAAAATGAATATAGAAATAAAATATTAAAATTAATTTTCCTGTATGTTCTATGAAGTTTTTAAATATTTTAAACATTTAAAAATATACCATGTAATTAAAAATCCAAAGAAATTAATATTAAGATGATAATATTTAAATTATAATATAATAATGCTAAATTTTATTTAATTTTTGAAAATTCAATTAATATATATTAATATTTATGAATATGAAAGCCAATAACAGTTGTCAAAGCAAATACTATAGTTCAGACATATTGTGAACAGATCAGTATATATATAATTTATGGATAATGCATAAATTGTTTAACATTATACAAGAATCTTAGGCTGCCATGTATAACCACTGTGAAAACTGTGCTACTTTTTGTTTATTTCTAAAACCACAAATTATAACACAAAAAAATTAAAAGTTAGCCTTTAAGACTACTAGAAAAATATATTTTAAAATGCAAGAATAGATAACAAAAAGGACTTATAACTTTAGTGAATTTATCTTTTTTCTTACCTAAGCTTCCCTCTCAACCCTTCATTTCTTTTTTTTCCCAAAGCCTTCATTTCTAACCTGTACCTAGATAGGGCATTTTTGGTGTGGGCAGTTGTATATTTTATAGTTATGGGGTTTAGATTTAGTCATTTATGTTGACATTAGGTAATGATATGGAGAGATATTCTCCCCAAAAGGCATTATTTCACATATACTTGATTATTGGGAAGGCCTAAGGTTAGTGACAGTGAACCTATTAGAGATTGAGTTCCCAAACTGCAACCCAAAAGCTATTGCAAAGTGCCAACACTTCCTATCTGCAGTGTTATCCCATGCTCAGCTGCTGGAGTGACGCTGGGGGTGACTCGGCTTGTGTGCTGACAGCGAGTGCACAAATGCCATAGGTTTGCCATCAGTCACCTAGGTTCAATCTTCTAGTTTCAATCCCTATTTGTAAAAAAGTTTCACATATATATAACAAAGCTTTGATAAAAGGGATAAGAATAGCCTCATTAGCTTAGACTAGGGAGGGATTTGGCCTATTCTGTACCTAGGCTTTATTCTGCTCAGTATTTGAACAAAATCAGTATCTTCATAATAAAAGAAAGTGAAGGTGGCGGTGTGGGAAAGTAAGGCCTTGGCTGAGTGAGCAACAGTGTCTTCCAGTGTTGTAGTTTGGGGTTTTGGCAAGGGAATACACTTAATACAGGATGCATAATTTATAAAATTATCTTATGATATTTATCCAAAAAATCAAATACATAGGATTGCAAGAGATTAGCCATACATTAGAGGCCCAAAGAATCCAGCTGAGTGTGTGAACACCATAGCAATGTCCCACTTAAGTCCAGCTTAAGGCTTAGAGCCCAAGGCAGTGTCCTCCAAGAGTCCAGCCAGTGGCCTAGAGCCCATGGCAATGTCTCAGGCTTGTCCATATTGAAGATATGCACCCGAAAGGCACGAAAGCCAGTGGTAGAAGCCAGAAAACCTAACCTGGTGGGATGAAGGATTTGTGCCACTAGGCTGGGGAAGGAACCTACATTGGATTCAAGAAGTGATGCTCACAATGAAGATCAGAGCTCCCCTGATGAGAACAGCAGCCATTTCCAGGGACACCGAGGCTCTGAGTTCCTCCTCTGATAAGAACAGCCAAATTCGCAACAGGAAAACCATCCTCAGCAAGTTTCTCCTAGAAAATCAACAGGCCACAATCTTCCCCTCCACTTCTCTTTTTATGGCTATTGGCAACAATCCTTAGGTGGATCTTCCACACCCAGACCATGTTGATTCAGTTCAGCTGGGCATTACAAGTTGAAGTTAATCAACCACAATCCAACCCTGATCAACTTGATAACCAGACACATTTCCTTAAACTATAGTCTCTAGTGGCAGATTTGTGAAAAGTTAACATATCTTGATCTCTTCAGATTTACATTAATATAATAATTGTATATATTTCTTATTGCACAATTTCCACATTATGGCTTCAAATTTTAAAACTGTTTGGGTTTCCTTTTATGTACAGGATTTAACACTTAAAAACAGTCTTACATACATCAACATATCACTACATTAAAATCAAAATAGGAGAGAGCTGTTAAAATCACAGTCCTTGCTTCCCATTAACATTGACAACAGGTGCGACAACACTAAAAGACATCCCAAGGGATCTCCTGCATTCCAAATACACTCTTTCCTTCTGGTAAAAGGTCTCAGGTTACTTTTCCATTGTTCTGTTCCTTCTCAACAACTATGATGTCCTGTTTCATCCTTTCCATCCACAGCTCTACTGGAGCCCTTTGCTTCAAAATACCCTGGTGGTTCTCCACTCTTAATTTCCATCATAGATCATGCCAAAAGTCCTCAACAGTAACCATGCTACCATCCCAACAATATACTGCATTGAAATTTTTCTGCCACCCAGGCAATGTCCCAACTTCGATTACATAGCCTTTCTAAACATTAGAAATAATCATAAATGATGAAAATTGCACAAAAACATGAAATACATTTTTTCTAGTAAAATGAAATTAACTAGAATCACTCTGAGTGATTGAATGTGGCATATGTTAAAATAGCCCACTCAAGAAGATGTTCCATATCTAAACAATGTAAGTATATAAAGAAAGAAATGAGGAATATGATCAGAATTGTGATGTTTCTCCTCCTAATCATTATCACTAAAACAATCCTTTGTATCACAATGTTTTAGTAGAAATTTAATATTTACATAATTTATTTAAAGAATAGCTTAACAACCTATAAAGGACCTGACAGAAAGTATTTTAAGCCCATATGGTCTCTTTTTCAACTATTCAACCCAGTAATTGCAGCATGAAAGCAACCACAGACAATAGATAAATCAATGAACATGACTTTGACTCAATAAACTTTATGAATACTTCAATTTGAATTTAATATAATTTGTATGTGTCAATAAATAGTTTCTGTTTTCTTTACCGGATGCAAGATCTTGAATGTAAGATCATTATTAACTCATCTTTATGTCTTGTGAAGTGGCCTAAAACAGACATAAGAACTATTTTGTTTTCTTAAATGCAAAAAAGTAATAACTGTAGTTGCAGTTCTCTAGATTTAAAGAATCAAGATATGGAGACAGATTCCTTTATATCCAAAGCAAATGTAAGTCAGTTAGTTTCGTATGTACTCTTCTACCAAAGCACTTAGGCTCTTTCTTATATATAATATAAATATTTAATTATCTGTTAATTACCTCTTTAAAGCCATAGTGTATCGGTTTATGCTAACAACAGCAGACTTCTGGGAAAAGGCTTAGGATTTAAAAACTGCCTTTGGATTGATTGCTTGCATGTCTAATGAAAGATTGGCACCTCTGGCTATAATGACTTTCACTATGCACTAAAGAAAAAAAATGTTCTCTTCAGGAAAGCAAAACCTTTCCACATGATGAAAGATTCTTCCATTTACACTATTCTTTACACTATGTGTAAGTGATTATAAGCAAGAATGTGAGGAGAAAAATCATGATTGGTAAAGAAATAACAAAAAAATGTGGACAGTTCCTCTGCACTGGCAGAGCATGAGAGACAGCAAGGAAAGTTGTGGAAAAACAAATGAGTGATTTTTCTCAATATTGGCATTCAACTGGAAAACTATCAGCAAAAAGACATAGGATTCTTACCATTCATAGAATATACTGTGTGGGCTGTAAGTTCGCTAAGGACTCGGCGTGTATGTCTATTTTGCAGTGGTACATTAAGCTCTTAATAATTTCCCAACATAAAGTTCATATTAGAACTATCATAAGTGAATGAATGGTCATGAATCATATGGGATTAACATATTATTTTTCCATATTTTATAATACCCTCACAAAAAGTGTTATCCTTATATCATAAGTGAACTGTCCTTCAGCAGTTTGCCAACTGAAATACAAACCATAAGTGAAAAATCTAGTTTTCAAAAATAAATCTCTATTTTCCTACTGTTATTTTCAATAAACCTACATAAATCTCAAAAATCTCATGTAGTGAATAAGTGAAGTTGTGGTACACTTTTCCAACAGAATAATTTTAAAATTGTAAATATAATAACAAGAATGCTACAATATAGAAGTATGTGATCAAATACAGCACATTTTTCTTATTTAATCATACAAATTTATGAGATGATACTAATTTTATCTGCTTTTTCAGGAAATTTTACACAAGAGAAAACTGAAACATAAGGGCAGTAATAACTTTTCTGAATTATACATGTGCCATATTTAAAAGGTGGTGAGACAATAATGGCTAAATGGCAAATGTGGGTTTATTTTAGATTTTGGAAGCCAGATTTAAATTCATAATCACATCATCTTAACACTGGATATCTCAAGATAATTAGTTTTTACCGGGAGTGTCCATCTGAGGTCTTGGAATCATGCAGAGTCTTCCAAATCTTACCTCTAGAACATGTGTATATGTGTGTGTGTACAAAGGTGTGCATTATAAAGTTTGTCAGATACTTTTGTTGTATTCTTATCTTATAACAGACATTCTCAATCATTTTGGTCTTGCTACATACTCACATTCAAATATCTTTGAGAACTACAAAGCATTTCTGTATAATTGGGAGATATATAAAACTATATAGAAAACAAATTGATATACATTTAATTAAAAGTAGTACTTTGAATTTTTAAGGATATATTTAGTATTTCATTTGCAAATAATTAAAATAAACTCACTGTTTGTTAACATCATTTACTATTAATGCAATTAACTATGCTTTCCAAAGCAAACTACATACAGTTAGAATAACCGCATTGTTCTACATTGCTTGTAAACCATGGTATCGTGTTGCTTACTAGAAGAGAGTTGAATACTTACAGCTGCTCTTCACTCAAATTATGGCTTAGATTCTTTTGTTTGAGAAAAAAGTATGACTTCGCAGGGATATGAAGTTGAAAAGGAAAGCATAATTTTAATAGACTACTTGCAAAGTAAAATATGCTTCCACAACAAACATTTTGCTAACATTAAAATTCTGTATTCTAGCTTACATTTTGAATGGCTTTCACTATTTATTATTATTTAACATAGATTTGTCATTTAGAAAAAAACTGCTCACTTAGTTATGCTTATCTTTTTACTATCTGCATATTTCATTATAATATATCAAATATATATTTATTGATTTCATCACTAATCAAAACAGGATAGTCTTCAGTATTAGGTAGCTGTCAACTCCTAATACAAATTTTCCAAAATTTTAATTTTTCTTCAAAGGCCAATTTTATGTTTGGCAAAAACTAATGTTATTTGCTATACTGGAAATAACAGGCTTGCATTATATATTTTTGAGGAAGTTTCTGCAGATTAGACAATGTGAATAATCATAGTTTGTCAGTAATTATTTGAAGTGCAGAGAATTTCTGTGAACAAAAGTAGTTATTTGGGCTCACAACAGAAGCAGTTAGAAAGTTTCCGCAAAGTAACTATAACTAACTATTTGCAACAAAAATGTTTTAGACATTTTTATTTCATCACGCACAATATTAAAGATACGTACTAAGAGACTGACCTTTAAAAACTAACGTTTTACTGCTTCATCCAAGACATTTTTAAGTGAGAATTTCACTGCTAATTAGCATGGAAGAACACAAAGACTGATGCTAAGTTGCTGCCACTGCCTTAAACTGTGCTAGAGAACTAACAGTTAACCATCCTCAGTCTTAAACCATCACTAGAGATATCCACATTAAAAAAAGAAATTTATATGATTGTTATGAAAAGTGTTCACCTTTACTGGTCTCCTTAAAAGGGACTGGTATCTCCAAGATTCATTGGAACACACTTCAATTATTATTGTCTTGGAACAGTGATTGTAAGCCTTTCTGAATTCTGACAACCTATGATTTCAGTAAAGTTCAATTTGATGCTTATTTTGTATTGGGTGAATCTGATAAGATCTTTCAATACTTCCAGTGATCTGCTAAAATTGAGTCATACTGACCTATAAAAATCTTTCTTGTTTAGATTTTCTCAACTCAGAATTTGGATCAGTGATCCAATGATGGTGGCTAAAAGTCAGCTAACATAAAGGTACTTATACCACAAAATCGAGAAATACTAAATAATACTGAATATAATATTTATCTCCTTTTTCACTTCACAAATGTCTTGTCATTACAACCCTCTTCATATGCTACCTACTTTGTACCCCTTGATTTCATTACAATTAGAAGGTACATACATTACTCTTCAATGTGTGCTATCTACTACATTTTTCACACCTAATTCACTGAGTCACTTGGTGACAAGACTGTGCTTTCCATCTCTGAATTGTCAGAGCCCATCACAGTGTTGAGTGTAGCAGGTGTTCAGTAAACATCTGATGGACATAGGTGTGAATGAGAATTTTAATTAAAAAATCTCTGTGGCTCAAGTCCACTGTTTACTGCCTATAATTTCAAGGCAATAGATGAAATAGCAGATGATTCATGTGTATCTTATGATGAAAATAGATAACTTTTCCATTTTAGATGAATAGGGCCACTGTTTTACAGATCTCTATAGAATAAACATAGATGGGTTCTGAGTAACAAAAGCATTTGAAACTGAGAACTAGAGGCTGGGATATACACCCATGCATCGTCAATAGGTTCAGCTTGAATATTTTAAAATGCTTTTAGTAGTCCTTTATTAGGAAAACTTTTTACTTGTTAGTACATTTAAGATTAATAGTTGCTTTCCTGTGTTCATTCTCTGTTTGTAGAAACAGATGGGATTTTAAGCATTAGAGCTATAATAAAATTTGTTACTTGCTATGACAAAATATTCATTATATGCTGTCAGAGGAATACAGAATTTGGAAAGTTGACTTTTAAGCTGTTTTCAAGCATAAATGCTTGATTTACTTATAGGGATAAAAAGTAATGGTATAAGATATTGCAACTGTAAATTATATTCCTATTTGCCTGGTAGTTCTTTTATTGGTAACAGAACTGTGGATATGTGGGGAGGCAGATTAGTTCAGCCAAAAGAGGGATCCTTCTTTATTAAATGCCTCTTTTCAAAGAGGAAAGATTACTTACTTTTCACTGGAAATAACCACGAATCCACTCAAAAGCAAATTGGGTTTTCAGGGTAAATATATTAGATTTATATTAATAGGCATTCTATTCTTGTGCAACTGATTCTGTTGGCTCAATGCTGCTATATCTTTGGGAGACTGCAGAATCAATGACCTAAAAGGTTTCTCAGTGTCCAATATTGCTGGTTTGGACTTTCAGTTCATTTGAAAATGTATAATTTTTCTCCTTAGAATGAAAAAAATATATATATACATATATATATGTATATATATATATATATCACCATGTAGCCTAGGCTGGCCTAAAACCCATAGTGATCTTCCCGTCTCAACCTCCCAAGTGCTTGGATTACAGGTGTGTGCCACCACACCTGATTTATGTTTTCCTTTTCATGAAGAATTTGAAATCCCCTTGCCGGGTACTGCCCATGAAGGGTTCTGAGAAGTGTCCTGCAGAAAGTCCCATTGGCACCCTGCTTAGAGTTAGTGTGGTGGCTGCGGGGATGTGTGGTAGTGCCTGGGTGTGGTGTCTCATGTTTAGCTGTCCTCTGTCGCAGGGTCGCATCATGGAGTGTACAATCTGAAGCTGCCAGGCTGCTCTGGCTGAGGCCATCTGGTTCTGAGCCCTCTCCATCCTGGACTTTGGACCTTGCAGGTTCTTACTGTGCCACTCCCTTCCTGGGAGCAATATATATACCCTTGTTTCACAGACTGGAAAAAGCTCTGGACTGATAATAGAAACAAAGAGAAAATTTTATAAGATTCAAAGAGCCCAGACATATGAGGTGTTAGTGAAGAAAAAACACTAAAATTTTGAAATTTTTTTTTAAACTACTGCTATATGACTTATTATCCATTTTAAGCTCTTTTATTTAGGATTCTGAGTGGGGAAGTCAAATGAAATAGGTGAGAATTTCCAACTAGAGAGAATATGCTTAAGCTTTACAAAAAGAGGACAAGCTAATTATTACTGTTTTTGTGTTTAATTACTAATGATTTAGAGACAGATGAGTCAGAAAACTGGCCATAAGTTCTGAATCCAGGGAGTAGCACCTTGAAAGAAGAATAAAAGACAAAGAATATTGTGAAGAAGGTATGGGAGAGGGCAAGAGGGCGTGATTGAAAAATAGGTACAATGTTGCAATTAGGAGAAATAAGTTCATAGGTTCTGTGGTCCAGTAGAATAATTGTGGTTAACAGTAACACATTGTATATCTCAGAAAGTATAGAAGAAAGGACTTTTAATGTACTTGCCAGAAAAATAATAAAAGTTTAAGGTGCTAAAAGTCCTGTTTCTTACCCACCATATGTATAACTCAAAATATCACATGGTAACTCACAGGCATGTACAAATGTTGTGTCAATCAAAAAGTTAATAAAAATTATAAATTAAAAAAATAAAATAAATTCAAAAATATTATCCAGTGAAATAATATAATGCTGTCAATAATACCATAGATAACTGCTTAAGGTGGGCTGCTTCACAGCAGTGGAAGAAAATTTCTACAGAGGTGTGGATCTCAATATTTGTGCCATAGATTATATCTTTAAATACTGGGAAGTTTTTCATGAGATTTACCTTTGCCCCTGAGCCTCAACTGTCTCTTGGCATGTTGAAGTGTTTTAAGTTCTCAAGGTTTATATATGCTACAATTTAAAATCATAAGGAATATTGGATTTGCAGCTGGCAGGTGTTGTAGTTAGGGTTTCCAAGGGAAAATATTTAATACAGGACACATAATTTATAGGGTTATTTCATAATAGTCACTCAAAAAGTCAAATGCAGAGGAGTACAAGAGATCTAGCCACACACTAAAGACCCAAAAACTCCAGCCAAGTGTCTGGAATCCACAGCAATGTCCTGCACAATTCAGCTGAAGGCCTAGAGTTCAAGGCCATGTACTCCATGAGTCCAGCCAGTGGCCTAGAGAGCAAGGCAATGTCTTATGCTTGCTGCATCGAGGATCTGCACCTGGAAGGCCCAAAGGCCAGTGGTGGAAGCCAGAAAACCTGCACCCATGGAGTGAAGAATTTGTTCCACTAGGCTGAGGGATCTACACTAGTGCCAGAAAGTGATGCTCACGGTAAAGATCAGAGCTCCCCTAAGGAGAACAGCAGACATTCCCCGCAAGAAGCTAGGTCCAGAATTCCTCTGAGGAGAGAATAGCCAAGTTCACATCTGGAAAACCATTAGCAGCAAGCTTCTCCTAGAAATTCAACAGCCCAAGATCTTCCCCTCCAGTTCTCTTTTTATGCCATTGGCAACAATCCTCAGGTGGGTCTTCCATGCCCAAACCATGCTGATTCAGTTCTGCTGGGTTTTCCAAGCTGACCATTAATTAATCCACCACAGCAGGCAAATAATTTGTTTCCCTCACTATGTGTGTTTTTGAACTAGGAATTTAAACACTATTAGTTCTGTAGCTCACTGTGTTTTCATCTAGAAAAGAATAATACAGTAAGTCCTCAATTCATGAACCAGTTCCATCCCAGGAGAATGTTTGTAAATTTGATTTGTTCCTATGTTGAATTAGATCATAAGTCCAACAAAGTGAATCTTATACCTCTTTGACACAAATATACAATGCAAAGGATAAAAAGCCAAACACACACAAAAATATTGTTAATAAACTAGTTTTACTTTTATAGTTACCTTCAAATGTACAGTACTCACACAGCAGCACAACTGTAATAATATCCAGCAGACACGTGAGCTATTTCTCATGTGTTCATATCTGTGAAAGTTCACAACTGAAATGTTCACAAGTCAGAGACTTACTATATTTTTCACGTCTTAGGTAGTTTCAATATTTCTGTGACATGATTTTTTAATATGGCATATAATACGTGTTCAATAAATGTGTAATTCCTGAAGTTTATGCTAAATATCTAGGTGAAATTTCCAGACTTCTATGCCCAAATTTCAAACATTTTATACACTCTTGCCATTTCTCCTCTCTCCCTCCCTCCCTCCCCGCTCTCTTTTCCTTGTCTTTGTGTTGTTGCTGTATTTAAATCTATAGGCCAATATTCTAAAAGTTTAAAATAGGTCAGCTTGGATATTTAGCACTCATTAACTTCAAAGGAAGTAAAGAGACTCATATGTGACCAAAATGTTTAATTTCATAAATAGCCTTATCAAGAAACTGCAGATCATAGGAGTTAGTCTTCATCTTGATATCATAGAATTTTTTGATAATATAATTACTCTTACACAGAACTGAGCATGATATTCAGTAACGCATTCTCTTTGTTTGGTATTTCTTGTAATTTGCTGTCATGGAGTTTTTAATGACAGAGCAATATCTTACTTATCTTCTCTAGTGCCTAGTATAAAGCATATCTCAATAAATGTATGTTGAAGGATATTTTTCAGAGAAAATAAAAAAGTGAGACAATCATACTTGTGGAAAAGAACAAGTTGAAGTTAGGGCTGTGAAAACTGATAAAGGAACACAGAAGCTAAGGTTCTGGGAATTGTTAGTGGAAACAACCCAAAGAGATGGAAGGTTCGAGGAGGAAGACTGAGGGTCTAGCAGTGATCTGATAACACGGCCCTGTTCTGAGGTCAAGCATCTGGACTATGAACTTTGTGCTATCACCAGAAGAGACTGAGGACCTAAGCTCCAGACAGGCTGGGACCTAACAGCAGAACTGTCACTAGCAAACAGATAGATTTGTGGAAATTTAAAATCATCTTTGAAAAGATATTCATGTTATGTATAGAAATATAAGATTCAACTTTCAGGCTACTCTTATTTAGCTTCAATGGCTTTGATGAATGCAGACTTCTGGAAAGATAATACTATTTACTTAAACTTAAGGATTGCATTTCTAAAATTATTAAATCTTCAGACAAAAAGACAAAGTTAAATATTAAATTTTGTCAATTAGTGAACATAATGACAGATTGTATTTTGTGAGTGAAAAGGTCTCTTTGAAAAGAACTGGGTTTTGCATCCTACAATTTGAATTACCTCAGGGAAGACCTGTTGGGGTAATTTTAAATATTTTTGTTTGGATACAAGCATATTCTCATTCAATTTTGTGTCTTTGCATGCAGTGATATGGTATTCAGCGTTTTCTAAATACATTTGAAGAAAGCTCATATGTAATTCTGGCCAGAGAAAATATACTATCATCTTCAAATCCTGGGTGCAGGAGAGATTCAGGGATAAAAAGAAGCTTCCAAGAACCCAAGTATCCCATCTTGAGAGCTTTAATATTTATGCTTTATATAAAACCAGCTATTTCTCATAACATGCCAGTCTTAGCACCATTTATGAAAAAAAAATAGAATGAAGGAAGTATATGTTATAGAACATTCAGTAACTGTTTCCCGGATAAATCTGTGAATGAATGAATGAATGAATGAAGTATGGATTGAGTGAATAATATACAGCATGCTGAGACTTTTTCACAAAGAATGTGAAAAGCAACCCCTTGTCCCTTCTCTGTTCTTTGACAAACACCTATAACTAGTGCTATTAAGTTTTAAATTTACTAAGACAAGACTTTGATACAAGACTAGAGAGCAAAAAGTTCAGTCCATTAGATATTCTTGTGTTCTAAGAAATCTGAATAAAAGAATTTATGATAGGGATTTTTCAAAATGTATAATTTCTGACAACATAAGGGTAAACAGAAAGAGAAAAATGTAAATCAATATTAATATGAAAAATATAATTTTATATCATTTTTGTATTATGAAAATAATATTCACTACCATGCTTCTCTACTATGTTGACTTTTATATATATCTGAATTTTAGCAATCTCCTTTGTGCAGCATTCCTTAAATTTTTTTTTTTCTTCTTTTTGGTACTGGGGATCAAACCTGGGTCCTTGTGCTTGCGCAGCAGGTGGCGAAACCACTGAGCTAAATCCCCGGCCCTCCTTAAATGTTTTTAAAGAAGACTGACAATGCTGGGGATTTAGTTCAGTAGCACTATGCCTGCCTCACAAGCTCAAGGTCCTGAGTTTGATCCCCAGTACCAGAAAAAAAAAAAAGGCATATTTATAGATCTAGTTTAGTGTTATTACTCAAAGGTATTGTGGAAAAGGATTCATATTATTGTAAACAGATAAGCTAGTTAGAAAATATTATAAGACAGTTAGGGAAGGCTGGACCCTCCAGGGAATCAATATAAAGGACAATTGAGGACAATTTATTGAAAGCCAGGATTCAAAAAAAGAGGAACTACCATATTCACATACTTCTCCTAGGGCTGAACAGCAGTGATTGATATTCTAAATAGGTATCAATCATCTTAAATGGGGACTATCTCCCCAGCCCATTCCTTCCCAGAAATCCTTGTTTTTTCCATGCACACTTGCTAAGTGACTAGCTTCCCCATTTGATCCCAATTTAATTAGTAATACCTAAGGAACTATACTTGTTGTAATCTTATTGGTTGATCATAGTTTTGTCCCACCTCGTGATTTCTAATTGAATCAATATTATCTAAGCGAATATACTTGTAATCTTATTAGTTAACTGTAGTTTTGCCTTACTTTGACCCCACCTCACCTTTTGTCTTTGTTCAATAAAACATCTTTGAGAAGTGAGATGGGCGGGCAACTCATTTTCTGGTCTCCCTTCTGTCTCTCTTAGACCAAAGCTGTCTTTCTCTCAATAAATTCTTCCTATTCATAACCTCTGTTGTTCCTAGAATTCATTCTTCAATTTTAGAGAACATAAACTTGGTGTTATCTAGCAGGTTGAAAGTTATAACATTTCCTTTGTTTGGATTATATACATTATTTGCATTACTTGGTGCTCTATATTAATATTGTATCTTAAATATTGTATCTTAATATTGTATCTTAAAAACTTTAGGATACTGTATACAAGATTATTCTCTTTAATATATATAAAACCTAAAATATTTTAAAAAGTAAATACACTAAGAAAAATGATTCAAAAATATTTATACATTTCAGGAGGTAATAATCAATAAATGTGATGAAGTGAAATTAATTTCCAAGCTTTTAAAAAAGTTTAATACCCCAATATTAGCTTTATTTTTAACCCCTTTGAAGTAGAGACCAAGAAAGCAAAACAAAACCAAGGAACTATCAATGCAGGAGATGCTGGGGAATACGTATAAGAAATAGAATTTTTCTCCTTTTCTACTGATTTCCATATTACAAATAATAATTACAAATATTTATATAATATATTTTCAAGAATATTTTCATGGTGCTTGTATAACAATGAAAACCTTGAAAAAATGAGTTTACAGCAATAGAAAACTGATTGCATATCCACTTAATAGTTGATAGCATATATTCCATTTCTTTTGCTTATTTTCTTAGTTCAAACTTTACATGGGGAGAAGTATGCTGCAACCTTAACCAAGCATTGCATATTGATCAAATAATATTTTTACGAATGAGGACCATTCATCATTCATGCATCAACATTCTACATGTATATACACAAGTGTTCTTGAACAAGAAAATAGGCTCACGGTCAAAGTAAATAGTGCACGCTACTGCTGTTGTCACATTGGTCTTTATGAATGTGAACTACTACAAACTTTTCTTTATGAAAACAAGGGGTGATGAACCTGTGTCTATCCATTGTCCAGACACGTCTTCTGAAACCCACGACAGTAAGTGTTTTCCTCTTAATGATCATTGTAAACACAAGGACTGTATTTCTTTTGGATTGGATAACTATCTATCCAAATAATAATTAAGATAACTCAATTGAGTAATATTTTCTATCCTGTGATCATATTTTAGAGTATTCCATGATATTAGCTTGGCACATATCAAATTTGAAGACCATTAATATGTCATTTTATCCTTTAACTCCTGTATTGATTCTAGAAAAAAGCCTGGAACATTTAAAAAGTATAATCCTGGCTGAATGCTAACAGAATGAATAAAACTTATTACTCTAATATTGATAGGTAAATAGACTGACACCAGATGGCATGAGATTTGGTTTTAAGTCTCTGCTCCATTACTTATCAGGTCTGCCACCTTGAGCATTACTTAATTTTTCTTTTCCTCAGTTTCCTTACTTATCCTTGAATACCTATCATACAAAGTGGCTGGGCAAAATATAAATTTAAATATAAATATAAATACCTTGTTTCACGAACACAAACAGTAGCATTTTTTACAAGAAAATTTTGCTTCCAAAAACTCTACATCAGTCGACAAACACCACCACAGCCATCTTTCCCACACCAACACAAATGCAACAATCTTCCCCCAAATTATAAAACAAATTAAGTTCATAAATGGAGGTACACCTGTATATATGTATATATATACAAATACATATAAATATCTATACATTTTATACATATAAATATGTATTTCTACATATAAAAATGTATGTGTATGCATATAAATGTGTATATATACATTATGTGTCTGTGTATATGTATACATATGTCTCTTATATATGTGTATTTATGTACATATGCTATATTATATAGCGCACATCAGTTAACACAATAGCTAGAATATAATGAACATTCCACAGGGTTAGTTATTGGTGTTTCTATTATATTTATTATTATTATAGTTTTTTATCATAACTAATATTTACTTGGATCAAGGTGACAAAATGGCATCTGCCATGGTAATAGACAAGAGGTTATGTCTTTGTTCCTAATCTTTCAGAAACACAGACTCATGATTTGTAACATGGCATACTATGATATATAATGATCACATGCCATTGCTTCTTCTTACAGAAGTCACAAAAATGGCTTTGAGTATAGGCTAAAAGTGGTGAACACATCGCGTTGTCTCTGCTGGATTGGTTGGATCACACATGTACTGACTAGCAGCTAAAAAGTAGATTAACTGTAGAAAGAAGTTCAAGTGTCAGCAATCTTTGCATTGGAAAGTCCCAGGACCTTTGACTTCAGTTCATTAATTGTTCCCAGAACCTGGCCCATATATCCAGGGAGATAGCAGTTAAAAATATAGGTTCAATAGTTAAAATGTTGCTGAATCAGCCTTTGGATTGTTAAAGGAAACCCTCAAGAGTGAGGAGAATTAGCGCCCCTCCAATTTGATGCAACCTTAATTTTTTTTTTTTTACTTCAGGCTGACTTGATCAAGGTTGAGTCTTCTTGAAGGACAATGAAAGCAAGGGATGAACCTCTGATTTGCCATGCAGAGTAAATTTGCTATAATTGGTTTAATTGTAGCATTCACCTGTGCTTAGCAAGGATCCATTTACAACTGTAAATTTGTACCCACCTGATTACCACTGGGAATATGCATCACTATGTTTCTTTCCAGGTGGCCCCTCTTATAGCAAACTTTCTGTTTTCCTTTCCATGTAGCACCCTGTGATCTAGAGTGACATTTCATTCTGTGCCAAAAATAGACATTAAATAGGGCTGGGGATTTAGCTCAGTGGTGCCGCCGCCTGCCTTGTAAGCGCAAGGTCCTGAGTTTGATCCTCGGTACCAAAAAAACCCAAACCAAAACAAAACCCACATTTAATATATAAAAGAGAGGAGCCTGTGCATTTACATTTTTAAATAATTAATGTAATGACATAAGTAAAAGGACATCATATGAGAGGTGCACAAAATTTCTGGAAAAATTTGCACACTAATTCTAATTTTCTGCACAGATGTAAAGAGACAGAGAATCCTGAATGAAAAGTCTAGGAAAGTCTTGGATTTACTTACTATAGCATTTATTCATCTCACTGGGCTTTTTTTCACTTACCTGCAAATCTGCATAATATGAAAAGGTGATGTTATCTCACAGGAATCAAAATGATAGGATCAATAAAAACAAGATATGTGAAAGAATTTTAAATCTATGATATGGTATACAGATGCAAGGAGATGTTGCTTCTTTAAATGATAACAAATGAAGAAAATGAAGCAGAAAGTGTTATTGTTTTTATTTCTTATAAAAGTCCCTCATGATAAATATTTACATATTTCCTATAAAAGGTCTCCTTTATACGTATTACTATTTTTACTAACCAGAAGAGCCTAAATATAAGAACATATTATTTGTATAAAGATATGTGTGTGTATTTGTCATTCACATTAGTCTTCATAGTTCTTATGTTTGAGCTCTGAGATTAAGGCTTAATTTTAATTCAAAGATTAATGATATAACTTCTGAGCATAAATTTAAACATCTATAATTATTTTGTGGATCAAAGGACAGGATACGTGATTAAGTGCATAAATAAAATACAATGTAAGCTTTAGGAAACTTTAAGTGATCATTATGGATTAGGTTTTAGAATAACTCACTTATTTCACAGAGAAGGACATGCAAGATCAAAGAAGAATGACTTTCCCAAGGTCATTAAAAGAATAGCAAAGTCAGGATGCCACATCCTGACAGGTGCAATGGTGATACCCTCTATATATACACCAAAGCCACCATGTATAAATTTAGACAGTAGGATCTATTTGAGAGGTACAGTGGAAGGGTCAGTTTAGGTCTGTGCTTTTTATATGAGTTTTTCCACAAAAGGGCACATTTTTAATACTTTGCTTTTTTTATCCAATACAACATTACCTTTTTTGGGGGGGGGAGGTCCAGTGATTGAACTCAGGACCTTGTGCTTATGAGGCAGGTGGCAGCACAACTAAGCTAAGTCCCTGGGTAGTATTACCTTTATTTTAATATAACATAATACTCAAAATGTAAAAACAGGAACAATGATAATATGACATTTCCCTAGCAAATTTACTAAGCCAAGTTTCATTATAATAATTTTTATAATAAGCTATAAAATATTTATGGAAGTTTACATAGCATGACATTTTAATGTGTACATGCATATTTAGGTTTTTAAAACACTTATAGTATATTAATTTAGTAATATTGAAGATACTACTAAACTCAATATCTAAACTTAATCCTTAGGATGGTTCAGCTTCTACTGAATGTACTAAGTGTTAAGTTTGGTTTTGACTTGTTTTAGAAGTTCAGCTTGAAAACTATGAGAAAATACATCTGATCTAAATGTAATTTTGAAAATAAAATTCCCTTTAAATTCACTCTGTGTGTGCGTATACTGATTTTTCTACTAGTCATGTGTTGCCTTATTTACAAATAACCTCTTGAGCTCAATTCATATACTAGGTTACCATTGAATATTTGTTGAATGAATATGTATTCAAAGTATTACTGAGTTTATTCATATTATTTCAAAATTTGGCTAAAACACACATCTATCACTGCATGTACCAAAAATTATTCTTCTGTCCTGCCTGAGCTCTAAAGATAAGTTGTTCTCTATTCCTTGTCATTCTAGTCATTTGTTTGTGAATTGTTATTTCAGTCTTAAAGTTGTACCCTTAGGCTTACAGGGTAGTGGGAGAGAAAGGCATGCAAATCAGCAATTATAACATAATTTAGTCAACATTGTCATGGCTATGTCCAAAATACTGTGCAAAGGAAATGACTGGAGGAGTAATTTGCTGATATGTTTATGCAAGTTCCATGAAGGAGAAGCCAGGTGAGCTGCACCTTGATGTTTAAACAGAAGACTTTTAACAAAGAAACTGTAGGAAATTCATTTCATGTGGAGACCATTTCAACATGTCATTAAGAGAAGACAAGCAGATGTGGGATACTGTGAATCTTTTAAATTACCTGCTAATTTTATAGTTTTCTTACATACTATGTAGAAACATGATTTTCTCTCTACCCTCCCCATTTCCTCTTTTTCTTTTCTTCATCTTCTTCCTTCATTAAATTTTCACTTTTTTCTTTCTTTATCATTTTGAAGCAAGATGTTAAGCTGTTTTTTAAGCACAGTTGTTTCCCTTACGAAATAGTGAATTTGATAGGGTTTTGTTGCTTGGTTGCTTTTGGTTGAAATTTAGGGTTATATGATTCCACTTCTCTTCAGTCACCTACTCTCTCACTCGCTAGTTGCTAAAACACAATAACAGGCCACCCATAATAGGAGGAAAGGTTTACTTTAGCTCAGTTTATAGAGGTTCTCAGTCCATAGTCAGCAGCATCCAAGATGGAATGCCATGGAAGGCATGGGCCAAGAAATGTTGCCCATCTCCTAGCATCCTTTAAGCAGAGAGCAAAGTGAGGAGCTTGGGAGGGAGATAAAATCTTTCCATGCCACACCCCCTGTGACCCACCTCCTTAGACCAGATCCTGCCTCTCAATAGCAAGCTTACCATCCCTCTGTCACAACCCAATCACTTTCCAGCACATGAGGCGTTGGAGGCCATTTTAGATCTAAATTATAAACCTACCATGTTGTCAATTCTCAAAAATAGGGCAAGAGGGCTGGGGATTTAGCTCAGTGGTGCCACTGCCAGCTTCCCAAGTGCAAGGTCCTGAGTTCGATCCCCAGTAGCAAAAAAAAAAAAGGCCAAGAATCATATCACATTTTTTTCATTAAGTTTATTGGCACATTATAGATATACAATATGATGACATCCATCATTGGGAATTTGGACCTTTACATGACATATCTTGGTTCTTACTTTTTCCCCATCCCTCTGCCCTCCCTTCAACCCCACCACCTCTCTCTATTTACAAAGATTTTGTTTCCATTTTTTCCTTTTCTCACATTTATTCCATTCCCTTCTTTCCTTTCCCTTACCCCTCATACTTCCCCTTCCCCTTTGGACATTTTCTTCCTATTTCACTTTATCTATTATACATTTTGATCTTTACTTACACTTTCAGCTTCTCACACCAAAAAAACTATTCGGTATTTACACGTGTGTCCTATTTATTTCACTTAAGAATATGGACTTGATGTGCATTAATTTAGCTATGGATGTCTTTAGTTTCTCATTCTTTATGGCTCAGTAGTAGTCCATTTTATAAAAAAACAAACAAAAAAGCCACATTTTCTTTACTCAGTCTCCATTTGATGGGAAATTGAGGTGTTTCCAAGTTTCAGCTATTACAAACTATGCTGCTATAAACATGGGTGCACACATATTGCTGTGGTGTTATTCTTTCAATTCATTTGGGAAGATACCTAGAAGGGGAATAGCTGGGTCAAATGGGACCTCTAGTCCTAGATTTTTGAGGTATCTCTACACTAATTTCCACAGTGGTTGCACCAGTCTACACTCCCACCAAAAGTGGAGAAGGGTTCCTTTCTCCCCACAACCTTCCCAGCCTTTGTTATTCGTTGATTTCTTGATAGCAGCCATTCTTTCTGGGGTGAGGTGGAATCTCTGTGTTTTTTTATCTGCATTTCTGGAATTATCAGTAATGTTGAACATTTTTTCGTATGTTTATTTGCTTATTTCTACTTCTTTGTCTGAGAAATGTCTGCTCATTTCAGATATCTATTTTTGGATTGGGTCTTTAAATTTGGGGGGTCTGATTTTTTAAGTTCTTTATATATTCTATATAGTAGATCTTTGTCTGAGGAACATCCGGTAAAAAATTTTCCCACATTGTGGGTTGTCTCTTCACACTGTTGGTGGTTTCTCTTGCTGTGCAGAAGCTTTTTAATTAGATGAGATCCAAGTTGTTAATTTTTTGTGCTGGTTCACATGTGACTGAAGTTTTGTTCATGAAATCTTTTCCCACACCAGCATCTTCGAGAGTTCTACCTAACCTCTATTCCAGCTGGTTCAGTATTTCTGTTTTAATATTTAGGTTTTTAATCCATTTCAATTTTAGTTTAATGTGTGGTGAGAGATATAGGTCTAGTTTTAATCTTTAGCAAGTTGAAACCCAATTTTTCCAAAACCATTTGTTAAAGAGGCTATCCCTCTAGTGAGGGTGTTTGGCTTCTTTGTCAAAGATGAGGTGGCTGAGTGTGTATGAAGTTGTTTCTGCATCTTCTAATCTGTTCCACTTGTCTCAGGTCTATTTCTTTGCCAGTACCATGCTGTTTTTATCACAGTAGCTTTATTGTATAGTTTCAAATTGGGGATTCTGATATCCCCTAACTTGTCTTTGTTGCCTAGAATTGCTTTTGCTATTCTAGGTCTCTTCTGGTTTCAAATGAATTTTTGGATTGTTTTCTCTAGTTCTGTGAAGTAATGATGGAATTTAAATTGGGATTGCATTGAATCTATATAGCAGTTTTGGAAGTATAGCCATTCTCACTATATTGGTTCTTCCTACCTAGGACCAAGGGATGTCTTTCCATTTTCTGACATCCTTTTCTATCTTTTTTTTTTTTCTGCTGTAGTTTTCAGAGTAGAGGTCTTTGATTTCTTTCATTAGGTTGATTCCTAGGTATTTCATTTATTTGGATGCTATTTAATCTTACAATGTTTGTTTATTTTTTCCCTCCTTTCAAATTAGTAGTCCTATTGGAAATACTTGTCTAGTCTTCTTGCTTTGTTTTTTTTCTCATCAAAGTAGACACTCAACAGTTGTTGATTGAAGAGTTTGTTTTGCAACTTGCACCTTTAGTTGACTTTGCCCTTTGCAATTTAGCAATGCTGTTGAAATTGGTTGAAATTTTTTGAAAAGGGAGATAGAGGAACTGTAAAATTACACCTAATGTACCAATAAGAAATGGGATATAATTAACCAAAATCCATTGTAACAACACATTATAAAAGATTTTTTAAAAGGAATAACCTAATTATCTCTGTATTACGTTGCTTAGCTGATGAAAGTATCTCAGATTAGTAGTTTAAACAATATAAATTCATTTTCTCATAATTCCATAGGAGATCAAGGAATCAACAGGGTTCATTTCTCTTCAGGGCCTTCTTTTAAGGACAATTTTCTTTCCATCCAGATAGTCTTCTCCCCATATCTTCACTTGGTCCTTCCTGTGTGTTTCTCTACTAATATCCTTTCTTACAAGGACATTATATTGGATTACGGTTTGGTTGTTGTTGCCTCTAACTTTGCTTAATTCTTTAAAGACTCTATCTCCAAAAACAGTCACATTAGCAACTGAGGTTAAGACTTCAACATATAAAGGTTAGGGATCCAGAATTTATCCCATAACACTCACATTGAGAAGCAAAATTACTTTTGAACCTACTGGAGAGCATCTTGGGATAGAGGAAAATAACTTTCTTTGAGTTTTTCTGTAGAAAGGTACAAGGAAGGCAGAACTGTCCCTGCAAAATGTTACTGAGGAGGAATGGCCTTATTATATAATTACTTTGAGGAATATTAAAGAAAAAATTGGGGGATAGAATTCAAGCTTTTACCTATTTAGTAGCAACGTTATCCTATCACTCCTGTTGCTTCTCTATCTTTAATTATTTTCCCTTTGCAATGTTAGTGATTTTCATACATTTTTCACTTAATACAAGTGATATGAATGCCAAGTGAGGATTGACAGAAAGATAGTGGCTGTTGGCTTCTGGGCAGTGGTAGAGTAGAAGCTTGTCCACTTGTCCTTAGGTTCATACAGAGACAGAAGACAGCAATTAGGAGAGGCACTAGCTGAGAATTTGAAGAAAAATATATGTTCAATCATCACAGTTTGAACAAAAAAAGCTGCTGGAAGTTGTGGATACTGGGTCATCTATTTTGTCTACTGTAATACTGGGCACCTTAGAAAGGATCAAAGACTTGGATAAAGAAAAACTTTTGAAACTTGTCAAGTTTATATGTGTTTTATTCTTTGTGATGGCCCACCAGGCTTTATTACAAGTTTATATACTTGCTTAAAATATTCACTGGTAGGTGGTAATACAGACTGTTGCAATAATATTCACAAATTTATTAGAAATCAACATGGGTATGTAGACAATTGAAAATTAAAACATAAAATAACTGAAATCTCCAAGGTTTTCAACAAATTTTTTATGTGTTGCTTAGCTTCAAGTTCAATATACTCCACAGAATCTATTTTATACCTCATCCTCACTCTGAATATGAAAATAACGTGTTGGTTTTTTAAATGCAACTTGAAACAGATCATCATATAGCAGTGGAGACCACTGCGATATTGAAGTATTTTGGGGTTTGAGGAAAATAGAGTTGGAAGTAAGATGAGGGTGATTTATATTATTTTAGTTGTTATTTTCGGTAATTATATTGGTTTATCTCAAACTTTTGAAGGGTTAGACCTTTAATAAATACAAGTAGGTTGTTTATATGTGGCAAGCTGAGGGAAACAGAAAGACAAGCCCAAAATTTAAAAATGTAAAGAACCAAAGTGTTTAAAAATTTCACACAAAAGCAAAAAGGAAGCTATAGATCCCTCCATTGAGAAGAGATGTTAGAATATTTACACAAAAGCAAGATATGGACTCTGTTTCTTATGTGTGAATAATTCACAGAAAGGTGAGTTGGACACAATGGTGTGAGTAAAGACAAATGGGGGCAGGAAAAACTCACAGAAGTCTTTATGTTTACATAGAATGATGATATTTATATCAATACCTCAGAGATTCAAGATTTTAATATAGTAAGATTAGATACAATAGCCCAAGTAAAACACATAATTGAAAAAATAGGGATTGCCCATATTATAGCTGAAAATGCTGAATTACAGTAGCTATGTTTTCACAAATTTTAGAAAAACCTACCTTCAAGAAGGCGGTCCAGGTTCAAAACTGGAAATTATATTTGAGATGATGTGTTGATGGGGATGAGTGAGAACCAGAGGCTGTTTTAGAAGACAGTAAGGTTACATCAGCAGACAATCAAATTCTTCAGTTAGGTTGAATTAAATTGAATTTTTGTTCTTGAATTTGAGCCTGATAATTCTAAACAAATCAATAGAACTTCTGAAACTATTTTTTTCAGTGATTTGGTGTATTACAGAGTTGTTGCTTACTGCCATTATAAAGCTCTCATCAACAGGTACTTATGATTAGCAAGTGGAATTAATAATGAGCCTAATAAATTTGGGAGAAACACCTCCATATTTCCTCATCTAAGAATATATTATTTCTCATTTCCAAGATGCAACCCAACATTAGATTTTGCTGTGAATTTCTCATTAAATTAAAATTTCAGCTAGACAACAAATTTGAATATAATTCTAATCAATACTAAAACCTGCTCTAGTGCTGACTGGGCATAAAAAAACAGAATGAACTTAATCTTTCCCCTAAAAAGATAAAATGTTACTAATGAAGACAAACATAGAAAGACACGTACATGTAAATAAATAGAAATGTATTAAAATGCATTGTTAATAATGTAGAAGAGATTATGTTTTATAGGAAAGTGTAGATGTTTCAAAAAAGGGTAGTAAACAATGCCTTGAGAATTTTTCAGTTTTTCAAACTTGAACAGAAGCAGGGTGAACCTTTCAAGTAAGACAAAGATAAAGTTATTGTCACATTTATTGAGTGGCTACTGAGTGTAAATCTCTGATGTCACTGCAAGTGTGGATACATCCTGAAAGCAACAGAATTGAAAATATATAAATGGTCTGCATTGGAGAAGGGTGTGTAAGGCCCCCTGTGTAAATGACGGGTTCTTTATTGTGTGCTGATAGCTGGATCTTAAAAGATGAAGTGAGTTTTGATAAGCTACAGTTGGGATATAGCATAGACCGGGAAAGTGGGGAAGCATGAGCAAATTTTAATAAAGACAAATATCTAGTTCTTGATTTAGGGCTCTGATACTGCCCTTTCTGGAATGGAAAATTTGTGTAGATTGTGGAAACTACCATTGTAGAAGCTTATAGCAGTGTAATTTTTCATTTTTCCTTCTTCATTAGATTTTAGATTTCTGAAAACTATAGGATATCAGAGCTAGAAGTGAATTAATAAATAAGCCAATGTGATTTTCTCATTTTTAAGAGATTGGGTTGTTTAAAGGAACAAAATGTGGAAGGAAGAGCATATTTCTGCTGATGGAAGACAGCAAATAGTTTAGCTGGAATGCATAACATGTAGCAAGTGTTAGTCCACAGGCAGGGCTAAGTAATAAAAGGATTTAAATGCCTTTGCATGTATTTTTTTAATCATTGAAGCAATATGATCAAGTATAGCAGGATGAAGTGACACAGGGTCACATGCTTCTTGTACACAGGAGTTGTACATTGAAATATAGCATCAGGCAAGAATCAAAGAAATACGAGTTGACACTCTTCCTCCACCTGTTAAAACCCAAGATTTCTTACCTTTATATTCTAACTGCTTGATAATATATCTCACACTCTCTAGGTTAATACATGAAAGAGAACTTGAAATACTACAGTACGTATCTCCCCATCCTAAAAAATAACTCAGCAAAATCTTTATCTTTGTAACTGGGCTTTTCTTCTTTGATTAGAAACAAACAGATATTCAGACAAACAAAGCTCTTCTAACTAGCCCGTTTCACACTTGCCTTTCAAGGCTATCTGGAGGGACTAAAGCTCATAATGTTAATTGAAGGTCAAAGTAAGACCCCATGGGCCAAAGCTTGAAAATGAAACATATGTTTGCAAAAATGCTGCTTATTTTTCAAGATGTACAACTATGAAAAAAAATGGAAGGTGTTAAATTGCCTTCTTAACACCTTCATTGTTTCAGCTTTGAATTTAGATGCTAATATGCCAACACTAAAATGATCAGGGAAATTGTTGCAGTTTTTAAGTATGACACATAATGTAGAAGATAACATTCTGTATTGGGTGCTGAAAACTAAGTATAATCAGAGAAAGAAATTCAAAATTAAACATAGGTAGTTTTAAATGAAATCCTCAAGTTCTTCTGTGGTGAAATTGCTCATTGCTATCTTTTGAAATCCAATTTGAACATGTCAAGTTTTTAAAACGCTGTTTGTGTGTGACTTAGTTTTAAAAAAATAAAACTTAGCTCATCTGTGAAACAGCCAGCAGAAATGAACTGGGTCCAGTTAACAGGAACCAAGACTTATTTATACAACATTTGCCAGTTATAAGTCAGCTTGTGGTATTTATTTGACACAGGAGTTAGCCATACCTTCTATGCATAGTCACTTTTCTCATAACATGATCTAGACAAGATCACATTTTATATGACCTTGGAGTTAAAATTAAAATAAAATAGAATAAAACCAATCTGAGTAGTGATCAAAGAAAGACGGATTGTTCATTCATTGCTTTCCCTATGTACTTCCTATCAGTAGAGCTATTGTTAGCTAGTTCT
This sequence comes from Heterocephalus glaber, assembly GCF_053883595.1. Taxonomy (NCBI): domain Eukaryota; kingdom Metazoa; phylum Chordata; class Mammalia; order Rodentia; family Bathyergidae; genus Heterocephalus; species Heterocephalus glaber. The sequence continues at coordinate 36,068,269 of NW_028258293.1, read as the reverse complement.
TTGATAAGAAAGCCTGCATTGAAGAGATTAGATATGTTTGAACCTGGACATATTCTCACTTATTGTTTCCCAAACTATGTCCCCTTTGTCTTCCCTTCTTCCTTTCATTCTCTCTCAGTAACATGGGCTTAAAAACTAGCTAATTATAATATAAGCAAGGTTTTGAAATATACAAATTCTTTAAAAGTCAAGTTTTTTGTACTCCTGATGAAATAAATGAAGGGTCAGTAATCTTTTCCATACTGGACCAAAAAAAAAATAAGAGCAAATATATGGGTTATTGGAAGGCACAAGATCTCTATTTAAACTACATAATTATGCCATAGCCAAAAGCAACCATAGCTAAATGTAAACAAAAGGATGTGGCTATATGTCAGTGAGACTCTATTCATAAGTAAAGGCAGAGGTTGGCCAGCTGACTTGATATTCCAATGCATGCACAATGTTGTGGAAGATTATGAGGTGTGCAGAAGGTACTGAGGCTTGTTGTTCAGCTCCATACTATTTTAATCTAGTTACTCATGTAAGTGCCTCATCTATAAAAGTGAACACTGTATTGCGGTTTGCTTGCCTGATTCGAGTTACCATGAGGACCAAATTATAAGAATGAATACATTTCTATTTTTAAATATTGATCTCTTCTTTTAGCTCTTCAGAATCATAATAATTACCATCAATGTATAATCTTTTTGGGTGAACTGTATTTTTCTGTCTGCATAAACCCAGAGTAGAAGTATGACTAAGTATCGGGCAGATAACACCTTTTCTTATTTTATAGCACTCAACACATAAGGTTTCGCAAACCATGCGCATCAACATTCTATTTAATTTGTTTCCCCATTTTCAAAACAGAGGAAATGAAACATAGGATCTACTAAAATGACTGGTTCAACAGCAGGAATTTTCAGTTCTTAAATTACAGTGAGAATAAGGGTTTTCTCGTTGGCAAAGACCTTATTACAATAGTATTTTATTTAAAATATAAAAATAGATTCTATTATTCATACAAGAAAGGCCTATTAGCTGAGAGTAAAAATAATCTTACAATAGATAGAACTTTTTCTCCAGTTTTCTATGTGAATAATTCTATTCATCAAGAAAGAGTGTTTATACTGTTAAGATAACAAAGTACAGGAAAGATGACTTTTTGATAGAGATAATTTGCTACTTCACAGTTTACTCCAAACCACAAAATGTCTGGAGCTTGTTGCAAAAAAAACCCCCAAAAACCTCACATCCCTTTATCTAAATTTCCTATTTTCATTTACATATATGACATTATGGCTCAGTGTATTTGCTGTTAATGGAATCTGTAGTGTGAATTAAGTCTCTTGGTGGGCAAGCTGCCTTTAAAACCTCATTAATCTTGAAGCCATGTACATTCATCATGGATCCTCTTGTGTAGCTTCTGGGCTGTAACTTAACCATTCTTCTAATCAAATTCATGCTTACAGATATTTATAAAACAGTTGTATTACTTGGAGATTTAGCAAAATAGAGAATATCAGCTATATAGTCTGGAAAGGGGTATCTATCATACTCCCTGTTCTATTGATGTTTTAAAACTTTTCTTTTGCATCCTTCCACCCCCATGATGCTTCAAGAACCATACATATACAAATATACAAATATAGAGAGTGTGATGTTGAAAACTAAATTAGGAATTAGAGCTCTGTATGCTTATGGTACAGCATTAGAATGTCTGGAAACCTGTAATGGGCCAGTGTCTCAGATTGAGCTACTCTCTCCCCAGTATATGTCATCAGGAAGGACTTAAGAGTTTTGAACTGTTGAGTAGATCTGGTTAGGTTTGGCTCCTTCTGTGCACCTCTGCATCAATGAGCAAACTGCAGTGACGTTCCAAGGCTAGACTATCATATATGAAGTGTGCATGAAATGATAACATAAGACAGATAGTACAAGTGTCATTTATGTTTTAAGAGCTACAATAAATGCTCTCAATCTACTATTCTGTAAAGGACATCTTGGGATCTCTGGACAAGTATAGGCCACCTATGTTGCTTCTGAAGCTTGAGTCACTTTTAATTTTTAAAAAATGGGTTATCTCTTGAATTTTTGAAAAATTGTAATGGTACACTGATATATGAATAATATCCTGGTTTCCTCATTAACCCTAGACATTTCAGATTTCAGAGCTCTCAAGCTTATATCAGATATTGTGAGTATAATAAAGATCATTTAACCATATGGGCTATATTTATTTAAACATAATTTAAATTTTCATAGGAAGATTATTTGTTTGGATCAGTTTGACCAATATATCTATCAACAACTCTATCAAGCAGAATTTGCTAATATTGGTCCCAGCTGAGACAACTTCTTTAGACTCAGGTCCTGTATTTGATTTTCACAGATGATTATGCATATCAGTAATCGTATAATTTAACATATCTAGTTTAAGTGATGTCCATACAGACAGACCATCACGTAAGGAAACATGAGCAAATGAATAATGAAAATCTTATTTACTGATAATGTAACATAATACATAGAAATTTATTGCAAAAATTATATGTCTTTGCTATACGTACCATGAAGAATCTCTCAATACTAATTTTCTCAGAAATTTGCAAATGTTATTGGAAGCCATTTAAAAATTTTATAACCATCAAGGAGATTCCACTATATATCTATATCTATATATGTATATATATAGATATAGATATATTTATTTATTGTACAGGGACATAGGGTGACTGACACAAAAGGAATGTACCAAGTACCTTTGAATTTTTGTTCTACTCACTTTACTTCTCTTGAAATTCAAGCTATTTTAGTCCATCTTTCTATTAAATGAATATTTCTAGCTACAGAATGTTTAGCTGTGTAGCAAAGCCCTAAATATTAGAAAAGCCAAGATGCAAATATCCAATTTATTTCCTGTTAGGTTTTTGGCCTCTCATGTAAACTTTTCTGTGTACTCTACTGGTAACTCTTGAGTGGTCACATTCTTTCTTCATACACTATAAAGAGATATAAGTTGGCCATGTGTATAACTTTATCCTGCTCAACACGAACTGATTGCTGACTACTTGATTACCTAAGGGGCTTTTATCTTATTTATTTATTTCTTTAAGGTATTTGAGACAGGGTCTCCCTATGTAATGCAGCCTGGCCTTGAACTAACTATATAGCCCAGGCTGGCCTTGAACTCATGGCAATCCTCCTGCCTTAGCCTCCTGAGTACTAGGATTAAGAGATGTGCCACCACCCCTGGCCCAATAGGCTTTTAAAAGGAAAGGAGGAATGTTTCTCAGAAAAGGCCATGGGTATTTTTACTTACATACATGATTTATAAAGCTATCCAAAAAAATATGAATAGCATAAACAACAAAAGTAAATAATTACATATCTGCCTGTATGCATATTATACCAAGGGAAATAGAATATGGAACTACATTATGTCTTCACCATTTAACTTCCACTCTAACATTTCTCTGAATTTAAAAAATAAACTTCCCTTAGAGGAAAGATTGAGGTACTATGTTGTCTGAAGATACATACAAGGTTTTGGTCTCTGCTTCTCCAAGAAAATCATCTACTATACTTAGAATGCATTTTTTCTAAGGAAAATATCCTTGGCCAATTATCTATTGGGGGACACCCTTTGGAACACTAAGTACTCTTTGTATAATTTTATACCTCAAGAATCAATCACTTTGACTAAATACTTTGATGGTAACCACATATAAGTCTTTAGGTAAAGTGGATAGAAGGGGCCTAATTTTGAACAAACTAGCAAAACCATATGAACACAATGAAAAAGGAAAGGCATGGAAAAGAATTCTATGATGAACTTTTAGAGTTATTAATGACTTTACCATGTTTAAGATGTGAATCTATCAAATATTTTATTTTTATCCACTTTTCTTCCCTAATTTAAGTATCAAATGCCAACCAAGTCTACCTTAACTTTCTCCCTACTGATTACTTCTAGATAACTTGCAGCTTTTAGATATAAACTTGCCCACGTTTCCTATACACAGATTAGATAACATGGTAGATTATTTCAACTGAGCAACAATGTAAGGCTCAACAGAATAAAAGCAAGTATTTTTTTATTAGCTCAAGTTCATTTGTTCTTTTCCTAGAAATGGAGTAATTTCCCTACCTCTGCACCTCAGTAGGCTAAGTACAGTGGGCCCTGGAGTTACAACCAGCCTGACATATGAACAATTTGGGTAACAATCAGAATCTTAGTTTTAACGTATGACCAAAGTCTTGAGTAATGACCCTAATGCTGGCCACTTGTGCTTCCAGATGGTCTCAGATACAGATTTAACCCTTACAGAATTCTGGAAGGAACAATACAGCTTTCTTTCCTGTAGGGTTAATTGAGAAATCTTGGGCCAATGTCTCTCTAAGGACACTGAGATCTGCCTGTGTACAGAAGACAAACTTTCAAGTCTCTGTATAGGAGCTTGAGTCTTCAATTGACCAACTTGAGTTATAATCAGCCTTGGTGAATGAATTGAGTTCATAAGTCAAAGGTCCACTGTAATAGATCCTAGGCTATTTGCCTTGTGAGACTTACACAAGGTAATCTGAAGGTGGGATTGATTAAAGGGAGCTGATTTCTGCAGATGGGAAAATCACAAAAGAGTACGTTACTCTCAAAGATGCATTTATAATAAATCTCTAACTTAAAATCTAGCTAATTTTCTGGGCTTGAATCATAGTTTTATGCTTTAGAAATTGCCTCAGCTATAAATTCTACTTGTCTCGAAGCCTAATCAGAATGTAATTTATAATTCAACTTTCAAACTGATTGGTTGAGATGGAGAATATAGAATTGGCACACTATGGAATGCTATATTAGGTCCTGCACTGTTCCTTGGGTAATGCTGGCTGGTGATGCTGTGATATTAACCTTCCCATCATGGAGTTCCTTTGGCATATTCTGCTAAAATTTGAAATTTTTAGGTCATGTCTTTTCACTCTTTGTTTTTTTCAGAGTTTGAGGATGCCTTCTTCCTTGCTGTTTTGGTCACAGATCACCTTACACAGGTAGTGTAAATATTGCTGTGTCTTTCGTATCTTTATTTGGATTTAGTTTAAAGAGATAACCCACAATTTGTTCTGTTATTACTTTGTTTGCTCTTGTATAGACATCGTTACAGGCCCCAGGCTTTCAGCTCAGTTTCCAATTTTCAATAATAAAAATTTATGAGATATAAAACAACAATGCATGACCCATACACTTAAAAGTGAGTGGCATTAGGTAACAGGAACTGCCTATAGCATTTACTAAATCTCACATTTAACAAAGACTCATTATGAGCTCTTCAAAAGTGAGAGTCAACCATGACTAAAGAAGCAAAGTGTGACAAAAATAACACATCAGATAAGATAGTAATTAAAAGAAATTTTAGAATATGAGAATTCTGGAGTTAAAAGGTAAAACAAATACGAAATTTTTAGAAGAGATTAATAGTAGATTTAAACTAGCAGAAGTTTTAAATTATGAAGTAACATCATAAAAATCCATTATGAGTTTGTAACATATAAATGTAATGTGTATAACACTAGTACTACAAAAAGGGGAAAAATGGACTACAGCTCCGATCTATACTGATGATAAGTTAGTGTAAATGTGAAACAATTCCAAAAAAGTGTGTATAATAGTCACTGAATGACTAATTAAAAATTATTACAAAGTACATTAAAAATCATTGTTAAAAATAGAAAAGCTTTCTGGTCCCCAGAATGAAAAACTGCTTTGTCCTGTCACACCTTTCCACCATAATGTTTCTGCCTTGGAGCCGGGCCATCCATGGAATTAAACCTCTGAACTCTGAGCCTAATAAACTATTTCCTCCTTTAACTTTCAGGTGTCAGGAATTTTACCTTACTAATAAGAAAGTGATAGATAGGTAGAGAAAGAAAGAAACGATGGATAGATCAATTTTATTGGTATAAAATATATATACCAATATATGTAACAACTAGGCAAGGGAGATATATATATATCTGTTACTTACCACACACTTGATATCTCTAACCTATGCAAGTACAAAAATAAGTGAATTCTGAGAAGTACATTTCAAAAAGACTTGCTTTATTACAAGAGCAAAAGTGCACAGAAATCATGGAATTAATTTAGCTTTTTCTTCTTGCTCAATGTTTGTATTTAAATACATTCATATCTGCATAAGCATAATTCATATTATTGACCATCTAGTGCTACAGTGATTTTAGTTTCATTTCCTCCTCTGAAAAGAGACTCCTGCATCTGTACTTAGCCATTTAATAAGAAAAATTCACCGTTTTGGATATCTCGTCATTCCACCATTAAATTATTTTCTGTCTCTCTGCTACCAAGAGGATCCAAAGAAATTTGCCTTCCTTATTATGCTAGCACTAACATCTCTCTCTCACTGAGGGAACTTTTTGAGATTAACAATGCTTTGTTATGATATATTTCTTTACAGTGGTACCTCAGTTCACAAACTTAACTCTTTCCATGATTCTGGTCATGACCTGAATCAAATTCAATGGTTAGGTTCAGTGTTGACCTTATGGGGAAATTTGATTTGATTTTCGTCCGATTCAGTTTGTGACCAGAATTGTGGAAAGGATTAAGTTCATGAACTGAAGTTCCTTTGTTTTTCCATATTTGTCCTCTGTTGAGTCTTTTATACTTGGTGCTCCCAAGTCTTCATGGTCCTAATGGGCAATGACAAGGGCTTTCTTATGTGTTCACTAGAGTACACTTTTAAAAGAAATAAAAATGTCTCTATGTTTGCTTTTTCTGAATTTCTCCCACATTTCTTTCAACCAGTTTTTGTCTAAATTTGGATTCTAATATATTAAGGAAATTATTTTCCATCTCCGCTGCATCCTTACCACATGTGATGTTTTCATGTTTTTATAAACTACATCTATTTTCCTTTTCTTTTAAGCCAAGAAATTTATTTTAAGAAATTATCCACAAAATCATGTGTGATGAAGTCATGAATTATAAAGATTTTAAATTCAGGATTTTTAGCATCCAATTCACAAAGAAATCATGTCTAATTATCATTCACTGCTGGAATATTTCACAGCATGAACTTCAGTTGTTTTTATATTCTCACATATAGAGTAAAGATTTTTAAAGGTCAAAAGAACTGCAGATATCCATATGATTAACAGTGATAAGAAAAGGAAGCAGTAAGCATTTATATTCACCTGTAGTGCAGAAACTCAAGTCATTGGATAAATTGGACAGTGGCATAAAAATAAAGTAACTTACAGAAAACTATAGCATTGGAATGCCTACCATATTTGATCTGAATAAACAGAAATAGAAACTACTGAAGTTATATATAGAAACTGATAAATAGGAATTTTTAAAAAAACAAGAAAAGAATTACATAAAGATAAAAATGAGGAAATTGATTATTTATTGAAAGAACGGATCCAGCCACATCACGGTGAACACATGCCATGTAATGGCGTAATGATCTTGAAACAAGCAAAAGTCTATCAAGACGATCTGAAAATGGAAGGGAATTGTGAATATTCAGTAGGCTTCTTGCAGAAAGTTAAGAAAAGACATGACACTAAGTTATTTAAAGATTTGTAGTGATAAAGCATCTGCTCATCAGCAGTAGAGAAATTCATTGATGAGTTTGCCAAGGTCATAGCTGATGAAAACAAGAAAAAGAAACCAGAACAAGTCTGCAATGCTGATGATATATCACGGTTTATTGCCCTGAAACACACTGAATACAGCTGGTGAGACAGCCCTACAGGAATGAAGGATGCCAAAAACAGTCACTTGGTTGGATGCCCTAATGTCGCAGCACCCAGAAGTGTAAATTTGTTGCAGGTAAAAGCTTGAATCCTCTCATTTTATGAGAATGAATTTCTTACCAATCAGTCATCATGCAAATAAAAAGACAAAGAATATCAAAGATATCTTTCCTTATTGTTTTACATACACTTTTTTTTAACCAGTAACTCATGATCACCATAGGTTAGATGATTCTATTTTGTTATTCCTTAAAAATAGTTCTGTTCATCCTCCAGGTGAAATTCTCTCCAAAAACAATACTTTTTTCTATGTACTTTTCTCAAATATGACTTTATTAATTCATATGTATGATAAATATATTTTTACATCAATGAAGAATAACTTTGCAAATACTTTCTTTGAATAACACACTAGCATCTGTGAACAGAAGCACTGGCATAGAAAGTTTTCTAAAGGAGTTTAGTGTGACAACTTCCTTCTATGTGGTTACCAATATTTGTAAGTCGGAGACTAAAAGCACTGTGAATATGTTCAGTAATGGAGTGACTTATAAGAATTCCACATGTCAGGTGAGAAAAAGAATGATGGGTGACCTTCTTACATATGCAAAAATATAACTTTTGTGTCCATAACTAAGCTAGAAGTAGTAGATATCAAATAATTATTTTTAATATTCACAGTGAGGCTCCATTTTTTTTTCATTTATCAGTGGTGAAAAGGGTGAAATGCTTCTGAAGTAAGATTTTGTAACGGTGATGATGCTGATGATGCTAACACTGTAGAAAAATTCCTGTAGATGATAGCATGGAAATGTGTGATGGGCTTACTGAAGGATTAGAGCAGCATGTACTCATAATGGAATAAAAATAGTGTTTGCTTAATAAATCAAAGAGAAACTTATAAGGCAAAAATGTTCATAAAGCAGCTATCTCTGGAGGATACATTTTAAAAAGCCATTCAGCCAAATGTTTCCCCACCCATGGAGAACTCAATATAAATAAAGAAATTTAAGTATTTATTTTTAAATTAATCAATTAATTATTTTTATATATAAAATTTAATGCAATATAAAGTAACTTTTTAATCAAAACATACCATTGTAGGTGGAAACTAAAAGCCTACTGTTATCTGTTGATGTTTTGTTTTGGTTTTTTGAATCAGGATCTCATTGTATCCAGGAAGTCATGGAACTTCTACACAAAAGAGATCTTCTGGTTTGGCCTTTCAAGTAGCTGGGACTACAAGTGCACACTATGCCTAGTGTTGTTCTTGTTGTTTAATAGTTGACACAGTTGTTCCTGTAATGTTACTGTGCTGCTTACATACCCTGAATACAACATAGCTTTTACTATATTAATAACATGTGGTATTGTTATGCACTTACATGCGAATAAACATAAGGAGATGGCTACTTATGAATTTCAACTGAATTCAGAGACAGGAATGATGGTGATCCCAAACAACCATAGATTATGCACACAGGTGAACATACCAATGGCAGGTGTGGTGGTGCCACACATGACGTCAAGAGCATATTCATTATTCACTCTTTGTGTTCTGCTTTCTGATGATTCTATGAATGCAAATTTTGTTTCATGCACAAAATTATTAAAACATGTTGCGTAAAATTACCTACCGCCTAGGTCAATGTGTTGTTTATAAAGCATACGTTAATTTTATGTTTACATATAAAGCTTATCCTCTTATCTCATTAAATAAATGCAAATATTTCACAATTTTAAAAAATCCAAATCTTGAAGTTTTTCTGTTCCTAACCATTTCAGACAAGGAATACTCAAAATTTTCTGAATCTGTATTTTGGTGTCTAACATTAATTTTCAAAATAACCAGCATGGTTAAATATTTTTGAACTTCTGCACAATCTTCTCTTTTGTTACTTCAAAATTTGATATGCTACATATTGTTCTAGGCTGTTTTCATATTCTGCTTTTTCTGTTTCAGTTTGAGAAGTTCCTATTCACTTATCATTAAAGTCACTGATTTTTCCCAATCACTAATTATTTCATTTTTCATGTTCTGTGTACCTATGAGCCCATCACAGGCATTCTTAGACTCTTTTATATTGATTTAAATTTCTGGTTTTTCTTTTGAATATATCTTAGATTTTCCATCTTTTTCTTATATTTCCCATTTGTTTTTAGATTTTTTTCTGCTTTCTTAATATAAAGGCCTTGGATTTAAAAATACATTATAAGATTGATATTGAATATCCCTCAATTTTGGTTTGTCTTGTATCCTCAGGAGATTACTTAGTTTATACATCTTTTACAAGAAGACATCTAAAGTGATATTCTGTACTGATTGCCTTCTACCAGATTATACCTGATTTTGTTTTTCGCATTACTGTTCATATTCACTTTGAATATTTTATGAAGATAACTTCCAGGCTTCTCTACTTTAAGATTACTCTTTTTGCCTCTATATTTGTTAAGACTTTGTGTAAAGTTACTTTGTGAGTACCTAAATATGTCACTTACGGTCAAGGAATTTGGCTCAGTGGTGCCACTGCCTGCCTCACAAGCACAAGGTCCTGAGTTTGATCCCCAGTACCAAAAAGAAAAAGAAAAAAGATATATTATTTATTACACATAAAATTTGTGTTCTAACCTTTCGTGACTTTTTTCCTTCACAAAAGCATTACTCACTGTTATGGCTTATATCTAGATGTCCATCCAAAGCCTCGTAAACTCATAGTTGGGGCTTTTGAGAGGTTACTGGATCATGCATGTGAGATACTGGATTTGGCCATTGATGGGTTTATAGCTGGGTATGATGTTGGGAAGTGAAGTAAACCTGGTGGGAAGAGATGGGTCATTATAAGTGTGACCTGGGATGGTGTATATCCCTCCTCCCCCCTTGATTTCTTCTCTGCTTCCCGCCTACCATGCCATGAGCTGTTTCTCTTCTGCCATGGAGCCAAATGACTACAGACTGAAACCTCTGTAAACCGTGAGCCAAAATAAACCTTTCTTCATTTAACTTGAATGTGTCAGGTACAGTGTCTCAGTGACTAGAAAGTAACTAAGACATTTACTCGGCATTGTACACCAGTATTTGACACCACTATATCATCTCCACTTGTGGATTATCTTCTCACTTAACAGGCCTCCAGCACTCTGCTCTCACAGCCATCACTTTGCATTCTCACCTTGACATGAGAACGTACTGTTCTTGGTGCCTCCATGAACTTTGGAACTGAAATATTAAGAAGTGATAAAACACAGTAAAACAGAAAAACAGTACTAACCATTTTAATATACTGAAAGACAAAGTGCAAATACTTTATTTTAGTGTATTCATTCATTTATTCAACATATAGATTGTGAGCTGGGCTATAATAATGAAAATATAAATTTAACCCTGGCCTTGGTATGTATACAATATTCCATCTCAGACGTTTTTTCCTTCTTTCATTATCAGTTCTTTTTACTGCAAATGAAAGGCTTCCCTTAATATTCTCCATAGCCTTTGTTGATATGAAGGTCTTAGTTTTACTGAAGGTCAGTAAAAATGGTCTTATTGTAGAAGCTGTGTTTCTTCTAACCAGCATTTATAGTTTTCATTGTGATTTTGTAAGAGCCATCTCATCTCACATCCAGATGAAATTACTGATGGTATTAAAAATAAAATCAATGCTCTTATTTTTCTTCCAGTTAGATACTCTTCTCTTTTTTATGGCTTCATTACACCAACTAAAGGTAGGACTTATAAGATTTTTGTCTTGAATTGGGCAAGAAGTCTAGGGTATGTGGCAATTCAATTAAACATTCAGCAACTGGGGAAATAACCATAGGTTGAGTCTGAGGAATTTTTAGATCCACTGTGACATGTGCTTAGGCATAACATCTATTAAGTGATCATTAGAAGAGCCCACTTTGACCACCAGTAGATTATGATGACATTCTTGGGTTTTCAAGGATTTTTCAGTTTAGTGCCAGCCTAAGTTCTTCCTTCTCTTAGTGAAATTACATCTGAGAACTTTCAGTTACTTCTGGGGAAGTGTTGAAGGAATACTTAAACGACATAGCTTGGGAGTCATCATGGAGGCTTCTGTTAATGGGTATCTTGTTTCTAAGAAGGTGCTCTGTTCTATAAACTGAATTAAAAGCCAGAAGTTGCTATTCTATCCAGGCTGATAGTTTCCTGATCTAAATATGGAGGCAGGCCTAAGTTGTTATAAATATAGTTAGCAAAAATAAAATCATTCAGAAGGAAATGAGAAATCTTATTTAAATTCAGAGTACAGAAGATTCTAATTACACAGTGGCAGAAAGCTTAACAAAATTGTTTCCTTCTTTTAGGTAGATTATATCTGAGTTTAGTTAAGAAGATTTGAATGAAAAATGTTGAAGTTGCCTGGATTATTCTTCTTGCTTACAGTAAAATATTCAAGAAAATGATAGATTGAGGTAAAGAGTGTTTAGCAAAGAAAGACTAGAAATTAAAGATTTTGAAATTTTCACAGCCTACCAAGATTGTAAAAGATGGTAAACTTAAGAAACTTGCCATTAGAAAAATGAATTGTGTGGAAAAAAAACAAGTGTATAATTGAAGAAACCTTTGCTTGTGCCTCAGAGAAATCAATAAACGAAATCATCCAACTATGGAGAGGGATTTGAAAAGCAATTAGATGGGTGATTTGTGGATCCCCATAGATATCTCAGTAGAAACCAGGAATAGAGATGAAAGCAACCAGTAAAGATCTGCAGAAGAGCCTCACAACTAATGACATAAATCCCATGCAATTTCTGAGAGATCCACAGAATTCTTAAGAATATTTGAGAATTTTACCAGCTTGGACATTACCAGTGTGGACTTAAAGTAGTAAAGAGTCACACACACACACACACACACACACACACACACACACAAACTAAATACCTAAGGTTAAAGAAGGATTAAAGTAATACAGATCACCAATATTCTATAGCAAACAAACAAACTGACAAACCTTAGCTTCCCAAATCCACTATCCTTCATTAAATGAAAAGGATGACTTGTGAGATTGGACTCACAAATTTAGAGGATCCCTGGTCCCTAAAAGACTACTACTTCAGTAAACTGGATATAGCCTGCTTCATTTGATTTCAAAATATTTTGTATTGATGAGTATTTATCTCTTTTTTTAAACAGCATTGTCTATTGTCTTTGTTCTATATCTATCCAGTCACTGTCATTTGGCAGCAGATGACTTATTTTTCCAGTTTTACAGCATCATGGATGCACACTGTCCCCAACGATAGATCATATCTGGAGATAGATCTCAAAATAGCTAGGATTATAGTGTTCCCCCTACTAATGGTTGCAGTACTTTATAAGTAAATATCATCTGGACTTGCTTGGAAGGTGTAATGGGGAGAGTAGGGTTGTATAGTTTATCCATAATAAACTACACAAATATTCCTATCTTGCTAAGTTTTTGGATTCTACCCTCTACATTATGAGAAGGAGTGCTGGCATCTCAGCTTCATTAAATATAGGCCAAAATTGAATTGCAATTTTAGTGAATCAATTACATAATTTTTAAACCTCTGGCTACATTATCCAACATACTAAATCCAGAATCCCCAATAAGTAGTACACAAGTGAGTAAATTTGACTCAATTCAATGCAAACATTTTATTTTATTTCTTTGGATTAGAACTCTTAAAGTCTATTCTCCAATAGAGTAAAAATGTTTGCATCTTATATTTTATGACAATATGCTTTTAAAATGTAATTTTAAAAATACTTAAATAAAAGTTTCTTTAAGCTGGGCATCATAGACTGTGCCCCTACGCTTAGCCTACTGGGTGTGCTAAAGCAGAAGGATAACTTGAGCTCAGGAGTTTGAGACTAGCCTGGGAAAAATAGCAAAACCCTGTCTTAAAAACAAAAGAGAACAAAGACACAAATTATATTTCCAATGTCAGACTTCGTATTTTTCTCTTATATATGTTTAAATCTGACTTTAGAAACAAATCTATCTACTGGCAATAGTTAATTGTATTATTTCTTGAGGAAAGTGGGCTTCCATGTTAAGGTAACTACCCAGGCTGATTGGTACAGAGAATCTGCATAACAGAAGACTACTACACTCCAGTGGAATGGAGGGTGGGAGCTCAGAACTCATCAGACTCAGTGTATTCTATGGTGACCAAGCTGTTCTTATTCCAAGTCTTGGTCTCAGAGGATTCCTTATTATCTCATCTATTTTGACGTAGAGGCTTGGTAAAATCAACCAACAAAGGTTTGTTTATGGAGGGTAGGGAGAAGCAACAAGACAAGTCTTCAGCTCAGGCTATGAGGAATTTGGGAATTGAGTCACCTCTTCAGCATTATACCAACTGGAGGCAAGAAGACCTAGTCTTTATACCACAGCATTAATCACTGGAGATATAAAGTGCATTTAAAATGAAGCATGACTTTGGGAAAGACGGTTCTTCACTCAAGGTAGATATTCCCCCCAAAGGGTTGCATATCCCAGATCCATTTTCTAGCATCATTAGAAGGTGGGTGAATTAGGTCCTTCTTCAGGAAGACATGAGTTAGATATATTATAGCATTAACCATGAAAATTATCTCATGTAGCAATTCTGCAGCACACACAATTAAAAACTCAGCCTCACAGCTCTAAAAATAAGATTCTTTTAGCACTACCACAAAACTCCTCTCATTTTCTGACCTATATTTCAGCTGTTAACTTAGAGACTTGAGCTTGTGTAGTTTTTGTTTTTCTTTTTAAGTGTTTCAGGATAGCCAACAACAGTGTCTCACTCTACAGTCCTGGTAGTCATTGTCACTGTCACAGTAATTAGTGGTATAATAACTGCTTGATCCCTCAAAGAAATGTTTTCAGTATGTATATGATTGTAGTTAACTACAGATCATCATCTAAATGATCATAATGCCTCAGTATGCCATAGATTCTTAGTTTCATATTTTTTGTTTGGAAGGAAATCAATTCTATGTTCAAATTCATGGATGCAATCAAGTCAATTTCACATGCCTGCAAAGAAGTTTTGAGTGTCTATATCCCGAGGACCACTCCTGGTACTAACTTTAATATCAGTCAGAATCTCCAATAGAGGTGCAAATTTAATAAAAATGACAGAATTTAATATAATTGTTCATCAGGATTGGAAAACTGGTAAAGCATATAAGGAACACTAAGTGCACACAGACGCAGTAACCACAAAAAAAACAGCTCTGGTCTTCAAGATCAGAGAATAGGTAAAAGAGGTTAAGATTACAATAATTTCAAAATTTAGAAGAAAGTTCTTTCAGAATTAAGACCCCAGTCAAGAGAAAGGTGCTGCCCCACTAATATTAAGACCAAAGTGCTATGAACAAAGCCACCTGTAGAGCTGGGAACAAGCCAGCTGCTGCTGCTGTTCCCAAGGAGTATGATAGAGCTACTTCTGTGTCAATTGAAACATTTAAAAACCTGTGACTGTCATTGACAGACTAAAGGATGACTGCCTTAATATTGACAGGAAGCAAAAGAGAAGCAGCAGATCTTTCTCTGCCCTCCCAGGCTCCCTCTAGCGCCCTTTATTGGCATAGATAGGCTAAAAGGAAAGCAGCCCACAAAATAGAACTGCACAGAATCTCAGCTCTAGTACAACAAAGTGAACAGAAGTGAATTTGCAGCTGAGTCAACGGCACTGCATCACTTCATGATGGAATCGTCTAAATTAACTGAGGAAAATAGAGATAATCAACTTACACATGTGAAAAACACTCCTGATTTATAGTATACTGATTATCAGGGTTGGAAGATGTTAACCCTTCTTCCTTGTCTCTTTCCATCCTTCTACTTAAAGCATACAATTTAAACTATTTGGTTCTCATTGTCCTTTCCAACTGAGAAATGTCATTTTATTTAGTCCTGGCCAGAGAAGACAAAATATCAACAAAATGGTACAATCTCAACTTTTGTTCTTTACAGTTCTCCTTCTTTGATAACTCAGATGTAAATTCCCCAGGCCATGTGAGGCTATGGATTCACCAACACGAAGATGAGACTGTGTTAAGACTGGTAGGACAAAAGCCATATAGTTTGGGTCAGTCATAGCAGTTTTGGGCTTCTGTGAAACCCACCTTGGACTGCCAGATTTTTTGTTTTGTGAGATAATAAACTTATGTTCCTTTAAATTACTATTTTAAATTTCCTATTATTGCCTATGAAATTTATTGAATCTAAATTCTAATGAATATGGATATACATTATAAAAGACTCCTCAGATATAAATTATTTATATCCCATTCTTAAAACATATATTTTATACTGTAAAAATTTAACAAAATCACAATGAATTTAGTTCCATAACATGTATTAGTTAGCTAATTTTGAAAAATTACTGAATATTTTTAGTTCTTAAATGTTCCCATATTTAAAATTCACTATATGACTTCAATCAAACCTAATTATCAATTTATAGATACAGCTCAAGTCTCCCTTGATTAGTAAAGGAGAAAATAGAGAAACAAAATGGTAAAAAAACCGAGCTGAGAACCACAAAGCATTTTAAAATCCACACAAATGACAAGGGAAAGGCAGACAACATGCACTGTGTAAGGTTGACCATATGGAAGACATTTTAACACTTATGACTAGAACGGTAAACTAAGATAAAATTGAGAAGTAAATCTAGAATTCTGGTTTTAGCTTTGATTATAAAGACCTAAGAATTCCTGGTCCTAATCCCTTCAACAACAATTACAATAAAGATGAAAACATCGAATATGAATAGTTTTTCTTGCATATATCAAGAAAATTCTGTGGCATTTTTCCACTGCCTTTCCAAATCCTGAAGGAACAGGTGTACCCTGAGGGATGCAGTAACTGAGAATTCTTCGCTTGGATTAGAAAGTAAAAAAACACATGCATAGTAATAATAATGAATTCCTGGGGAGTGGCTGGACTAGCATAAAGAAGTCTTATGGCCTCGGTGTAGGGTGCCACTCACAACAACATGGCTTTCAGTATACAGTGAAAGTTGTGACCTTCAAAATTCATATTTTGAAACAGTAACTTCAATGTGATAGCATTTGGTGATGGGATCTTTTAGCGGTATTTAGGCTTAGATTAGATCAGATCATTAGAGTACACTCATGTTGATGAGATTAGTGACTTCATAAGAAAAAGAAGATGATGGAGATAGAGAAGATAGATGGATGGATAGATGATAGATAGATAGACAGATGATAGATGGGGAGACAGAAAGTCATGCAAGAACAAATCAAGAAGACAGCTATATTCAAGAAGGGAAGAAAGCTTTCATCAGATGTGAACCATGCTGTCATCCTGATCTGTGACTTCCAGCCTCTAAACTGTGAGGAATTTAATTTCTGTTGTTTAAAACACTGAGTCCATGGTATTTTTAAAACAGAATATTATAGATTTATCCCAGGAAACCTACCAGTTTCTCACAGAGATGATACCAAAATGATTCTATCAGAGGCCTGGAAAAGAGAAAGAATGAACATTGTGAAACATACCCCAAACCTTCCTATAACAAAAGCTACACTCAAATGGAAAGGGCTTGAACAGAAAACAATTCTGAAAAGAGACCAGAGCTAGGGAAAGGGGAGTTGTTCCGATGTTCTCTGACATCAGGTCATGGTGTGAGGGGGTAAATAAATAAAAATAGAACAAAACATCAAAAAGTATAATCAGTACTTTTGGTTTCAGATCCATAAAACAGAGTTTGTAAATGCTACTTCTGTCCTTACAGCCAGAAAAAAAAGTGTGAACAAATTGAAAACCATCACTTTTCTGGGCTTTCTCAAAGAACTGAGGTCAAAGAGAAAATGCTTTCTCTCAAAATATCTGGGAAAAAGGCAAATACAGAGAATTATAACTGAGAATAGTTTACCTGGATTGAAGCCTCTGGCACTGAGTTGATAGAAACATTTTAATAATGAATATTTTTATGAATGGCTAGAGGCTCTTACCCTCTTAGCCTCTTAGGCTGTTAGGGCTGGAATCTCAGGAAGTACTCCACTTTCCTGGATTTTGCCTTCAGAAACACCATCAAGGTCATAGGGTAAAAAACAAAAATAATGCAGTTGGAGCTTGGCAGCAGTAAAAGAAAAGTCACCAGTGTAAAATAACCTCATTGTATTTTCCACAATAAAGGTCAGGCTTCTAGATAAAATAATATTTTACTACACCCATATCCAATCTGAAAAAGGACTTTCTCTGCTTCCATCTCCTCACCTGTTTCTTGTAAGGGATAAAATGCAGGCAAAAATAATTATGTTGTGGTCATAGGACAGGGATATCAGACCACCAAAAAACAGATTTAATCATAGTCTTGAACACTTTATCCTCCCCCAAACATCACCAACACAGATGCAGTGTAATAATGGAGGATTAAAGCTGACGATGCTTCATGATACAGAATCTTATTGAGTAAACTCTTAAGATAGCTCAAGGATAGCAGGAAATAAGAAATAAGGCAGGTGAAATAGAAACAGAAATAAGGCAGGTCAACAATTGGAAGCCTCTTTCACTGCAATTACAGCATACATTAAACCCAGCACATCCCTAGCCCAGTTAATGTGCAACTTCACAATAATTGCCAATATATCTCGGTTTCTTTGACATGAAACATTATGTTCAAGCCTTCAGCAATAAACTGAGTAAGGCTGTGACAAAAAAGATAAAGTGTGAAAGGACATAGATGGCATCAGACCTCACTTAGATACAACAAAGATTTTGCAATAATTTGGCAAAGTATTTACAATAACTGTGGTCAGTATGTTGAGAAATTTAATTGAAAAAAGTAAATAAAGCCAAGTATGGTGGCATACATCTGTAATCCTAGCTCTCAAGAGCCTAACGCAAGAGGACCACCAGAAGTTTGAGGCCATCCTGGGCTACATAGTAAGTTGGAGGCCAGTTTGAAGTACATAGTGAAACCCTGTCTAAACAGGGTTTTTTCCCGCCTCCAAAATTTAAAAAAAAAAAAAAAAGGTTCTCAACATACAGGTCATAGTTATTGTAAATATTTTGCCAAATCATTCTAAAATATTTGTCATATCTAAGTAAAATCTGATGCCTTCTTTATCCTTTCAGACTCTGTCCTTTTTTGTCATTGAGCTTAATTCAATTTATTGTTCAAAGCTGGGCATGTTGTTCTATGTTAAAGAAATTGCATAAGTTGTCATTTATTGTGAAGTTTCACATTAACTAGGATACATAAGATGGATGAGCAGGTGGTAACGTAAGCAGAGGGATGGAGACACCAAATAAGGACTACAAAAATACTACTGGAATAATAGTTAAAGAAATAAAGAATGTCTTGAAAGGCTTGAGAGTGGCCTGAATACAGCAGGGAAACAATAAAGGAAGATTTGTTAATAAAACCTTTCCTGTCTGAAAAGCAAATTAAAAAAAAATAATAATAACAAAGAAAAATAGGGCAAAATATCAAAGCTACCTGATAGACTTACAAAAAGCACGTGCATAATATAATACCAGGAAGAGAGAGAATATAAAAAGAGGAATAAAATTAACCTCCCAGATATACAGTTAAAATTGTAACAGACATTTCATCAGAAACTAAGCAAGAAGAAAATGGATGAAATATGTAAAATGTTGAAAGAAAACAATTTTTTTCATTAAGTTTATTGGTACATTTTAGGTATACACTACAGTTATATTCATCACTGGGATCTTGTACATTTACATGATGTATCTTGGTTCTTATTTTTTCCCCATTCCCCTGCCCTCCCTTCAACCCCTCCACCCTTCCCTATTAACAAAGATGTTATTTTCATTTTTTCCTTTTCTCATATTTTTTCTTTTCCCTTCTTTCCTTTCCCCTACCCCTCCCACTTCCCCTACTCCTTTAGACCTTTTCTTCCTATTTCAATTATCAATTATATATTTTGATCCTTATTTGCACTTTTAGTTTTTCACACCAGAGAAACTATTTGGTATTTACACGTGTGTATAATTTATTTCATGTAAGAGTGTGGCCTCAATGTGAATCCACTTAGCTATAAATGCCTCTAGTTTCTTATTATTTATGGCTGAGTAGTACTTCATTTTATAGAAAAAACCCCACATCTTCTTTATCCAGTCTCCAGTTGATGAACAATTGAGCTATTTCCAAGTTTTAGCTATTACAAACTGTGCCACTATAAACATGGGTGCTCATATATCACTGTGGTATGAAAAAGAAAAGAATATTAGGTTTACTATCCATAGGAAAGATACTTCAAAAGTGGAGAAACTCAGAATATCAGGAAATTAATCACCTACATAATTACCTTGCAAGAAATATTAGAAAAAGTTCTTCAGAGAGAAAGATAATACTGGACATCATTAACTTGGGTCTAAACAAAGACTGGAATAGAATTAGAGATGGAGTAATGAAAACAAAATCTATGCTACTTATTTTTAATAAACCTAGACAATATGTACAGTATTTGTTTAGAGTAATAATAGTAACAATGTTTGGGGTTATTATAGTATACAGATAAATGAAATGCATTATAGGAATATCTTCATAAGGGATGACAGATTTGATGCAAGTAGAAGAAAAGACATAATAAATATTTAACCAGAAAATCAATTAGAGGACAGAAAAATAATAAAGATAATCATTGAAACCAAAAGATTTTCTTCAAGAAGTTCAGTAAAATTGATAGAACTCTAGTAATCTTATAGAAATAAAAAGGGAGAGAGTGAAAGACAGGGGAAGAATATCAAATTCAACAATATCAGAAATGAAAAAGTTTCATTACTACTGATCCAAAAGACAGTACAATGCTAGCAAAGGAATGTTTTCAATATCTGTATGCCCCACAAAATTGATAACTCACATGAAAGCAATGAATTCCTTGAAAAAGACTTCCAAAACTCATAAATCGAAATACATTACTTAGGTTTATATCTATTTAAAAAGTGAAATCTCTTATTAATAACCTTCCAAGGGCTTCCCGGCCACCATCCCTCCTACTACTCCCAGCCCGCAGGAAAGGGCTTTTGGGTCACCACCCCTACTGCTGCTCGCAGCCCCTGGCCTACCTCACCCAGCTCAGAGGAGGTAGTCCGTGCAGGCGCTAACAGCCCCCTGCCCCAGTCGAAATGAGAAAACATGTAAATAAGTCTCAAAGCCAAACTTCCAGATCACCTACAGCAACCCCAAAGGGAAATGAGATGGAACACTCTGATACTCAACCACCTGGACCCACTGAACTGGCAACAAAAGGGGATCTGGAAAAAATGAAATCAGAAATAATTTCTCAGATAACAGGAGAAATTGTGCCCCTAGTGCAAGACATGATTAATAAATCTAGAGAGGAGCTGAGGAACATGATGGAATCCCAACATAAGAAACAAACGGAATCCATAAAACAGATGCAAATAGATTTCCAGGACATGAAAAACTCCATTGAAAGTCTACACAGCAGAAGGAGCCAATGTGAGGACAGAATTTCAGATATAGAAGATAAGATTGCAATTAGTGACCAGGAAAAGAAAAATTGCTTCAAAATTATAAGGGAACATGAGAAATCAATCTAGCAGCTACTAGATGACGCAAAGAAGAATACCATAAGACTGATTGGGCTCAATGAAGAAAGAGGAGAGAGTGGAGATGACATTAAAAATCTCTTCACAGAAATAATGGCAGAAAACTTTCCAAGCAGGGGAAAAGAGCTTGACATAAAGATAAATGAGGCATATAGACTCCAAATAGCCTTGATCAAAAAAAATCTACACATAGGCATATAATTGTTAAGATTCCAGAAACACAACAGAAAAACAAAGTTCTCCAAGCAGTCAGAGAAAAGAAACAAATCACATACAAAGGAAAGCCCATCAGAATCACAGCAGACTTCTCAACACAAACCATAAAGGCAAGAAGCGCTTGGAGTGACATATTCCAAGCCCTAAAAGAAAACAGCCTCCAACCCAGATTGATGTACCCTGCAAAACTATCTTTCAAAATGGATGGAGAAATAAGATACTTTCATGACAAAGAGCACCTTAGGAATTTCGGGAATACCAAACCAGCACTCCAAAGAATTTTACACAATATCCTAAGAACAGACATTGAGGATCACAACCCCAGGAAGCAAAGCAGAATGAACCCATCTGGCATGACAAGAAATTAAATGTAAAGGGGGAGAACGCAAAAAAAAGAAAAAGTCATGGCAATAACAAGTCAATACGTTTCAGTTATAACCATCAACATTAATGGTCTCAATTCACCAATCAAAAGAAATAGACTGGCAGAATGGGTCAAGAAGCAAAATCCAACAATAGGATGCATACAAGAAACACACTTAATTCAAAAGGAAACTCATAGACTGAAAGTTAAAAGGTGGAAAACAACACTCCATGGGACAGGAATCCGAAAAAAAGCAGGAGTAACTATCTTCTTTGCAGATCAAGTAGACTTCAAACCAACACTGATTAAGAGAAACGAAGAAGGACACTAAATCCTTGTAAAGGGAAGAATCCAAGAGGAATAGATGACAACCATAAATATCTATGCACCAAACACTAGTGCACCCAACTATATAAAACAAATACTAACAGACATGAAAAGCCATATATGCACTAATACAACTGTAGTGGGGGACCTCAACACCCCACTGTCACAAATAGATAGATCAACTAGACTAAAAATAAGTAATGAAATACTAGAACTCAATCAAACTCTTGAACAAATGAACTTAACAGATGTTTACAGAGTCTTCCACCCCACAAAATCAGAATACACATTCTTCTCAGCTGCACATGGGTCATTCTCCAAAATAGACCACATACTCACACATAGAACATGTTTAAGTAAATGCAAAGGAATTGAAGTTATCCCCTGTAGATTATCAGACCATAGTGCAATGAAATTGGAGATCCACTGCAAAAGAAACTCAAAAAATTTCATAAACATGTGGAAATTGAACAACACACTTCTGAATAACCAATGGGTCACAGAGGAAATTAAAGAAGAAATCAGACAGTTCCTTCCATTAAATGACAATGACAGTACAACATATCAGAATCTATGGGACACAATGAAAGCAGTCTTACGAGGGAAATTCATAGCAGTGAATACACATATTAGGAAAACAGAATGAGCCCAATTAAACAACTTGATGCTGAACCTCAAGCTTCTAGAAAAAGAAGAGCAGGACAATCCCAAAGCTCATACAAGGGAGGAAATTATAAAGATCAGAGGAGAAATCAATGCAATGGAGACTAAGAGAACAATACAAAAAATCAATGAAGCCAAGAGTTGGTTCTTTGAAAGAATCGACAAAATTGGCAAACCTTTAGCCAACCTTGTCAGAAAAAGGAAAGAAAAGGCCCAAATCCATGCAATTAGGAATAAAAAGGGTGAAATTGCAACAGACCCAGCAGAAATCCAGAGGATCATCAATACCTACTTCCAGAACCTATATGCCAATAAGATGGACAACACAGAAGAAATGGACAGATTCCTAGATAAATATGAATTACCAAAGTTGAATGAAGCAGACCTAAAAATTCTGAACAACCCAATATCAACCAATGAAATTGAAAATGTAATTAAAAACTTATCAACTAAGAAAAGCCCGGGCCCTGATGGCTTCACTGCTGAATTCTACAAGACATTTAGAGAGGAACTGCTGCCGCTAATGTTTAAACTCTTCAGTGAATTTGAAAGGGAAGCAATACTCCCAAATTCATTCCTGGAAGCAAGCATCACCTTGATCCCCAAAGCAGAGAAAGACCCAACTGAAAAGGAGAACTATAGGCCAATCTCACTAATGAACATAGATGCAAAAATCTTTAATAAAATAATGGCAAACAGAATGCAGAAGATCATCAAGAAGATCATACACCCTGATCAAGTGGGATTCATCCCAGGGATTCAGGGATGGTTCAATATATGAAAATCAATCAATGTAATTGACTATATCAATAGAGCCAAGGACAAAAACTACATGATTATCTCCATAGACACAGAAAAATCATGTGACAAAATCCAACATGCATTTATGATAAAAACCCTACAAAAAATTGGAATAGATGGTCTCTACCTCAAACTGATAGAAGCCATCTAAGAAAAACCAACAGCCAATATCATACTAAATGGTCAAAAACTGAAATCCTTCACACTCAAATCAGGAACAAGATAAGGATGTCCACTATCACCACTCTTGTTCAATATAGTTCTGGAAACATTAGCCATGGCAATTAGACAAGAGAAAGAAATAAAAGGAATAAAGATAGGTAATGAAGAAGTCAGATTGTCATTATTTGCAGATGACATGATACTCTATATAGAAGACCCCAAGAACTCCACCAAAAGTCTTCTAGACTTAATAACCAAATTCATTCGAGTAGCTGGATACAAGGTCAACACACAAAAATCAATAGCTTTCCTCTACACAAATGACAGACTCACTGAGAGAGAAATAGGCCAAATAATTCCTTTCACAATGGCATCCAAAAAACTGAAATACCTAGGAATCATCCTAATGAAACAAATCAAAGACCTCTTCTCTGAAAACTATGGCACTCTGAAAAGAGAGATTGAAGATGATATCAGAAAACAGACAGACCTCCCCTGCTCCTGGCTAGGAATGATTAATGTAGTGAAAATGGACATACTTCCAAAACTGCTATATAGATTTAATGCTATTCCAATTGAGATCCTGGCAGCATACTTCATAGACCTCGAGAAAACAATCCAAAAATTCATTTGGAACAAGAAGAGACCCAGAATAGCAAAAGCAATTCTAGGTAACAGAGACATGGCAGGGGGTATCACAATCCCCAACCTGCAACTCTACTACAAAGCTACTGTGATAAAAACAGCATGATACTGGCAAAGAAACAGACTTGAGGACCAGTGGAACAGATTAGAAGATGCAGAAACAACACCAGACACACTCAGCCATCTCATCTTCGATAAAGGTGTCAAACACCCTCACTGGAGGAAAGATAGCCTCTTTAATAAATGGTGCTGGAAAAATTGAGCTTCAACTTGCCAAAGATTAAAACTAGACCTATAACTCTCACCATGCACTAAATTAAATCAAAATGGATTAAAGATCTAAATATTAGAATAGAAACTCTGAACCAGTTGGAACAGAGGTTAGGTAGGACCCTTGAAGACATCAGTGTAGGGAAAGATTTTATGAACAAATATAAATTTACACATGATTTCATTGTTAATGTTCTTTTTAGTGTAATCTAATTTCTCTTATTTCATCACATAACTAATTTTTTTTCTGTCATTTTTCCTTTTGTTCATCCTAAATCTAATGGCACAGAATCAGCTCAGCATATTTAAAGTTGAGTTTTTGGAATAATTTCTGTTAAGCCACTTCCTAAAACAACTTAGAGAGTATATAATTATTTTTCATCAGATTCAGTCTCTTCACATGTTAAAGCTTAGTGTCAGAAATCACATGGAAAGGTTGCATTCTGGCTCAGTAACTGCCTCTGCTCCAGCAATTTAAATTATAGTTAAATGTTAAGCAAAAGAATTCAGAAGTCAGCACTGACCAGAATTCTTTTACAAAAAAAGAATAATCTTCAGTCAATTACTCTGAATTATAATCGCAAAATACTCGGTATGTCATTTTCTGACCTTCAGCAAATAAATGATAATAAATTTTAAATTGATTTGGGAAATTTATTTTAAGGAATATAGTTTTTTAAGTATCATGCCTCACATATTCCAAAATATATTATCTGAACTGAGAGATGATTACAGTGAATTTTCTCTTTAGTAATTGCTAAAAAAAGAATTTATGGGAATTAGCACTTATTAAACTTACAATATGTGCCAGACACTACATTGACTGAGGTAGTCTTGTCACACACACACACACACACACACACACACAGATTCACATATATTTGTATATATTTTCTTTTTTCCTAGTCTCAAACCAGATTTGCAGAGGAAACTTGGAATCAAACCTACTATGCTATGTGCTCAAGGTAAAACAATTACAGTAAAAGAATTATTAATTTAATGAAAGACTTGGCATCTTAAGATAAAAGATATCTCAAGTGATTTAAAATACTGTGGCTTATTTTTCATATAATAAATTTTCATGCCATTACCAAGAAGTATTCCATATTTAAAGAAAAATCTCAGTGAAAATGGACTGAACTGAAGTGTTTTTATAATGTTAGGCCCCAAAATAAAAAACATTCCTTTCTGCTTGTAATCCAGAAAATGTTGAACTCTGATGGCTTTCCACATCTCCCCAGGTAATTGTATTGATATAGGTGCTCTCCTCCAGTGACCCTGCTGTCATTGTTAGGTAGCCTCTTTTAATGGGGAGCAAGGAGGAATTATGTAGAGTGAAATCTTGTGTTTCTTCAAGTAACTAAGCTCTTGGATGGTATGACTCTAAACCTCACAAAATAAGACTATAAATAAGAGAGATGTTCCAAACCAGAATGAGGCCCTCAATTAAAAAAAAACAAAAAACTCTGGAGCCAAAAGGGTAGTTTCATCCTATATAAACAAAATAATAAATTATTAGATAAAGACAGCCAAAAGGCCAAATTTTTAAAATTTCCCCTAAACTTAGGTATTTGAAAGTGAGTAATTAATAAAGAATTGTTATAAACTAGTTGGCATTATTTTTCTGGCATGGTATGGTACTTAAAGGTCATCTAACTTTGTACCCTAATTCTTTTGACTTTTTTTTAAATCTAGGCAATTATTTTAGGCAAATTATTGCAGGTAAATGTTATCTTCTAAAACACATGTGGTCAAAATTTCTAAATGATCATTGAAACATGTAAGAATATTTTATAGATATTTACTGTAAAAATTAAGGAGGGTAGAAGTCATGCATTCTATGACCTTAGGAGAATGGTACCATAAATTAAAACTAGCAGGCATAAATATAGTTTGTCAAATATTGTATAAAGCCTAAAGACAAAAACTTTAATATACTAAATCATTATAACTCTCCTTGAAGTCATTCCTAAAAATTCAAAGCAGGGAATGTCTCAAACATGGGACACAATTATTGTCTAAAAGCATTCTCTATATAAATATTCTTCGTTCAATTTATTTGATTTAGATTTTGTTTTCACAATGTAAACAAGATAAAATCATTTATGCACTTTTCATAATTGATAGTTCATTACATATCCACAAATTGATAACATTAGTCTTCTTTAAAAAATTTAACACTATTTTGGAATATCTTTGAAAAGGAAGACTTCTTAATAAATGTTCTTGCACTGGGTATGGTGGGAGAAGCCTATAATCCCAGCATTCTAGGAGGCTGAGGGAGGAGGATTATACTTATGACCTCAGCCTGGGCAATTAGCAAGTTATTGGAATCCTGTGTCAAAATAAAAATAAATCAATCAATGAGATCGAGATGTAGCTCAGTGTGAAGGACCTGTGTTAAATGAATGCTTGCATTTAAATCATCCATCATGAAAAAAGAAAAAAATCTTAGGTTGTCATTGTTCCCAAAATTGGAGACACATGGGAAAGAATACACCTACTTATATCATGAAGACCATGTCAGTCCATGTCAGATGAGTCCAGCTTAGTTGCAGATCCATTAATGGTAATGTTTTTGAAAGGCACTGAATTGGAAAATAATTATTTTTCAGCACTTTTTAAACACACACACACAGACACACACACACACACACACACACACACGCACATTCAATGGGCCAAAAGTATGAAATAGTTTGACTTGCTCTTTCTTTTTCTTTCTCTTTGTTTTTTTCTTTCGTTCATTTGTTCACTCATTTGTTCTTTCTTTCCCTTTCTTCCTTTCATTTTTTCTAGATGCTGCTTCTCCTTTGCTTTCTTGACCTTCATTTGATCATCCCTGAAATACTTCCCAGAAAATTTCCATAGTAATTTATTTACATTAGCATGGTTTCATATTCTTAATGAGTAATTAAGAAGTATTTTCACATTCATTTAAAAAAATCTAGTCAAGACTAACAAAATTAAATTTTATATCCAATTCATAACTTTGTTGGTTCTCCATCTCAGATTTGGGAGAGTTACACTGGGGAGAGAAAAGCAGAATCTGTTTCTTTAGTATTCTTTTCTCTCTTCTTATTCCAGTTTTGAGTTTTTAAAGTTTTGGAGATTAGGATAAAGTCCATCAGTTGAAGGAAAAGGACTAACTAATCTTTTTTCAAACTGTAACAAGTATTAATTCACAGTGTGATATTTATCCTAAAGCTGTCTCTCTTGGGAAACCTTCAAAGGTACCCATCCAGGCTCCTTATGAGCTTTCCACTGCTCTTGGGCCTTGGTGTAGAAGAGATGCTGCCATTCGTCATCTAAACTCCTCAACGTGGCCCTCAGTTGAAGCATACCATAGCTTCACCTGCTATGGTGCAGAGATGCGATGCGATGAGACATAATAGTTCCAGATGGAGAGAAACAAATACTTAGGTCTAATGTAACTCCCAGGAAGAACAACTATTAGGCTATTCTGAAACATTTTCTCATAAACTCCTGCTGGGATGGTGTCAGCAAAGTTATCCAAGCTCCATTTGGTACCTCAGGCAGTCTTCAGCCACAGAGTGATAGACCAAGTATCACTTTATTCCAAGTACCGTGAAGCACTCTCATTAGTGTGCTGGGTAGCACCTATTATTGTCTCCCAGAACACTCCCCATGACACTGATGCCTTCTGACTATATCAATTATATTACCCTTTGACACTGTGTTCTATATACAGGAAGAGGTAGTATTTAAGGATTATCATGACCAGGTTTGGAGTATGTGGGTGTTATTAATAAGTTAACACTACTAAGCTGGGGTACTTAATGTTTTTTTTTCAGCTGTTAGCTTTAGCTATAATTTTGTAACAATGAAAAAGACCCATTTAACATATTATTAAACTGCAAATTCATATTTAGGATAAAAGTTTGGAAATTAAACAGACTGTGTTGAATCACAAGTTTCAATTACTTAAACTATTTTAGATCTCTTTTGTTCTAACCAAAGCAAAAGGTATCTCCAATTAAATGTTTATTTGTTGAGTAATATTTACTGAGAGTATACTGTAGTTTCTTTGCAAGGTCCTGATGAAATCATGAAAATTAAGAGAGTCCCCAAATGTATGGTTCTTTTATTTTGGAGAAGAAAACAATACAATTAACAAGAAATCAATTTATTTTAAATTGCATAAAGAAGTAGAAACAAAATATAGATAATTTGCTAGACTAGGCATGATTTCCCTAGACAATAGACCAAGATGGCCTCTGTGAAGAGATGTCCTTGATTCTAAAACAATAGCTGTGCTGTCTGAGGGAAAAGCCAGCCAGGCAGAGAGGAGAACAAATGCGCAGCCTATAAGGTAGCAAGGAGTTCGGTAACTCTGTGAAACAGAAAGGTGGGACATGGGGACTGGAGCTCAGGCGAAAAGCAAAAGGTAGATCTGAAGTAGCACCAATGAACGGGGCAAGCAGTAAATTGTGTAGATCATGTAGATCTCTACAGACTGTTATTAAAATTATTCTGCTGAATTATAATGGGAAAAAGGAGAGTTTTAAATAGAAAAAGAGCTTTTAAAAAGACTAACAGCGACTTCCAGCTCACCAAATACAAAAGCCATTTTCCAGTCTGCACTTTAGTCCTCAGCATCATTTGAACAAATTGTTCACTCTTTCCTTCTTAATAATAGTTCTGTACATATTTTCCAGAAAATAACTTGATCCAAAAATCCAAACATGACACCTCTTTCCTTTTCTATCTATACTCAGTCCCTGGTTGACATTTAATCATAAAATTTCTGAATTTTTATTTTCTAGTTTCTGTTTGCTCAAGCCATAAAAACAAAGTACCATCAACTGGGTGGCTTAAACATCAGTGATTTATTTCTACATTTCTGGAGGTTGAGAATTCCAAGACTAAGATGGTGGCTGATTTAGCTTCTGGTAAGGACCTCTTTCTGCTTATGGACTTCAATTTTCTTGCTATTGCTATGTGCTCATCTGGTCTTTCTTTGGGGCCATACACATATGGTGAAATTCACCACCCCCCATCTCTCGATCCCTTGTATTATTTCTTCCAGAACACCTCGAGTTTGACCATTTCTTGCTGTCCTCATCATCACTACTCTGACCCCTAGAGTCACTAAAGACTCAACTCTAGTTATTACTGCAGCCCCTAAATGGTCTTCTGCCTCTGCAGGCTTAATACAGGCTAAGAAAGGTTTTACACTGGTTCTCCCAGATAGAGTCCTTATTTCCTTAGCTCCTTACTCAAATATATATGGCTTTTCCTGGATATCCTAACTAAAATTTTAATCCACCAGTATTTTATATTTTCTTTCCCTTATTTACCTTTTAATGTATTATTTTTCTATAACTACACATAAAATAATTGTTGACATTATGTATTATCATATTATAAACTATACATCACATATGGAGTAAAAGAAATCTGTATACACATTTGTATATCACATATGGCAAACAATATATTAAAATTATTCATTATATTTCTCACCCTTAAAATTAATTTACATGATTTTTTATGATATTCTTACCACATACAGTAGTAGCAGACAGAGGAAGTATCAATAAACTTACCAATAATTCTGGAAGTAACGTAAGTGAAGTCTAAATCTCCCTTCGTGTAGCTGAAAGCGAGACAGGAAAGGACGCTGGTTAAGATGGTCCACACCAGGACTTCCCCGCGATCTCTAGCACACCGGGGACTGGGCCGCTGCTGTCCGCAGCGAGTCTGACTTCCCTCCCCACTCTGTCCACAGGAGACACCTCAGAGCAGCCCTGAGAGAAGACAGCCACACCCAGGGCACAGCTGCCCCCTCTGGCTCCAGTAGCCTCCCGGGGCCGCTTCCTAAACAGAGGCGGTCTGGGAACAGAATCTCTGCTAAGTGATTAACACTGGCTGTTCCAGCCTCTCTGCCTACATGGAAATTTCTTCCCTGAAGGGCAGGAGAAAAAACAACTGAGAAAAAAACAAATGACACTTTTTCTGCCTACCAAGGTCCTGGTTAGGAATTGCAGGAAAGGGGGTAAATGTTGCCTTGAAGCCAATATGAAAATGTTGGTTAACATATTGAACTTGACATTTGAATTTCTGATTCCAAGCCATATATTCAAACGTAAAGTAACCCTAGAGTTGTCACATTTTTTTTTGCAAGAATTTGCATAGTGCAGAAGAGTGAAAAAGTAAAAGTAAACTTCTCCCACTAAATAAGCCCTAAACGACTAGCAGGATACACTAAGTCCTGTTTCGATGACAGTCCAGGGGCAATGCTCACTCAGATGCGCGGTGCCTTACCTCACTCAGTCCTCACGCCACACATCCACTCCTATCGGGGCCTAAAGGTAAAGCTGGAGAACTGATTAGGGCACCTGTGGCCCCATGGGAGCCAGTGCAGACCCTGCCCTGGAATCCAGGACTTTGATTCTGGACCCACGGTGACAG
Organism: Heterocephalus glaber; assembly: GCF_053883595.1. Classification (NCBI taxonomy): domain Eukaryota; kingdom Metazoa; phylum Chordata; class Mammalia; order Rodentia; family Bathyergidae; genus Heterocephalus; species Heterocephalus glaber. The sequence goes on along the minus strand of NW_028258293.1, from coordinate 36,037,075 downwards.
CAGCCATCACACCAAACTGCCAGAGAGCTGAGCTCCTCAGGCTCTGCTGCGGCCCCTCAGGACTCTTGGCTGCAGTGACAGCCCCAGCACGTCAGATCCAAGTGGCTCTATCGCGGCCATGACACTGACCCAAGCAGGCGCCAGCGGGAAGCCAAAGCCCTTGGCCGAGAGCCTGGCAGCGTGCTCACCTGGATACAGACTGTATCACTCAGGAAGAGGTGTCCTTCAGGGTATCTTTCAAGTTGTCCTTTAGGTTACTGAAAAGCCTCCCCGCACCTCCCTTCACCATGTCGAAAAGGCCTCCCCCATAGCTGTGCTCCTTGTCGGGGGACGAGGCACCTGCGGGGAGACAGAAAGGGGGGATGCACTGGTGACAGAGACCCCATCCTGCTTGGTTCCTAGTGCTCGCAGAGTCCTGTCCGCTCTCCTGACCCATCCGCTGGCAACAGCAGAGCTGCCAGCCCTGGGGAACCCAGGGGTCCCTCGAGACAGGAACAAACACCCCACAGCCATGCGTGGCCACCGGGCACCTGGAACACACGAGTCCTCCCTGAGACCTGCTGCAAGGGTAAAACACAGCAAATTCTAAGGTCTTGGTGCTGAAAGGAAGATTAAAGTAGCCCGTTAATATCTTTACACGTATCACATGTTCAAATGACAGTACAGCGGACCCTTGACTTACGAACTCAGTCCATTCCCGAGGGCTGGTTGTAACTCAGGTTGGTCAGTGGAGGCTCAGGCTCCCCTACACAGCCTTCACAGTCTTTCTCCTGCACACAGGCATATCTCAGTGTCCTCAGAGAGACACTGTCCCGGGACTTCTCAGTGAGCCCCACGCAGGAGAGGATGCTATCCTGTTCCTTCCTGACTCTTTAAGGGTTAAGTCTGCATGTGAGACCATCTGAAACCACAAGCAGCCCGCATTCGGGTCATAACTCAAGACTTTGGTTATAAGTTAAAACTAAAATCTGGTAGTAACCCAAGTCGTTCGTATGTCAGGCCAGTCATAACTGGAATGTCCACTGTATTTTAGATCTGTCTAATTTCAGATCTATTGATGTATTAAATATACTGAATGATAGTATTTTGGATCTATTGACTATATGTTGAAATGAGAGATTTCAGATCTATTGAATTAAAGAAATTATACTACTCAATAAATAAATAAATATTTGCTGATTAATTAATTCAATTTACTTATTTTTAATTCTGTAGGGAAATAGATTTTATGGGGCATATTTGTTACCAGTTGGATTTTTTTTTTTTTTGCAGTATTCCAAGATAAAGAAAATGGTAACTTGCTCTGTGGTGTTAATCCTGGAAATTGGGATAAGTGGAATTTCTGGATTGATTAAGGAGCCGAGGTACATAAGAGTATAAATCCTGGGTTTGTTGGTTAGAAGGAAAGCAAACAGTGTGGAAAGTTCATAATCAGTAGGAGATTGACAATTGGTTAAAGGAAATATAGAAATTCCTGTTTGATTACTTCCACTTTTTTTTCAATTAGGTATGAAGTAAAGTTACTGAGTTGTGGAGAAGAAAGAAACAATTTAACAAGTCTTTTTCAAAAGTGAGGAAAAGGAAAATGTTAGGTGATTAGAGTAGAATTACTGGTTAGTGTAGGGCACCTGAAGTTCCAGAGAATTGCTATTTCCTCCACCCAATGATAAAGTTCCCACTTTTAAGCACAAAACAAGTCTACTCATCATAGCCTGTTTATTTCACTATTATTGCTTTCGTTTTTCTTTTCTTTTGCTTATATGAGAAGATAAATGATTTATTTGTGATAAATGCATAAATTTAGGTATTTATTTTACACATATTTGCTCTACTTTCATGACTGGTATGTTCTGGCTAGGTAATCAAAAAACTCGCTTGGGTAATAGAGTTACCAAACAACATAGAAAGGCTGAAGACCCTTTGGCAAGGTTTTATAGTAGAGATTGTAAAGATAGGCACTTCAGAAATGAGGAAATGTGTTTATCCAGCAACATTTCTGCAGAAAAAAATCATTACTCCAGTTTTAAGTATATCAATGAATGATGTTCAGAGCACTGTTAACTTTTCTTCATTAATGTGACTGAATTTTGTTCCTATATTCTTGATGTGGAACTTCACTTCATTTAACTATTTGGACACACTTATTAAAAGCTTTTCTTTCTGCATTAAACTAAAACTGTCAGTCGTTGTCATGAAGAAATTACTGTCACTTGTGGGAGAGATTTGAAATTTAAAAATGGAAGATTGCGTAGATGAAATTCAGTCAAACATTAATTCAAAGGGTATTGATATCTAAGCCAATTGGAATCACAGAGGGAGAAAGAGGAAGGACTCAGTTCAGGAGTCGGCATACGAATAGATCTGGAAGGAGGATCTCATTCCTGTAATGTCATAGAAGGTAGTGAATAAAAATATTTCAAGTGACTACCTACTCGCTTCTCTACCACTCACATTCTTCATCCAGTTAAACTCTTTTGCCATATTTTTTCCTCATCTGTATATTAGCCTTAATAACAGCAAAGCCTGTCTCAAAGATTTGCTCAATGGCTTGCCTTAGATAACTAGTAGCACATTAGACAGCATACATACTTTATATATGTAGTATCTTTTCTCTTAATAGATGATCCATGAAAAAATTTTTAAAAATGTTTAGTTTATTAAACAGTGGCTTCATTTAAATATTAGGGACCTATCAGTTTCATGGACATGTTCCTGAATTTATTTACTTATTTTTTTCTTGTATCAACAGTATTCATTTTGGTCTGAATTTTTTCCCAGAGAATACTGTGTTCTAGGACACATTTCATATTCTCAAGAAAGCACAAGAACCCATTTGAAAATGCTCAAGTCACTAAGTGACAGGGCAAAGAAGCTGCTACCAAATGGTAGAATATTCCAGATGAACTGGTAGCAACAATCCACAGTTGTAATTGTTTTCTTTTTTCAATTTCTATATAGCACAAGGAAAATTTACAACCAAAAAATCAACATAAAATTATTTTCATCAAATTATAGGAAATGAGAATGTATTGAAATGCCAGAACTTCCAAAGCAAGAGAGAATTTGTCAAATACCTATTTTGGGGTCTTTTTGTTTTCATCATAAAATATTTTGTATAACCTTTAGCAAAATTATTTGTTTAGATAGCAAAGCAGAGCAGAAAGATGCATGGAAACAGGTCCGTTCTACATTTCCCCCCAAATATCATCTTATCAAAACCCTGAGAATTAAAAATAAGTATTTTAATTTCTATTTTGTGGCTATCCATTCATAGTAACTAATTTTACCTATCTGTATTCTGAAAATAAAGAAGAAATTGAAAATGTTTTTAGTGCCTGTTTTTCTGTTAAATAAATGTTTTTTTGAGTTTCGTCAGTTTACCATGGAGTAGCCTAAATTTTGTGAGTAGGACCACCAAAATCAATGTATTATGTTTGACCATTTGACTACAGAAGTAGCGATCCAAAGAAAATATAACTATTATTAAGGTTTAGAATTCTCATGGAGTGTTTTATATGCATTTCCCAATTATATATTCCCAAGAAAAAGTAAGATAGATATTATTATTAATAAAATTCCAAAACTATATATGAGAACTGATTCTGGTAATTTAAATACATTATTCAATTTCACATGACTAACAAGTAGAAGCTTTGAACTTTTCTTGAATTTTCATTTCAACCTCATATTCTTTACACTATGCTATGCTATGTCTCCATAGTACCATATCATTTTTATCTTAAATCCATTTAAAAGATATTATAATTAAAACACCTATCTGCATTCACGTGCTGAAAATGCTATCTGCATTCATGTGCTGAAGAAGATACACTTGTTCAGTTTTCTTCACAAAGCTTGGATATTACAAAGAGAACACACAAGAACACGCTCAGGCACAAGTGACAAAAAAACAGTATGCAATATGTATAAATAAATAACAGAAAATCTGAGAGGATAAAATAGACATTGTCAGATTAGAACAGCTATACATAGGAAGCCAAATTTTACCTAGAATTTGAAAGACAGGCAAGATGCCAATAAAATAGAAGATAGAAATATGTATATGTACACAGGTTCAGGTTTGGGAAATCTCTTAACATCTTTAGGTGATAATAAATTGGGTGAAGATTTATTTTTAATGTAAAAGTGTGGGAGATCAGTCCTGAAAATTAAATGCTGAAAGGGCTGGTGATTTAGCTCAGTTGGTTGTTCCACCTGCCTCATAAGCGCAAGGTCCCCAGTTTGATCCCCAGTACAAAAACAAAAAAAAAACAACCAAAAAACAAAAAAAAATTAAATGCTGAAAACAATTTCAGGTAAAAATTTTAAGCTATGGTCTAGAATACATAGAAGAATTAAAATAGTAATTTTTCAAATTTAAAATAATTAAGAAGTCAATGAATGGATAAGAAAAAGCTAGGTAATTATTGAACTGGAATATAAATCAATAAATAATTTCTCAAAATATTGAGTGCTCTGAGATCTTTGAAAATTCTAAAAAATAGTAAAGTGAAAAATTTATATTATAACACAGACAAAGGCACATGTTATAAGCTGTACCATAACAAATTGCAAAGTAGTTAGAATAAATAATAAAGTTAGATGAGACATACCAATAAAAATATTTAATAAGGCCAAAATTAAATATAAGGAGAAGAAAACATAAGACAAATCCAAATGAGCCCAAATGTTTTAGATATTTTTACATGTAAATAAATTAAATATTACAATAAAAAGACAAATATAGTAAGACTAAGTTTTAAAACACAAACTATATTCATCATGCTTTTAGGGGATTAAATTAACAAGATTGTTAAAATTTATGAATGTCTGGTATGTGATGGAGAATCACTTGCAGTAATTTATTAAAGAAAATGTTTTCAAGCATGTTAAAATTACAAATCATTGCAAAATCATTATAAATATTATTTCTTAAATTTGCAATATATTTATTTGTATGTCTATTAAAATTAATTTAAATACAATTAAGTTGAGTAATTTGAACTATACAAAACAAGTTGCCAAATATATATATTTCACATATATATAGCTATATTTTCATTACTATAATCAATACAGAGAATATTCCTATCCCCTTTCCCATTTCATGTGTCCATTTGCTTCATTACTGTCTATCCAGGATCCAAGTAAACATTGCTTTGTTTTCTTATTACAGATTTGATTTTTCTTCTATATTATTTAATATGAAAATAGTTGTGTTACATACTCTTGTGTTTATCATCTTTTGCTCAGCATATATTTTTTGTTATTGGTGAGTAATCTTCCACTGATGCATATATCACACTTTTTTATTTATCTACATTTTGACATACATTAAAGGTGTTCTAAGTATTGAATTAATATGAATAAAACTGCCGTACTCATTCATTAGTTTTTATGTGGACATACGTTTTCATTTGTCCTGGATTATACCTGGAATTATAAATATGAGGTGAAACAATTAGTCAATGAATGATGATATAAAATGTTTCCCAAAATGGTTATAACAGTTTACATTCTAATTAACAATATATGAGGATTCCGTGTGTTCCATATCTTTTATAAAGTTTGGCAGTACATATTTTAATTGTAGCCACTTCAGTGGTGTGTGGTTTTATCAAACTTTGTGTTAACTTTGAATTTTTGATGATTAATACTATAGTACATATTTACATGTGTTATTAGTCATTCATATACCTTTTATGACATATTGGTTAAGGCCTGTGGTCATTTTTTGAATTAACTTATTAAGTAATAAACATTTCTTATATATTTTTCATAATATTTGGCATATTTATTGCCAATATTTTCCCAATTAAAAAAAAACTTTTTTTAGATCTCTAGGTATATCATATTTTTGAAGATAGAGCTTTTATTTTGCTGGTTTTATTAATAATATTTGTGTTAATTTTTTCATTAATTTTTGCTCGTTTTTACCACATCATCTTTGGTATTGACACTTTTTATTTTTCTAATTTATTAGAACAGGAATTTAGATCATTTATATAAAATATTTCTTCCTTCCTTATTCCTTTAATGCTAAATATCTTCCTATAAGCAATATTTATTTGCATTCCAAATGCTTGTTATGTTTTGTTGTCTGTATTGTACTATTTTCTGGGTTGACCATGGAACTTAGTGATAGAGTGCATTCTTGGCATGTGCAAAGTTCTTAATCAATCAATCCCTAGCAGCAAAACAAAAATAAAAAACTTTCTAATGTGCTTTATAATTTTTCCTTGAAACATTCTTTGTCAGAAAAAAGTTACTAAAATTGAAATGCTGAATTGAAATGCTCTAGTTAGTATTTATTGCATGCATACTTGAAAAATGTGCACTGTGTGTTGACATCAAATACAGTATTCAGTAGACAAATCTAATACTTCATAATATTTAGATATTATGTATTTTAGTGATGTTGCATTTTTTTCATTCTTAAGAGAGAGTATAGTAAAAGCACCACCATTCAGAAAATTTAAAAAAGTAAACACCAGGCAAAGGAATTCTAAATAATTTATATAGACACTGCCATGCAAGGGATGGTGTATAACTCCTTACTCCTTGTATAATCTGTAAATAATGATGTGCTACCAGAGTACAATATAGGAAAAGAGAATAAAGAGGAATTTTACAGTGGGCAAATCTGAAAAATACAACCTCATCCTGGTATCAAACTGTAAAGTTACATTGCTAGAATGTACTCATGAAACGGTGTGCTGACATGCCACTGACTGCTTGTGGTGTTTTTCCCCCAGAAACCTTAACACAGGTATAATACAAAATAAGATAGTTTAAAGGCTGACATTCTACAGAATGTACTTAAATCGCACCCTTTACACCTGTCAAAGTTGTGAGAATTCTGGAACTCTGAGAAATAGTCTTTGCCAAGTCTCACAAGGCATGATAACTATTTGTTGTTTGTTAAATTAGATAAGATTCTAGATAAAAAGGACTTTAAGAAATAAGGAAGCATGCATAAAAAATTAAACATTGTTAACTATCAATGCCGATCCATTAATTGTTACAAATATATGATCCTTATACAAAATGTTAAAAATAGAAGAGTCAGGTGTGCTGGTAGTGCACACCTGAAATCCCAGCAGTTCGGGAGGATGAGGCAGCAGTATTTCAGTCTGGAGCCAACTGGACAATTTGGTGAGACTCTGTCTCAAAACAAAATTTTTTTTAAAATCCTAGGCATGTATCTCAGTGTGAAGTCTCTGAGGTCAATACCCAGTAACACAGAGACACACACAAACATAGATACATATACACAGTAAGTAACTGGTGATGCAGTATACAGGAACTCTGTCATATTGTAACAATTTCACCCAGTAAACTTATAATTTCTCTCTTCTCTTCCTCACCCCTCACCAAACACACATACACACACACACACACACACACACACACAATTTCATGAAAAAGTAGGAACTATAAAAGAAACTTTTATTATCATTTTAGATTTAAACAACAAAATAAAACAAAGCCTATTCAATGGTAGAGGTCTGGCCTAGCATCCAAATGTTCCAGGTTTTATCTTAAGAACTGTAGCATAACAAAAATGATGTGGGGTGGGTTTAGGTAATACAAAATATAACAGTTATTAAAAGATCTTTCAAACCTTATGAACCAATAGAAGCAGCCAATAAACATGCAAGTATAAAGTCAGATGTTACACAGATGCCAGAAACAGGAATGAATAAGATAGCCCCTTTCCTTATATAAATTTTAGAATAGTGAAGGAGATATAATGTTAATCATGTAATTCATGACCACTGAGACTAAGTTAAATCTGTTAATCATATATCCTATATATACCCTATTACTTACCTCTATGATATATTTTGTCCTTATTAAACTTGGTTTCTTTTCTTTCCCTCTAGTTTGTATAATCCGTGATATTTCTTCCTCATTTATTTTAGTATCTTCAGAAGCTAGTAAAATAAAATTTAGACATGAATTATTAATTGGAGTGTAATTAATATTAGAAATCAGAGAATGAATGTTTACACAAAATTCTGAAAATATTTCAAAAGTTGAGGCTATTCAAAACTGTAAAAATTGCGAGGGGTTTAGCTCAGTGGTTCAGCTCAGTGGTTCTGGTGCCAGCCTCTCAAGTGCAAGGCCCGGAGTTCGATCCCCGGTACCAAAAAAAAAAAACTGTAAAAGCTTCCTTGTATAATGTAGACGCCTCTACTTATTCATATTTTTAAGTTAAGGGTTATATTTCAGGTCTGTCTTATAGGACCTCTTCTAATTTGAAACTGCCCCAGTTCCTTGAACAGAATATATTGATGGAACTCTAATAAAAAGATCTAATGTAGAGGAAGGATATATCTAAGCTGTCTTAGTTACCTTTCTCTCCTTGCTGAGACAAAACATCCAACACCCAGGGTCAAAGGGAAAGGGTTCATTTAGCTCACAGTTCATAGAGGTTTCAGTCCATAATTGCCTGGCTCCAAGGCAGGGTCGATGGCAGACAGGCATCGCAGAGGAGAAACAACATGGGACGCACAAAGTAGCAAAATCAACAAGGGGCCTTAATAGTGTCTTTCTGCCCTTTTTGTCTTATTCAAACTACCAGGATTAGGGCAGTGCCAAACCAATCACTCACGTGTAGTGGTTTAGTAATCACACGCCCTTAATCCTAGCATCACACACTCTAGATTCAGTCACCTATGACCTTATAAGGCTTTGGGGGGACACCTAGACCCAAACCATAACACTAAGCTAAAATCTTCCTGAGAGTTTCGCTGGGTAGCTGTCTGTGAAACAAGAAATTTCTCCATAGTTACAGCTGTTGTAAAGAAAAAGTAAAATGAGTAACCATGGAAAAGTTCCAGAGGGTAGAAAATTGCTCCACATAATCCACTGGATATTTTTAACACATACTGAGAAGGCGAATGCAACTTTGCTGAAGACAAGATGAAACCAAAAAGGTTTGTCCTAAATAAGCTGATAGAAGGAAATTTGCCTCAATCTATGTTTCAGAGCAATTTTGGGGGATAATTTTCTTTAGTATAAATACAATAACCAAAGAGAATATATATTAAATTTCACATTACAGTATTACCATTTTCCAGCAAAGTAAAATATAATGAAATACAGATAATGCCCATAATAAAGACCTAGAGCCCTGCAAAAATCATTGTGTTATAAATGAATCTTCCAAGGGCACACAATGTTTTGTTCAATAAACTATTTATTTTATATATGTTGTACATAATTCTATTTCACTAAATTGCCAAACTGGGTCTATCTAGGAAATTGAATAACTAAATCTAATTATTCACATCTCCCATTTGGATTAACCAATCACTTTTTTTAAAGTGTTATTTTTTAATGACACCAAGCTGAGCATGCTGTGCACACAATCTTTAATCATCACGTGGATTCTCATAGCATGTCTGAAAGTTAGATTTGATTAACCTTTTATCAGAAAAAAAACGAAGGTTCTAAAAGATGGTATAACTAAGAAAATCGTCTACAAAATTTTGGCAAGAATACTGAATGAATTAAGAAGGTAGTGAGAGAAAATGTGCTGAAGCAGAGAAAAATGTATGTTCTTTATATAAGAGGCAGCTTTTACAAAGCATCTACAGGAAATTGTTACATCTGAGGCCACTTCTGTTTCTTGTTACCTAAAAGCACCCACATCCCTTCTGTTCAATTCCCAAAAGTGGCAAGAATGTCTGCAAGCAAGGAGTCAGATTTAATAAGGAATTCACTATCTCTAAAATGTCTATTAGTAAAAATCAATAATTTATAAATCAATAAAGCATATTTTAGTGTGGCTTTTAAATGACCTTTGAGGGAAAGTTTAAGGGAAGAGATTCAAATATATATATTACATGGTGATAGCAATATTAAACTGCATTTTTTATAGATTACTATTGGAAAACATATTCGTTTGGGTGTGTAAATCATTATTTATTTGTTGAAAGTCACATTTTTTATATTCACAATTTATATTTTTCCATGGTGTGAATTTATGTAAAATGTGGAACCAGGTTAAAAAAAATATGCCACTCTGATACTACTGTGATTGACTCTGTTACATCTGTGAAACTGTATTAACTTTCTGCCTTTAATCTCATGCCCTTGTAATTCATCCTTCACACTGTCTGTGAGCAATCTTCTAAAATGCAAATTGGGTGATTTCCCTCTTTTCCTTCCGAGTCATTCTGTGTTTCTCCACTGCCTTGAAGAGAAATACAAATTACTTCATGTGCCATAGCCAGTGTTCTGGTGCTGCTGCTAGCCAGATGATAACCTTCTCACATCTCCTATGCAATAAACTCCACTGTAAGAATTTTATACTATTAATTGTTGACAGAATGTGCCATGCACTCTCTAGGTGGCCTTTCTCTGTCTCGATTGTTCTGATTCCAGTATCCCAGTGACTGTTTCTGTAGAGGTTCAATTTCACACATCCTTTCTCCTGGAAGATCAGAACTATTCCCTGTTGTGATTGTTCATCTTTTGCACCGTAGTAGAGTTGGTTGAGTGCCTCTTTTGTGTGGTTTACCTCAGACACAGGTCATCACATTGATTGTTATTTTCTATTTTAAAATCAATACTTCCTTGTATATTTTCTACTAGATTCCATGTTTCTTCATGTTGAAACACTAGTAACTTATGTAAGACAAAGATTTTCCTTAATACTAAATATTTGAATACTAGGTTAATCTCTTAAACCAAACAAACAAAATAACAAGAACAAAATACCCTGGACCCCCCACCACAATATTCTAGGCTGTATTTATGCTGCTCAGTTTCTTAAAAGGAAGAAAGCCTAACTAAACCCTTTCATACAGCAACCTAAAGTAGATTCTACTCTAATATAATCCATATCAAAGAAGAGCGAAGTGTTTTGAGTCAATCATTTTATCATGTCAAGAACAATAAGTGGAAGTATGGATCATAACTCGGATGTCTGGTGATCAGTCAATATTAGTAAGAAGTGAGGATGAAAACCGGACAGAAAACCTGAGAAACCAGACAAATGACACTGAAAATGGTATTAAAAAGAACCAGTCTTTAAATTTTTCCAATAATTTTACCATTTCATTAATCCATTCCTACTTTTATATCCTCCACATCAATAAGACTTTTCTCCCTCTCTTCATTTCAGGTTCAAACATCTTCAAATCTTTTCAACATACATCAGTTAAAAACATTAAAATATTTTTCAAATGTCTTTTTCATGCCAGTCTAGCAGTGGAATGAATCAGAGTAAGGCATCCAGAATGACTATGTGGCCAAGTTGCAAGAGAATGGTGTCTACTTTGGGCTGAATTGAGCCTGCAAAATGAATGTTGAATCCTAATCCCCAGTACTTCAGAATGTGACTAAATTAGGAGACTCTTTAAACACATGATGCAATTAAAAGAAGTATTCATGAGTGACTCTTAATCAAATATAACTGTTGTCTTTTAAGGAAAAAGAGGCATTATAGCTGTACACATACTGAGAAAAGGCCATTCACTACAAGAGACATGCTCTGTGAGAAATCAAGCATGTTCACACCTTAGTCATGGACTTTATCCTCCAGAATTGTGAGTAAACACATTTTTGTTGTTTAAGGTACCTTCTGTGTGGTATTTAGTTATGGAAGCACTAAGTTCATTCATGTTGAATGAAGCCCTTTGAGATGTAGAGTCTGAACCAACAGAGTATCTAGCTAAGGTGGTAGTGATGTTCAGGAGATAAGTAAACTGGCTATAGACAAGATTTTGAAAAAAAAATTTTAAATTGTGGAGAGTGGGATAGATAGCCTTATCCCTCCTGAGAACTTGAGAAAATACAAATGAAGAAATAAAAAAGAATATATATAGATATAAGTATTTATGTATATCTAGATATGTTTATAGATACAGATATGAAAATAGATGATATAGACATAGATATAGATGTAATCTGAAAGGACCTGACACCAACAGGACTCTAGTAGCAATGCAGCCAGCTAAAACTAAAATCTTATCTTCTAAAAATTATTCTCAATTAAAAAGAGCTACAAATTCTTGAATTTCTATGACCCTGAATAGCAAAAATTATATAAAAAAAGAAGAAAGCCCTTGACTCACATTTCCAGATAATAAAACTTACTGAAAACAGTGTAAACAACAACATAGGTTAGACATGTAGACCAATGAGTTAGAATGATGAGTACAAAAGTAAAGCCAGACACTGGTGACTAATTTATTTTTGGTAAAAATACCAAGAGCATTCAATAAGTAAAAAAATATTCTGAACCAAATGGTGTTAGAGAGTTCATGCAAAACAAGTGTGGCCTTGACTTATAAACTCTATTTGTTCACAAGGGCTGCTTGTGACTCAAGTTGGTCAATTGAAGGCTCAGGCTCCCCTACACAGCCTTCAAAGTCTCTCTCCTGTATCAGGCAGATCTGTGTCCTTAGAGAGACATTGGCCCAGGATTTCTCAAATAACATCACACAGGAAGGGATGTTGTAATGTTCTTTCCAGAACTCTTTAAGGGTTATCTTTATCTGAGACCATCTGGAAGCACAAGCAGCCACCATTCATGTCATAACTCAAGACTTTGGTCGTAAGTTAAAACTAAGATTCCACTAGTAACCCAAGTTTTTCTTATGTCATGCTGGTTGTAAATCAAGGGTTCACTGTATTAAAATTATACCCTCTTTTGTACCATAATGAAAATTTACTCAAAATATACCTCTGCTTCACAGAATACAAAATTATTAATTTAAAAAGGATCAATGACCTACATATAAGAGCTAAAACCATAAAACACTGAGGAAAAAACAGGTGCAAATTCTTAAAACCTTAGTTTGGTAATAGATTCTTAAATATGACAACAAACACATAAGCCACAGAAGAAAAAAATAAAGGAATTAGATTTCATCAAAACAAACTACTCTGTTAAAAAATGATCAATAATATGAACAGGTAACCTACAAAATGGAAGAAAATATGATTTTAGGAGTCTATGAACAGTATATAGAATATAAAAAGAAACTTAAAGTTGTGTACAGGATAAAGAGTTAAATAAGCATTTCTCCAAAGATATATAGAAATGACTAACATGTACATGAAACAAATTTTAATATTATTAGTCATTAGAGAACTGCAAATCAAACCATATGAGGTGACACTGCAAACTTACTAAGATACCTACAAAAATAATCATAAGTGTTAACAAGGAGATGGGGAAATTGAAAATTGCAGAAATTGTTGGAAGGTGTAGCTGTTGTGGAAAATAATTTCATTGTTTTGTTTTATGTCTAGAATGTCTGCCAAAGGCTCAAGTGTTCAGAAATGGGTCTTTTAGAAGGAGTCTGGATCATGAGGTGCTATGCCTGTCAGACCCGAACATGCAAATAGGGGGTGAAGTCTGTTAGGAGGAGGTTGGTCACTGAGGACATGACCTGGAAGGGTATATCTTGGTCCCCAGCTTCTCACGTCTCTTTCTGATTCCTAGATGCCAAGGAATGAGTAACCTTATGGCTGGGCCCTTTGAACACGCTATTTCTGCTTTGGAGCCAGCTGAGCATGGACTGAAAACATGACCCAAAATAAGCCTCTCTTCCTTTAGGTTGTGGTGGTTGACATTTTGATCCAGCAATAAAAAAATGAGTAAGACATTATTCTTTAAAAAAAGGAACATAAAACAGAAAAACCACAGAATTATCATATCATCCAAAAATTTAACTCTTAGGTATACAAGGTGTGATTGGAAAGTAAGACAATTTGCCATTAATCTCTCTAAAAATATTGCCTTCACTTCAAAAGTACTTATCCCACCATTTTTGCCCATTTCTGAAGAGGTTGGGGATCTCCCCTTTCCCAAGCATCTTTAGCTGCACTGCTGTGGCTGTCTGAATATTCTGATTCAATGCAGAACATTTATGTTTCATGGTCATTTTGACTTTGGGGAAGAGCCAGAAGTCACACAGTGACAGATCCAGTGAGTAAAGTAGATAAGGATACACCATCATGTTTTTAGAAGCCTGCCTTTCCAGTGAATGAAGAAGAATTCACTGTATATTTTTATCATACCCCTTAAAGACACTCATGAAGGAAGACTTCCAGAACTGCTTCAGAAAATGGCATTAACAAAGGGATAACTATATTCAAAGTGATGGGGAATGTTTTGAGAGAAAATTAATGGCAATGTACTATAATACATTTTTAAAATGTAAGCTTTAACCATGTATGTTGCTCATACCTCATACACCCCCCAAAATTAAACAATGAAATTGAAATGGGTACTTTTATATTAATGTTCCTAATAGTACTATTTGCAGTAACTAAAAGGGAAAAACACCACCAATGTCCCTGATAAAAATTATTAAAATATATTCAATAAACTATTATTCCAACCTCTCACAGGCATTTTCATGATGTAATTTGTCCACTGATGAAAGCATCATAAATGAGACAATTTCACTTTTGTGTTATTCAATAGAATGCAATGAAGGACTCGGCATCACTTCTGTGACATGCAAGTTCCAAATGCATAATGCATAGCCAGTGTGTGATCAAAAACAAACCAATACATGACCAAGGATGGACTGTGTGATACTGGATTGGCTCCTTCTGCTTTAAGGCAAGTGTGTGTGTGTGTGTGTGTGTGTGTGTGTGTGTGTGTGTGTGTGTGTTTATGGTGGGGACAACTCCAAAGGATGTGAAGGTTGGGCAAAGGGTATTCAAGTGACAGTACTATTTTTTTTTGTCTTTCTTTATGTTTTAAATTGTTACAAAAGAAAAACAAAAACCAAAAGAAAAAGGAAAAGGAAAAAACACAATACCAGTTAAAACATGGAAATGACATAGTGGTTCTGATTCAAAGGGAAAGCGGTTGCTTTGTAGTTTAGTGACCATTTCTGAAAAAGTCCTTTGTTGTTAAAAATCATCTTAGCCATAGAGATACACCTTCTTCAATCAGTGTTGTTTTAAAATAATGGATGTTCAGTACTCTGTAAATTCCCAGGATTATATTAATTACTCAATAAATGTCAGCTACAATTACATGGTAATGAAGGGAAATCAGGACAGATTTTCAATTTCTTTCACAACCACTTATTTTATAAATTGAAATTTAGATCATACAGCTGAGAAAACTAGATTATTTTTCATTATTTTACTAAAGATAGCATATTTATAGTGTTCTTACCCAAATTGAATGCTTTATTAAATTCTACTTTTTCACCTTTAAAATGTTACATATTTTACTGAAGAAATATTTCAGCATATTTGAAATTTTTAAAAGTACAAAAAGGAATAAAAAACAAATTCTTTCAACAATAATACACTGTTCAAATGTTTAAGGAGTCACTGCAATCATCATTGTATATTTCCAAAAATTTTCTTTACAAAGGCACATTGATATATGCAAAGCACATTCAGAAGTAGAGGCATACACTTCTCTACATCTTATTTTATCACTCCAAAGAAATCCTTATATTTCCATTAAACACTCATAAAGCATCTTCCCTTATAACCTTTGATATCTTTTCATTTATAGTTTTACAGGTTTTTAAAATATACAAGCACTATCTAATCAATACTCCTGCCTGATCAATCAGAACAAACACTGTTGCAATAATTTTACTAACTCACTTAAGTGCCCTATAATTTCATGAACTTAGTTTTAATTCTTGAATTTGTAGATTCATTATCTCTAAGTTTTAATTGATAACTAATAGCATATATAATATATATGCATATAATAGCATATATAATATATAGGGTGTACAAGGTGATGTATCCACGCTACAATGATGAAATGAAGTAACTAACTTATCTATTATCTTAAATACCTTGCTTTGTCATGAGAAAATTTAGTATCTAAGGTTTCAACTATTTTGAAATTATTATTATTAAATATTATTATTAAATGTAGTCACCAGACTTATTCCTCCTATCTAAAGAAAACTTTGTATCTGTCGATTAATGTCTTCGCTTTCCCCATCTATCTTGTTGACTTCAATTCTCTAGTAAGCACCATTCTGCATATTATTTCTCTTAAGTTCAACTTTATTAGATCCCACATAAGTGAGATCATCTAGCTGTTGTCTCTCTGTGCCTGACTTTTTTTTTTTTCTAATTTAAAGAGTTTCAGAGTTTCTTATGCTACTACCCAAGCTGAAAGAAAGAAAATTCTTTGTACTATGTTTTTACTGTGGATGTTAGGAATGCAAGAGAGTTTATCTAACAACACAGATATATTGAGAGTTTTATGTCTGCTTGCATATCACTAGCTAAAGCAAAACACTGATCCAGGGACCTCAAGCCAAGAGCCGAATGTATAGAAATGTTTGTAAACACATACTGATATGTATTAAACTGAATGTCAGTTTTATGAATTTCATACAATTTTATTAAACAAATTTTATCGATGCATAATTACACCATTTCAATTATCCGGTAATGAACAACATTTTTACTTTTAGCTTTATAAGTATATAAATAAACTTTTGAAAGTGGAATTTCTGATTCAGAATATAAATATCATTATTTTCATAAAAGTTACATTCAAAGAGACTGCATTAATTTACACTACCATCAGCAATACATGTCAATGCTTGGTTCTTCACACTCTACACTGTGTGGAAAGTGGTAAATTACTATTTTAATCTGCATTTCTGTAACTTTTAGTGAGCTTGAGCAATTTTACACATGTACGAATTGCACAACCTTTCTATTAATACAACCTCTTTTTATTGGTTATCTGGTTTTCATTGAATTCTTACCTTTTTAAAAAATTGCTTTTTATATGAGAATATGATATGAAATTCACTCTCTATGTGAATTCATTGATGAGCCTTCCCTTATTTTAAGTCTAGAAAAAAACCTGCAACAATAGTACCAGATAGAGTGCTTGAATATGTTTTCTGGAATTTAGGATTATAGAGATGCTCAAAAAGCCCAACTATGCCTCATAGATCCTCCAGATGGAAGGGATTTCTGTCCTGTTTCTCAACTTTGTAGTGGCTAGGAATAAAAAACTTTAAATGAGCAAAAAATAAACAGGAAAAAAAAGCTCAGCTCTGAAAAAGATTGTAAGTGATCAGACGAATCTTTGATGCCTGTCAAGGAAACCGCACTCTAGAGATGCCAACCCTAAACTCAACTAGCAAAAGGGCTACCATTAAAGACCCACTAGCTCAGAGAATGCTAGTGTCTTCTCAGTAGTGAAACGCTGATTGCAGACTTGTGTATTGCATAATATACTGCACTTCCACCCCTCCTATTTTCCCTATCCATCTTCTGAAGCTGAAAGGAATAGAAAACACCATGGAACAGACAATACCACAAAACAGAAAAAAAAAAAAAAAAGAAATATTGCTGTCATACAGGTTACCTAACAATATAAATAAGAAACATGTATTTCAGTGACTGGATGGCTATTTTCAATTAGACAAAGGAAAGCTCTCTGAGAAAACATATAAAATGATGTTTGAATGTCAAGAGTTGTTCTGCTCTTAATATGGGTATACATGTATCATTATAATTTGTCCATTTTAAAAGACAAAACTTAATATCCAATATAAAATGCGGAATATCTAATACTATTTGTAGGGAACAGGGAAAGTGGACATTACCAGAACCTCCGCAGTAAGTCCTAGTCTCCTGTGAGCCACAGCAGCACAAGGCGAATTACAGGAAAGGTAGAAAAATGAGACTTTGAAAAGAAGCTGAGCTTTGGGTCTGATCAGTGCTGCTCTGGGTGGCAGAGATGAAAGCCCCCAGCTTACCGCACCTTTTATTCAGTACATTGGGAGAAACAAATGTAACAAATGACTTGCAGAGAGTTCAGTACATCCTGTGTAAACAAGATGTAATGATCCAAGAACAATGAGGAACTGAGTAGATGTTTGTTCCTACCAGGATGTTTTCAGCTCCCAGGATGTTTCTTGTCCTGGAGAATCACAGCATCACCGGATCATTGAGGTCTCAGTTGTGACCCGAGGCCAAAATGGGGTTATGTCTCGGAATTCCATAGCTGGGATGTACGCAGGAGAACTAGGCTAACCAAATGATTTTACCCTAAAATTTTGTTGCGTTGCTCCCAACAACTATTCGTTAGCATTTACTCCTTTATGTTTCAAAAAGGCTATGGCTAAACTTTCATACCATCTCAAGTATCATGTCAATAATTGTAAATTGTTTAGATATAATCTCCATAGGATAAATATGCACTCTTTGTCTTTCCCAATCTCTATATTTGTTCATGACACCAAGCAATTATGTCCCCTAACTTTAGTGAGGTCATTGCCTCAGTTATCAGGGAGCAACACACACAAGCTAGCCTTCAACAGTCACTGTTTTCTAAGATAAGATTATGTGATGGATGATATAGTACGTTTGACCAAAAGCTTACCTTCCTCAGAGCGACTTTATCAGGCTTCAATCTGTTCACAAACATCCAGCCTTAGTGGTGTTTGCTCACTATGACCGGAGTGGGCATCGGTGATAGGTGATCATCCTGAGACCATCATGGCACAGATCGTGGCACAGATCGTGGCCTCTCTTAAATAACATATAAAGATGTTTCAACTTTATTATAAAATTCTGCACCAATTTGAAGAATTTAAATAAGGTAGTATGACTATTTGAAGAATTCCACTGACTTCCCTATGTAAAATTTATTAAACTAGGCAGCTCTGCTTTCAAGATGATTATATAGAAAAATCACATACGATTCCAAGAGATCAAAAGAGCTGGATTTGTCTCTACTTATTTTATAGTTGATGTCTGTTTCAGTAGCATCATAAGATTAATATATGGTCGATATTATTTTGATTTATACTTATATTGGGAAAATTGTGGTGTAGTCTTCCTAGGATAATTTGTCACTATTTACTTATGCTGGTTTTAGATTATTCCTTAAAACATAGAAAGTAATTCTTTCACACAATTGATAGAAAGTGTCTCTGTGCTCAGCTGAAAACTTAGAGATTTTTCTCAGTTTCTGTCACATTAAAAGTTCTCAGTTATAAATCCAAGACCTGGGCCAACAACTATGTAAAACAGCCCAAAATAACAGAAGTGGGAGTGTTATGCTCTAGGTACAGATAGTTCTTGAAAAGTGACTTGGATATTCACTTTGAAAATACGTATTTCCACTTACATAATTTTGAAAATATTTATCTATTGTTGGATGAATATTTGTCTTCAATTTAATCAGAAATAAAAGTCATGAAATTCTCCAAAGGGCAAGATATGTAGATCCACCCTTTCTATACACAAGGAAATTAAAAACTCAAAGAATTTAAGTGACTTATTCATGGTCATACATCATTTCGACAATGGGTCAGAACCAAATGGAATTTACTGTGGTTCCAAATGCAAGAATATTTTGGTTCCAGATCGAACCAAATTTTAGAGAATCTTTTAAGTTGGTCACAATTTTAACCTTTCTGTTCATACCTCATTCATTAAATTTTAGTTTCATCATCTTTATAATTGTACAAATAATTATACTTACCTTTCAGCACTTACACACAACAATATGTATAAAATGTTAAATTTCTTTTCTGCTACAGAGTAGTCATCTAGTATGTCTATGTATTAATGATTATTATTACTAGAAGGAAAATGGCTAGATCTCAATTGGAGATGTATTACCTGAGACAAAAGAGCACGAATCAGAAGACTGAGACTAAATCAAAAAGAAGGTATTGAGCCACTCAGAGGAAACTAAAAGCATGTGACAAGGAAAAGAAAGTACAGATACAAGGGGAAAAATTGATCATGGCGTACCTGAAAAAGAAGGAAATTCATAGCCAAGAGGAAAAAACATAAGGTTGAGTTACAGACACACTGAACTGAACAGCTTTGACCAATGTCTTGCTGGTTTGCCAACATTCAGAGGTATACATTAGTGATAATCCCTGATTTCTGAATTTTCAAATCCCCAAGAGTAAACATTTAAAATTTATCAATAAGGATTTTTGAAAATCACTCATTTTATGTACACAAACTCAGGTAAAGAAATATGAATTTGACAAATTAAAATATTAACATAAAATAATCATGTTTCCCTCAGTAAAACAAATATCCCATTTTATAATATACCTTATACATTAAAATGTAAATGTCAAGTACTGAAATATAGCAAAGCAAGCAAGAGGACCTTTTAGTGAAATTTAGTAAACTTTAAGTGAAAATCATACTGTTAAAAACATTCCAAAAATACCCTTCACTTGTTTCTTTTAAAACTATGAGATATCCTAGTCAACCCTCTTAACATAACTGACATGGAGTTGTTATTTTAATTCATATATAGATAGCCTGGTGTATGACACACTCCTCTAACGTCAGCACTCTGGGAGGCTGATGCAGGAGGATCATAAATTGTAGCATGGCCTGGGAAACTTTGCAACACAGCTAGATCCTTTCTCAGAAAAAAAAAAAGTCTAGGGATATAGCTTAGTCCAAAAGCCATGGGTTTAATCTCTAGTACTAAAAAAAGAAATTTTAGAAAGAAAGAGAAAGAAAGTAAAATGTCCAAAATCAAGACTTGCCTAAGATTCCTGAGGAAAAGAGGAAAAGAAGTTGAATCAAGACTGGAAGACTTATGTTCATAAGTTCTGAATTTAAAACTGAATGTTTTTTGTACAAAGTCATACTGTTGTTGGAGAAGAAGGCTAAATTAGCTATAGGGATGCCTGCATTTGGTAATAAACATTACCTGTATTTGTTATGATTTTTTCATTGATATCCAGATTCTAAGAGTCGTATGGGACAGAGGGCTTGTGGCCCATACCTATGTCTTTTATAGTGCACACTATTCTATTTAAAATTATTTGGGGCCTATTATGAAGTAAAAATCTTAAGACTTAGGTTATCACTTGTTCATGTATCAGAAACTACTTTTCCTTATAATTCTGAAGATTTTTATTTAAAAGGACATATTTAGTATGTCTAGGAGATTTTGAAGCAGCAATTAAGACATAAATTAGTTTCATTCCACTTTGAGTAGGTGGATTCCTCACCTCCAGAGTGACATTAGCACCTTATTTGGATGATAGGGATATAAAGTACCTTATCTAGAAGAGAAAAAATAATTGTATTTCTAAATTTTAATAAAATACTGTCTAGTATCTAGTTCATTTTCTAAAGCATTTGATTAACATATTTGTTACCTTTGTTCAAATTGCACAATCTCAAAAGTTCAGGGACTAAGAACAACAAAGTGTTATCTCTCACTTTGCCTCATTGGTCGATCAGTAGCTACTGTGTTGCAAGTTCCAGCTTGATTAAGAAGTTGTACCTCTGCTCCCCAAGTCTTCCTATTCGGAGTCCTAAGCAAATAAAATGGCCACCATAGCTGTTTCCACGCAGTTGTGAGCACTCATTAGGCAAAATATTTAAGGGACAACAGGTTTAGTGATTCTTCCACAGTCTCTGATTTTTCATTGTTGTGATTTGTCAAAGTGTTTTAAATTGAAATTAAAGTAGTTTACCTTCATTATTTCATTTTAAAGTTACGCCCTTGGATTTTATTGAAAGTCACAACTAGGATAAACAACATAATGTGCTCTTTTAGAAACAATAACAGTGTTATTGCAGATTTCTATCAATTAAATTCTCACTATAAAATCATATAGAAGAAATCTACTGGAATTAATTCACATAAAAGGTGTCATCTCTTTGACTAATGGAGATATTTACCCTATAACTCATTTACTATTTGGTCTAGCCAGAAAGAAACTGAAAACAAGTTAGAAGGAGAGTCACTGAAATTATGTTAATAATTAAAGCTAGCACATGTGGGTATCTATTTCTATTCAGTGCATTTTATGTGTATGTACATTCATGCAAATTTGTTACTACTATTAGAAACCCCTGCAGATATTTTTTTATATATGTCTGTGTGTCTGTGTCTGTGAATGTTTTTGAACTTTAATAGCATAAACTTACTATGACCTTTCATAATTGTGTGATCCATAAAAAGTGGTCACATATGGAAGTTGTTTTTTTTTTTTTTCCTATGGAGATGACCAAATGATATAACAAAGACAAAAAGTTCTTGATTTAAACCAGGCTCTTATTCTCACTTGAGAATTTCTAGGTGAAAGGCTATGCATGCAGTCTCTTCAGGGAAAATTGTTAATAGCTGTTAAAACAGAAGCTATTAAGAACTATAAATCATACTCCTGAGAATTTCGGTGGTGATGTACTTCATTTGAGGCCTCAAGTAATTAATTGAATAACTTTAAGTTATGAAGTGAAAAAAGGGAAAATAGAGAGTCAGTGGTCTTGAAAAGTTTGTATGAAAGGAAGAATGATTAGAAAGGACATTAATTTTGAAGGCAGCCAAACTTGGCTTGGATTTCAAGTTCTGCAAACTATAATTAAGTGAATTCAGATTGATTTTCTAACTTCTGCAAATTTCAAATTTCTTTACTATACTTTTATACAGTTGTATGCCATTAATCTTAAGTATAAAGACATGAATATTTGCATATCTTTATCACCAATCAGTCACTAATGGGTTCTGCAATTAATTTTTGTAAGTTCTAATTTTTAACATAGGCTCTACTTTTCAGTCAGTATAGCTTTTCCACATTCCTAAAAGTAATTATCATTTTGATTTCTTGGAGAATTAATGTGTGTGTGTTTGTGTGAGTGTGTTTATGCTGCAATACATATGTTTGTGTGTGTCTGTTTTCTTTATTCAGTACTTTACCTGAGAAGTTTATCCATTTTATTAAGTATACCGGTAATTTATTTTTGTTGACGTGCAATATATTCCATTGTATCACTATACTACATATGGTTTTGTTCTATTTTTGTAAGACACTTAAGTTTGATTCATTTTTCCGTTTTGGAGAATTTAAGAACAAATTTTCTCTGTACGTCTTCTGTATATCACTTTTTGTAGACTTATCTCATTTTCCTCGAACATATTCCTCAGAGTTGGAAATCTTGGATCAGATGAGCAGAAATGTGCTAAGCTTGAACGGGTCCTGGGGAACAGTTTTGCAAAGAACTTATGTCTGTACAGTCATCCATGATGAGAAAGTTCCATCGGCTTCGTGTTTGTCCCTGGGTAATAATGAGTCCTTGTACTTAAAGTCATTAGAAAATTCATCCTATTTTAGTTTCTTTGCATGTAACAAACATTAATTATTGTACATCTTTTCATATAGTGCCCCCTAGATTGCCTATTGGAAAATTTCGCACTATATTTAGTTAGTGTTTTTGTCTTATTTTAATTGATGTGTACTAATTCTTTGTATATTATCAAGATTAGCCATTTGACACATATGTGCATTGATGCTATCATCTCTCAGTTCTTGACTTGAATTTTCAAGTGAAAGTTCAATTACAGGTGTAATTCTGCTATGTTTATTTTTTAAATTGCTCCATTTGTCCATCTTTGCCTCAATATTCTGTCTTAACTATTATAGCTTTGTAATATAATTTGAACTTTGGTAATTTAAATGTGCTATATTTATTAGATTTTCAAGTGACAGAGTCTAGGGCATGCCAAATAATTTTACATTTTCATATAAACTTTAAATACAGCTTTTTGATCTCTGGAATACTAGTTGAAAATATGATTTGATGGGAATTGTACTGAATTTATATATAAATATGGGGAAAACTGATATTTTCAAACTTGGTCTTTAATTTAGATTAGTAGTATTTCCCAAAGCATTCAATATAAAATAATTTTTTAAATCTAATACAAGATAAATAGAGTTTTATGGTAGTAATATATATATATTTTTAAATTGGGGGGTTACTTGTTGCTAGTATATAAAAATAATTTATATTTGTACATTGATCAATATCTAATATCATTCTAAAATCATTTTTATTCTAACAGTTTAATTGTACAGCTTTTGTATATTTGCAAAATCTCTTATTTATAAACCATTATTTATTTTCCAATGTTTATACATTTATACATTTTCTGAACATATTGAAATAATTATAACCTTTAACTTACTACTCAATAAAAGAGGTTTTAAGGGACAATCTTTGTCTTGTCGCTGAGCTGGAAGTATTCCAAATTATCAGTAAATATATTAATTATATTTTAAAACTTTTCCTAGATTACAAATATTTCTTTCATTAACAACTAGACTGATTTATTTCATCATGAACACATTTTTATTTCATGAAATTCATTTTTCTGTGTATTTAGATAATCCTATGTTTTTTTCCTTTGTGCTGTTTGAATTTCTGTCTTTGGATATCCATTAACTTATTATTACATGTTATGTTTGAATTTTTTTACCATTATATAATATATTATTATCTCCAGTAATACTTATTTCACTTCAATATTTGTTTCCCTTAAAACATTTACATGATATGATTACATTACATGATAGTATAGAGCCAAACCAGTTCTCTCTGCTTTTAGTGACATATTTTTCTAAACTTGTGTATGTATTTTTATTATATGTCTTTGTAAAGAGACTATATCTGTTGTCTATGTGTATGTGTGTTTATTCTGACATTCATTGTCTTTTTACTTTGTTAATTATTCAATTGCATTGAATGCTATTTTTGCTATAGGTTTAAGTTTACAACTTCATTTCTTTATTTTGGATATCATCTGTTCTCATGGTCATCAGTTCTTCTGGAGAAGCATATATTTGAATTCAATTTTATTTATTATATTAGCTTTTAAAGATTAATCTGTATTTTATTTCAAGATTATACATCAATCTATTATGCTGCAGGGAATCATTACCATCTCCCTTTAATTATTGATTGTACTACTTTCCAAATACTATTGTAAATGTACTGTAAGTGATTAACTCCAGTTAACACTCCCACTCTCCTCATGCTAGTTGTTTCATGTATTTTATTGTTTATATTACAAATCCCTACAAAAGGGAGAGATCTTTTATATTTACATGAATGCTATTTATAATGCTTGCCTTTCTTTTTTCCTAATCTCCGTTCAGTCTTATATTTTTGTGGTGTAATTCTTCAGTCAAGGGTTTTTCATCTCTGCATTTCTTTACCTGTTGTTACACTATTATATCTTCGTTCTGACATGATATCACTGTAGTGTGTTCTGGGTTAATGGGATTTTTTCTTTATCATTTCAAATACACCATTGTCTTGGAAGATTGTTCTCAGGTTTCTGTTGTTGTTTCTTTTAAAAGATCTCCCCCCCCCCTTCTTTTGGTTTTAAAATGTTTAACAATGAATGTGACTTTTTCATGGACCATATTTAAGATTTTCTTTTTCAGCAGTTTGACAACTGTATTGAGTTATGATTTAGTTGTATTTTTAATGCTTGGATCTTTCTGAAGGGTTTTGAATCTAGCAGTTGGTATTTTTCTCAGTTTCAGAAATTTTCAGCCGTTCATGAACTCACATGTTGCATATTCAAATTTTCTCCTTGCAGATATAAAATTCTATGTTATATTACACTGTTGCATTATGTTTGCATGTTTGCCATGTTCTTTTCTGATCTCTTATTCTTTTATCACCTTATGCTTCATTTTGGAAAATTTTTAGTAATGGTTTTAAATTTCATGATATGATCTTGGACAGTTTTTTTCCAATGCTTTATTGTGATTTTTCCAATTTTAGATTGTTCATTATTCTATATGTGGAAATTTTCTTGGATACTTATCATTTTATATATTTTTCCATATCATTCTCATAAAACTTCTGTTCTTTACATTTTTGACCATATTTTAAAAAATCTTTTGCTGATATTTACATTATCTGGGAAAGTTTGCATTTTCTTTTTTTTCTTTGTTTTTTGTTTCCTTCTTTGGAATTGATCATATTTTCTTGCCTTGGAGCATCCAGCTTATGTTTAAAATTATTATATGCATAATATTTTATATAATAGGACTAAGGAAATTCGGGATACTCCTGCCTCAGCCTCCTGGGTGCTCTGGAATTTCAGACATGCATCACCATACTTGGCTTTGGAACTCCAAAACTTTTGTTTGATGGCACAGCAGTGTTTATCTTTCTCAGGCCTGAGACACTTACAAATGCTCAAATCTATCCTTTCAATGTTTTGAGGCTTCAATGTTTAGTCCCATTATTTAGAGAATCACAGTACATCAAGTGTGAACAAGCTTTGTATATTTAAGAATTCTAAATCACTTTTCATCCATTGAGTGGGGTGTGGGACTAGCTCATGAAGTTGGAAATATTGGCAGTTACTAAATCCAAGTACTTTATATCCTATCCTACAGTGATTGACATATTACTTTCAAAAAACTACAACACATTCACAACTCTATATCTCAAATTTAATGGAAGATAAATTAGATAATGATATATGAATTTAATATAAAAGACAAAATCCCATACTACCAGTCCTAAGCAAAAAACCAATGCATTGATCCCATTCTCAAGAAGCTTATATTCTACTTCTAGAACGAGAGCACTGTATACAGGTAAATTAAGAAACAAGCTATGTTGACATATGTACACTTGTCTTTAAAAGTTGTTGAAGTTCAAATGCTAAAGAAAATTATAATGATTACAGCACTTAGGGAATATATATATCAGCCATCCAGATGTTAAGATAGCTATCCAAAAAGAGTGAAATAATTAACAATAAATTTAACCATAGAAGTGCAAAACTTTTATTTTGAAATCTAAAAATATTTTTGAAAGAAATTAAAGATCTAAGTGCAAATAACCCTTATATTTAAGGATTGTAAAACGTAATGTTGTCAGAGATTTCGATATTGCCTTCATAACCCTTACACTGATTGTTCTACACAATTACTGTTACATAGAAGAACTTTTCTTTTTCAGGAAAGCTTGGAAAAGAAAAAGATGGAGGACCCATGCTTTTCGATTTTAAAGCTTACAATGCTACAGTAATCAAGACAGTATGATATTGATGAAATAAACACATAAGTCAACGGGAAAGAACTGAGAATCAATAATTAAATGCTTAAACTTATTACTAATTCATTTTCTATAAAAATCCTTCATCAATCTTATTGATAGAACTGCAATAGAATTGGAACCAACAGAGAAGTATGAGAAAATGAATTGATGTGGGCAAGACTGACTTAAGCAAGGACAAATTGGACAAATCACAAGGACTCTGTAGATATTTTCAACATTATAAAAACGAGATCAGTATTTGAGAAGTTCGCATAGATTGTTATCTATAGACTTTTAAAAATAGATGTAACACTTAATTCTAATGCGGACAATGGTGTTATTACTCCACCTTGGTCTCTTAATTTTTTATCTTAGTCTACAATTTAGTCTACACTCAGCGAACAGAGACATTTGAAAAGATAAACCAGACTGTATCATTTCCCTATCTAAATTTCTTTGATGACTTGTAACTTCACGTAGAATTACTCTTAACTTTTCACCGTGAAGTTTAAATCCCTATATGATATGATGTCAGCATGTTAGAGTTTCTCTCGGTTTTCCATCACCGAAATTATGTAATGCCCACAAGCCTTCCAGCCTGTGTTTCTTTGTTTCTTGAATTTCCATCCTTCTTTGCTTTTCCTCGTTAGCTTGTTTATTCATAGTCTCTATCCAACTGTCATTACAGATGCTCATGCTGGCAGTCTAACTTCAATATGGAACTAATCCCTTCTTTCGTCAATATTTCTCATACTACCTTGTTGTAATGTCTTCATAGCTCTTGAACTATTATTCACACTTCTCATTTCTGAGATGCAGTACCTGGCACCTTAAATTTAAGGAAAAAAGGTTTAATTTAGCTCATGTGATCATTTGGCTCCAAGGCAGAACCCTCAGGTGAAGGGCAAGGCAGGATAGATCTGTTTAGTTCATGGTAGCTGGGGAGACAAGCACGAGTAACAGTCCCTTAGAGGAAGAGACCAAGTCTACAAGTCCTAAGAGCTGTTTTAAACAGCTCTTTAAGCAGGGAGTGAGTGGCAGGCAAGCTAAGGCTGCTTCATCTATACTTATAGCTGTTCTTTAAGGTTCACATTACTGCCTGAGCTCTGTCTCTTGCCAGATGAGTGGTGGCATTTGATTCTTATAGGAGGATGAACCCTACT
The DNA here is from genome assembly GCF_053883595.1 of Heterocephalus glaber. Classification (NCBI taxonomy): domain Eukaryota; kingdom Metazoa; phylum Chordata; class Mammalia; order Rodentia; family Bathyergidae; genus Heterocephalus; species Heterocephalus glaber. Next base: position 36,009,080 of record NW_028258293.1, on the reverse strand, counting down.
GTGAACTGCACAAGCAACAGTTCTTGGTTGAACACACTTTATAAGAATCTAATGCCTGCTGATCTGAAGTAAAGCTGAGGCGGTGATGCTTACACTGGGGAATGGCTGCAAATACAGATAAACAATTAGCAGAGGTTTAATTACACAAAGATGGTAATAAACCAATTGCTTGCAGACTCAAATCCAAACCCTATCAGAGAGCGTGAGCAGCAAATCATAATTAAGCTGTATCTGGTGGTAGGCTTTCTAGTGTCAAGTGAGTTAATGTGACTCAATTGTATAGCTGCATCTGGTGCCAGACTAAGTCAGAATCTGATATGTATTTTAGTAAGCACATATTCCGACCTTTATTTTATTTACCACTTCTGTCTGTGCCACTTTCTTTCACGGTGCACTTGTCTTGGTCACAGTTTTGTTAAACCCACATACTAACCCTAGCTAAAATTAGTAAGCAAAAACAACACCAAACAAATGTCATTGGAGAGCTTCTTTGAAAAGTTAAAAATACTCAATGATTAGATAGCAGGAGATTCTAAGACTGCCAACACATGGAAAGCTGCATTTAGACAAAAATTAAAAAGCTCTGCTTAAATGATAGATTTTTTACAACAGGTTATTTACATTCTCTGAGGCCACTTTATACAATATGCGCTGATCAGCTATCCAAAGAACCATGAAACTTTCAAGACTACTTCACCTCATGGAGACAAGTCACGCTGCATTAGGAGCTAGGCCTTTGAAACTTTTCAAAAGGAAATGATATGACCGTGAAGAATAGAAGCAACTATGTAATCAAATGTGTCTTCACTGAGACTATAATTCTTAGTGGTTACTGTAATTCTTAGTGGCTAAAAGTAAGAAGCCCTTTACTACTGGTGACCAGTAGGTCCTACCTGATGCTGAGGACATTTGTCATGAAATTTTAGGAGAGTCTGTAGTTCAAAAGGTGGCATGTGTTCCTCTTTGGGCTAGCACAATGACTAAAATTGGTGAAACTGTAGAAGATATTGAGGCATAATTGTCAGAGAGGATTAATGAGTTGTGACACAAAACACAGGTTGACTAGTCTACTGACAGTGACAAGGCAACAATGCTTGTTTTGTGCAATATATTTTTCAGGGAGATGTGCATGAGGGTATGTAATGTGTGCTTTTGTTGCCAATCAATATCACAGCTTCAGAATTATTGAGGACTGAAGGATTACATATGACAAAAACTGAATTTATCATCGTATGTCAGTATATGCATGGGCAGGAGTAGCTACTATTACTGGATGACTTTCCAGTTTCAGTACTCGGGTTACAAGGATCACTCCTGAATGTGAGACTGTGTATAGTGTCATGTATAGAGAATTGATGGTTGGCTGAAAAATGTCATCTGAATTTAACGTTTTGTAGGATGTGGTTAAAATTATCAGCCACATTAGAGTACATGCCCTTAATTCACATTTGTTCATGCATCTTTATGATGAAATGAAAACAGAGCATGTGCACACATACACACACACACACACACACACACATCTTCTCTTGTAAACAGAAGTGAGATGGCTTTCTAAAGGTAGATCACTGACCACAGTTCTTGAGTTATAAGAGTCATTTTGGAGATTTCATTCAGAAACAAAATGACAACTAATAGCGCACATCAGTGAGACAGAATAGGTCCCAAATCTTGCTTACTTGTATAACATATTTGACCTGCTCAACAAACTCAAACTGTCACTTCAGGGAAAAATAACAACTGTGTTCAACTCAGCAGATAAAGTAGCCACATTCAAAGCCAATGGGAATTATGAAGGCACTGAGTGAATATTGGGATTTTGGGGTGTGGTTCAAACATTAGCAGAGATTGCGAGATACTAACATATAGCCTTCTTTCTCCCAGTTGTTTCATGAGCACTTATCTCAGCTTCCAAGAGTGTGAGAATTAATTCCTAACCATGAAAGACCTCTGATCTGCCAAGAATGGATCCATGATCCATTTATGAATAAGCCAGTGAATTGACCTTGACCATGTTAGAAGAAGATTAATTATTTTAAATCACAAATAATGGTGTCTTTAAAATTATCTTTGACATGACTTCAAATCTCCATATGTTCTGGTTTAAAGTCAAGGAGGAAAAAAAAATAAAGTCAAGGAGGAATATCCTCAGGTAGCCACAAAAACATTATAAAGCCCACTTCCATTTCCAGCATCATATCTTTGTGCAGCAGGGTTTTCTGCAATGAGAGCAACTAAAATGAGATTAAGAAGTAGATTGGACATAAGTAACACAGGTTGTATGTCTCATCCTCAGGTGGAACCATCTTGAAGAAAAAGCAAGTTCTGGACTCCCAGTGGTTCTGCATTATGTTAGTTGTATAATTATCTCATTATGTATTATAGTGCAATAGCAATATAAATGAAGAGCATAATAAATATAAAGAATTTGAATAATCTCGAAACCATACTGCCACCCAGTAGGAAGAAATACTGTCTTCCATGAAGCTGGTCTCTGATACCAAAAAGTTTAAGGATGGCTGATATATAGTACCAGAGGCCACTCCTTCATAACCAACCCAGCCACACCTAGGAGCATGCCTTACTAATGTGGTAAACATTTCTTCATGCAATAAATTTGATATATCAGAATTAACGGTCATAGCTTTTAAGTTTAATTATTTATTTTTATTAGCACATGTTTGCAGTAGATAATGATTACATTCATCACGGGGAGTTGGTACATGTACATAACACATATTAAACCTTTTTACTTCCCCTCACTTCCCCTCCCTCCCTAAAATTTTGTTGTTTGCTTCTATTTTTATTTTTACACTCCTCTCCCACACACTAGCTTCAAGAAAACCTGGCATATGTCTGATGCTTAATGAACATTTTTGAAAGCATAAAAATATAAACTTAACATTGTAGACAAGACCTTCAAATATTGGTTTTCAATTCAACAAATTCATCTCACAATTCATTCCTCTTAGGACATAAACCTGCTTACCATAATATTTTTTCTAAAGTATCTTGTCCTTTTTACATGAAACACACACACACACACACACACACACACACACACACACGCAGCCCTTTTGCTTAGCAATAAAACTACTGTATCTTGTACCAGGCCCTAAACTGATCACTAAAAACGTGCAGAACATAATTATCGATTGTGCTAGTCATATGGAGGAATAATAACTCATTTTGTCAATATATGAACTGTACTGGAATGGAAGATGGAGAAATAGCTTTGGGTAGAACTAACAATGTCTGCTGCAGAAGTTGCTGCCCGATAAATAAGATACTCTATAACTGGCATGTCAATTGTAGAACTGTAATTTATACTTTTCTATATTTTTTCTAATTTAGGGTAGAATCTGGGCTTAAATATTTTAAAAGGTCAGTGGGAGAATTTCAAAATCATAGTGGAAATGAGAAATAAGTGTCACTTATTTGTTATTAGGCATGTATTTTTCTTCTAATATTACTGTAAGGTAGAAGAGAAAATTTGTTTCAAGTTTAAAATATTATTTTTCATGCAAGAATTTTGTTACTGCTTTATTATTTCCTGTGGGTCTTATGTCTCTTGCCTTTGCACAGGGAATAAAAATATTTCATGCTGAATAAAATATGGTAATATCTTTCTAGCAATTCCCATTTTTCATTTATGTCCTACACCATTACTATAGAAAGAGAAGTTTTTCCACATTCTTCATCTTTTTGCTATCTTTTTCAGTCCTCCCAGAGGCAGCTGTACTGTACTGGGAAGAGAATAGGAAGTGGTATCAAATGCTTTCCTGATAACATAAATTGTTACAATCTCTGTGGAAAACAATTTAGCAGCAACAAATATATATAGTATAAATATGATCATGTCTTTTCACCTGGTAATTCTGGTTTTAGAAATAATAGCCTGAGGATAAAAGTTTATAGAAAAGATTTTCACTGCAAGGTTATGTATATTAAGGAATGAATTGGTATTGGCTTGACTATGTAGAAGTACATGTATGGTTAAATAAACTCTGGCAATCCATATAACAAAGTACAATACTACTAATAAAGGTGCTGTGCATCTATATTTAATGTCCTGGAAACATTCATAATAAATTATGTGCAATTGCTGGCTACAAACCTGGATGAACAGCAAAACTGCCTTTTTGGTGGAAGAACATATTTATGTACGTGTGGGGTGTGGAAGGGCGGGGAAAGAGAATGAGAGAAAGAGGTGGCAAGCAAAATATTCTTAAATTATAGAGATTTCTTTGATGGGTTATTATGCTTTTTAATTTTAAAAACTATATATATGTATATAGATATCCAGGCACATGTATGTGCATATAGTACATTTTTTTAAAAAAACGACTTGATGTTAGGTGCAGGAAGTCTTAAATTTCCTTGACTGACTTCTTATCTTCTATGCTACCAATATTTGTCCATTTTTTGCCACGTCATTATTTCACATAGTTATTCAGTATATTTTCTTTATAGAATTGATCATTTGTAATCAATTCCACACACAGCAATGTCATGCCTCCCGTCTCTCTGGCCAGTTATCAACTTATTTAGGTGTACTTATTCCAATTCCCCTATTTTACAGTCAGGAGGCACTCACGAGGTACACAGAGAAAATTCCAAATTTTAAACTTCATGAGTATTTATGGGGAGAGTTTCCATAGTCCTAAAAATCATCTTCTTTAAGATCTGTGTAAAGTTCAGAACTTCATTGTCCCTATGGGAATCCACCTTAAGAAAAACAGCTATTTGCTCTTTGTTGACTGACAGTTCCTATGTTCTCTCTGAGACAGTTTTGCCTCTCTCTGGGTCCTGAAGATAATCTCCAGTATTTCCTACTAAATTTATAATTCTACTCTTTCAATTTAGTAGGTGGTCCACCTTCAAGTAATTTTGTATCTATGTAAGAAAAGCATGGATCTATGTATTTTATACTGATAACCAAATTTTCTGGTACCAATGATTAAAAATATTTTATTTTCATTCTTGAGTGTGAAAATTATACATATAGGTTTATTTCTGGATTCTCTATTTGGTTCCACTTTTATCTGTTTTCCAATTATTATGCAGATATGAAATAATTATAACTACAGTTTCATAGAATGACACTTTCACATTATATGATTGTTATAAATTGTTAAATTTTATGTACTCTAGCTGTATGGTACTGAATTCAAGTAGAGTATGTCCTCCAACTTAATCATTTTTCCAAGTGTTTTGTCTATTTAAGTCATTTCAGTTTCCTTAATTATTAGATTTAACTTGGCAATTATTATTAAACCTCAGTAGTTAAAATTATTAAGATTATATAAGATCTCTAAAATAATTAGGTGAGATTTTTCATATTAACAATATTTGTCTTCCTTATCTATGGAAATTACATTTTTCTTTTCACGTGTCTAAATTAGCAAAGTAATATTTTTTTCAGTTATAAGACTTTTGCTCATTTTTTCTAAAATTTATTCCACTATTCTTTGTAATACTTTGTACATTTTGAAACTATCTTAAATAGAAAACTACTATTTGTTTCTAGTATTTATAAATACAATTCATTCTTACAAGGATGCTTTCTTCTGAAATTTTGCTAATTTGCTTAATAACTTATGAACTACTTTGTTGATCTTTAGCCTTTTGTATACAATTATGTCTGTAATTATCAATTGTTTTGATACATACGTTCTCATCTGTACTTTTTCTTTTCTCATTTCTTTTGCCCTCTACTGCAATGCTAAACAGAAAGGGAGAGAACTGCAACAACCCAAATCTCAATTAACAGGATGTCTTATTTACTTTCCTCATCACTGAGACAAAATACCCAACAACCACAAATTAAAAGATGAAACAATTTTTTCTGCTCACTGTTTGTAGAGGTTTCAGTCCTTTGTCAGCTGGCTCCAAGGCAGGATAGCATGGCAGAATGACATCACAGAGGAGAAACAGTTCATGGTGTGGTGAGCAGAAGATAACAAGCTCACACACCCAGAGTGGCCCTTCCCAGTATCAACACCCAGAACTGTGCTAATCCCTATCAGTGAACTAATTTATTACCACACACTCAATATACATCCACACACTGTACATCTAGCCATTCTTACTTCCTAGATTTTTAAAACCTATTACAAAATCTTTGTAAGGAAACCAAGACAGCTTCTCTCTTTTTCCTCTTTCCTTTTTTATTTCTCCTACTTCTGGGATCTAAATCAAGTATTTACACAAGCTATGCAAGCAATTTATCATTGTGCTACATACCCAGACCTAAAACAAGACAGTAATGATGTTGGAGTGGAAGACAAACTGAAGAAATAAACTACATGTGGAGAGATAGCATAAGATAAATTTAATATCTCAAATTACTTATCAAAGGTTATATTTTTAGTAATTATTGTTAAAACAAACAAAATCCCTTTTGCAAAAAATACGCAACTAGATACATTCATGAACAAGAGTAAACTACAAATAGCTATGTTGTTGCATGCATAAATGATTTGTTTACTTTTATTGCTGAGTAATACATCACAGTATGTCCATGCCACAGTTTTTTTTAATCAGTATGCTATTAAACATATCTAGACAGTTTCCAATTTTTGACTATTAGGAATAAATCTGCTATAAATATTCATGTACAGGATTTTGTCTCAACATTAGTCTTCCTTTTGGGGGAAGATATAAATATTGTTATGCCTTAGATCTCAAATATTCCTAGAAACTTCATAAGTTTAGAAAGGGGCTTTGGGAAGATGACTGGATCATGGAGTAAATACTCATCAGTGGATTAATCCGCGGATGAATGCATAGCCCCATGTTCTGTCAGAGGTGGACACTGATTGGTGGAGGTGGGTTGTTGAGGGTGTGGTGCCTCATCATCTCTGTTTCCTTGTCTGTCATTGGTTGAGCAACTGTCTTCCTCTATACCTTTCTGCCAAGAAGTTTCTGCCTTGGAGCCTTCAACTCATGGACTTAACCATGTGCTAAGATAAACCTCTTCCCTTTTAATTTGGAATTTTGTCCCAGTGATCGGAAAGTGACTGAGACACAATATCTAGAAGGTCATTTGCTGAGCCAAATAATATCTGCATGTTCTATTTTTTTTTTAGGAAAATGACAAACTATTTTCCAGTGTGGTTGCCCCTCCCATCATTAACAGTGTGTGAGTTAATTTCTCTGAAAACTAACCTAACTTTTTGTTATTTTATTATTTTTTAGCTATTCTGAAACACTGGTTCAGGAGCTTGAATTATTGAATGAGTGGTCTTCACTACTGGTTACTCTTGAGCAGTGTGAATGTGTGGCAACTTTTTCACTCAGTTGCTCAGAGCCGTCTGCATTTTTTACTGCATGGCTGTCAGGAATTACCCTGAGATGAATGTCCCTGCCATAGCATCTAGGTCACATGTGCAGATTCACCTTGGTTCTCAGGACTGGAATGGAAATTGCTACGTTCAACTCCGTTAAGGTTGCCCAAAATATTTGTAAACCCCAAAACATTCCCTCTTGCTCTAAATGGATTGTCTGACCCTTTAGATTGTGAAATTTTCAGTGTTATTGGTCAACTGATTTGTAGCTTCATTGTGGTATGAGAATTTTTCCCCTAATGAATGTGACTTTGAACGATTCTCTTGACATTTTGGATATCAAATGTCCTCCTAAAATATTTTTCATTTTCATTGGCCCATTATTCTAATCAATTTCATTTTTTGGAAATAGTTAAGATTTGTTAAAATAAAACTCCTTTAATAATAAATATGTGTTGGGCCGGGGATTTAGCTCTGTGGTTTCGCCGCCTGCTGCGCAAGCGCAAGAACCCGAGTTCGATCTCCGGTACCAAAAAAAAAAAAAAAAAAAAAGTTAAATAATAAATATGTGTTAAGTGCATTTTATTGTGTGAGGTTTTTTTTTCATTCTTGGATTAACTTTTAGTGGACAGATGATATAAAATGTGAATGCTAACAATTTTATTACTTTCTGTATACAACCAAAACAGTCACTAGCAGACTGATAGTGTGAGAAAATGAAAATATACATATTTTTAAATTATTGTAGCAATATTACAAACAACAAAACAGTTTTAAAAGTTACATTTAATAGATATTTAATTAAAATTCATACAAAGCTTTATAAATGTTTCCTAATAGCAAGAAAGTGAGCAATATGCCAATTATCAAAGCCATAGTTTATACAATGTGTGTTTCACTTTGTTTTATCTTTTAATCCCTAGTGGTGGTGATTTTGCTGCCATAATTCCAGATTTAAAGTCAGACTGTCTTACCTTCTAAACAGTTTAATTTTACTTTTCACATTTTAGGCGTTAAATAGCTCCACCTGAATGTTGTCTATGTTGAGTTAGAGATTCAGTTTCTTTTTATCCCTGTAAGTATCCAATTATTCTCTAAATAATAATTGAAAATATTGTCCTTTTTAGGCTGATTCACAACACCTATTTCTACTGCACATCACGATTTCTTTTAATGTATGGTGTGTTTCTGAATTCTGTATTCTGCAGTAGTTTGTATGTCTTTGAACCACTAATAGGCTGGCCTAGAACTGAAGTAAATCTAGGTTTCATAAGTCATGCTATCCTACTTTGTTATTTAACAAAAAATTTTCTGTAAGCTTTGTTATCTTTTTGCATTTTTATTATAAAGTTTTAAAATGAGCATTTGATATTCTACAAATTAAAAATTTTCTGAAATTGCACCTAATTCATGCATGTATTTGGGAGAAATTAACACCTTCACGATAATGAGCTTTTCTATCTAGAAATATTAATTAGTGTTTTATTCATTTTACAAAGTCTCTTCACAAAGTGTTATTAATTTAATCTTAGAAGTGTTACATATTTTTTCTATAGATTTATTTCTAGAACATCATCTTGACTATTGCCTGTTACTTATATGTTAATTTTAGTTTCATTTTAATCTGTTTTTATTTTATATAGGAATTAGTTGATATATTGATATTTGTTTAGTATTCGGAAATTTAGCTTAGATATTTTTTAATTGCATGTCTGCCAGTGTTTTGAACTTTGACATTTTAAAATTAATAATGTTCATCTTATACTATAAAAATAATAAATAAAACATATCCAAGTGAGTCTACTGCTTGAATAATTATTCTGATATCTATCTCTATATCTCCAGCATAACTTACAGTATTGGTTTCTGTAGCTATAAAATAAGTCTTGAAATCAAACAGATAAATTCTTCTCATACCATTCTTTGATAGAAATTGTGTTTATCTATACCAATTTGAAGAAAACTGGCATCTTTGTAATAATGAGACTTCCAAACTATATGTATAGTATACCTCACAAGTCCTGTACATATCTTATTAAATATAAATATATATCTGATAGTTTGCTTTTTGTTGTAAATTATATTGTGCTTAAAATTTCCCACATACTTATTTTTTAGTATATCAAATGTTTGACTTTTATTTACTGGTAGTCTATATTGAAATTTTGCTGTACTCATATGTTAAATGTAAGTTTTGTATTTGTTTAATTTTGTATATTTGTTGGAATTTTCTAGACAATCATGTATCTTTTCAATAGGGTGAGTTTTATTTCTTTCTTCCCAATGCTTATGCTTCTTATTTCTTTTCTTTCTTTTATTGCACAGTCTAGAACTTCTACAGTGATATTGATTAACAGTGGCGAGAGTGGGTAGATCTTATTTATAAAATTTAGGAAGTTACTTTCTATTTCTAGCTTTGTTCTTAAAAGTTTTGATTACATATGAGTGACAGATTTTGTTCAAATGAATGTTTTATTCATTTATATGATCATTGATTTTTCTCCTTGTTAATGTAATGGATTGTATTATTGTTCTCCAAATACCAAAACAGGCTTGTATCACTGGAATAAACTCTGTTTGGTCATGGTGTACAATTATATTATATTACAGTGTATGACATATATTTTCAAATTATTCTTACTAATATTTTGTTAATTTTTAAATCTATATTCAAGAGGGCTATCACTATGTAATTTTCTAATTTTGCAATGTCTTTGCTGGTTTGATGTCCAGATAATTCTAACTTCATAAAAGTAATTGACAAGTTTTAGTCTTCTTCTATTTTTTGGAAGCTATTGTGTAGAATTGGTGATTTTATTTTGAAATTTGAAATCCATTATTCTTTCTGATAAAGGAGAGTAAAGAAGAGGAAAAGAGCAAAAGGGAGAAATAGTGAGAGAAAAAACTCATAAGGAAGAGCTTTTGCTAATAATAGAATAATGTGTCATGGATATAGAGCATATTGAAATTGGAAAATTATTTTGTAATTATCATCCTGAATATTAAATATAGGTGAAAATTTTGATGATATACAAGATATTTGCATGGTATTAATGTGTTTTTTCCAAAGATCACTTGAGAAGGCCAAAACAATATATATTATAGAATATAGAAACAGGAAAAAATGACAATTAGCTTGTCAGAATTTACAGAACTAATGAGGGCCAGAGGGACTTCTCATAGCTTCACGTAGAACTAATGCCAATTATGCAGTACTGCGTTTGAGAATCCACATGCTGAATCTAATCATTAAGAAGCATTATATAAATGCAAAATTAGCAATGTTCTACTAAAAAGAGAGAAAATACAATCTTCAATAATATTATAAAAGTGAAAAAAAGAGTTGTGAAATTTCCAAATTAAAGAAAGTGTTAAAAGAGTAAATTACAACACATCTAGTTTTTCATATCTTTAATTGACTTTAATTGTAATTCTAGAATTGGGTGCAATCCAGAATACAGATGGCTCCTAAAGCTCCACCCTGCCACATGGGCAGGATGTATTAATAACCAGAGAAAAGGAAATGAAATTCAGAAAATAGAGATAAGATTAAGAGTGTTTGATTGCAGATTGTGTATGTCTTTTAAGAACATTGTTTAAACAGTTGGTTACTTCTGATTGGCTGAGTCTCAGCTACTTGTTACACGACTAGGTTATAGTCTGTTTACACATCAAATTATGTTACAGTTCACTAACACACAGAAATCTTTAAGTCGAATTTAAAATATATGTCGAAGCCATTTTAGGACAAATAACAGAGACCAAAAAGACATGACAAGTAAGTGCAGTATCTGGCCCTAGGTTGTATACTCTCCTACTGGAAAAATATCATGACTGATGTTACTTATTTAAGTGACAAATTGGAAAATGGGCAAATGAGACTAAAGTTGTATTAAGGCTAAATTTACCAAAGTTGTTTAAAGATGTAGTTATACAGAGACATAGTCGTATTCTTATGAAATGTACACTGAAATAATTAGTAAAAGGGCGTGATGTGCATATTACCCTTAAAAGCCCAAAATCTTTCTCCACAGGGAGATGAAATGACGAAGTGAGTAGAATAACTAGTGATAATAAATACATCTAGCTAAAGGGCATGCAAGCATTTTTGTGTTATTCTTTCAACTTTTTTGTATATTTGAAGTTATTCTCAAATAAAACATTTTTAAAAATTAAATAGTTACTACAGTTCCCTGAATTGGTAGAAGTGAGCCCCTGAAAGATTGTTGGCCATTGACTTTCCTGCCGTCTCTCTTGCTTGCCCAATCTGTAAACCAGGGAAATGATACTATGTATCTCATGATGTTGCGGGAATTAAAAAAAATAGTGACACATGTCAAACATCTAGAACATGCTAGTATTACTCTGGAGAGTAGTAAGTACTCAGTGAATGTTGTCATCCAATGTGTACTGTTGTGGTAGGCATTCTGTCAGCATCATCATTGGAGACAAAGCTCAACCATCCAGGGACCTCATGACCAAGCTTACACTGACACCAAGTACCATACCTACCTTCATTTCCAATTATGCATTTTCCCCCACTGCATTGTTCTTTTTTTTTTGTTAAGGTTTGCAGCTATTTTATTCACAAGTATACATTTAACACAATGGAATAAACACTGATATATTGAAAGCTAGTTAATAGTAGTGTAACAATATGTATCATTTTGATGATTACATTATTTTAAACAACAAACTACACTGAAAAATTAATGCCAATAAAATTCTTGGTCATAATATTATTAAGAAATACAATATATAAATTGAAAATATGATTGCTTAAAATTTGAAAATGGAAGTGAACTCATTTAGACAGAGCCAGAGTTGAACATAATCTGAAAGGGGAGGGGCTCTGACCCAAAAGACATCTCTCAGGTTAACAGAAGAGAAGCAGAGTTTTCTCTGAGGGGGGCGGGGACGGCTTCCTCAGGTAGAATATATCCCAGTGTCCTCAGGCCACGCGGTTGCACTCACATCACTGAGCACGAAGACTTGCCTTGTGAAGCTGCCCCATTGATCTTTTCTGCCTCCGAAATTATCCTTCTAAAAACTTCAACAGTCTGATTTCTTTAGCATTGTTCTTTCTGTTTTGAGGGTTTTTTAAAATACTGTTAGTGGCCAACCTTAATTTGAGGAAAAATATTTCAGCTTTAAGTTTCTATTCTTTTTGTAGTGACAGATAGGATAAAATGGTACATATTCAATGTTAAGTTCTCCTCTGGCTTTTCAGATGGATGAGCTCTAGATTTTGGTATCACAGGAACTAGCAGAGAGCTCATCATGGAATTTTCTAATAGTATTTAGGGTATAAACTCTGAAAAAACTTACTTGGGTTTTATAGAGTCCTAAACATTCCGTGTGGCAATATATTTTTAAATCTGTAGCTGGTGGTTAAATATTTATACTTTACAAAGCATTTTTATTTATACTTTAAATGCTAGGCTCATCATAGAAATCCCTGACATTTTAATGATAAAACATATGAAGCTTAACAAGACTACCTGACTTGGTCAAGTTCATGCAGCCAAAAATGGTGTTAATGGTGCAGGGATTTCCTCTTTTCATTCAACCAATATTTTGAGGAACTTGAGATTGGATTTGAACACAAATTCTGCCTCTACTGCCAAATGTTTCCCCTGGAATACCTTGCTTTGAAAGTAGTTTATTATTTTAAACCATCAAAATTTGATAGTTACTAGTTCAAATATGCATCCACAGATCTCTTTAGAATCAGTGTTTTGAATTGCCTTTTAGTTAAGAGTCTATTCTGCCTAGGTAAACAATCTGAAAAGTTCTAATTTAGAGGCTCATCAATTAGACTTTGTGTTCAGGACACAGCAGATTAAAGGAAAAAGTCAATTTGAGACATAATTTTGCTGCTTATAGGAGAAGCACTTGTTTCTATTTAAGGCTGATCAAATCTCCTTTATTTGACGGATTGTTGAATCTATTGATGAGTGAGCATTCACCACAATCCCCCGCAGCAAGGTCAGTACGATGCGATTCCTCAGCCAGGAGGCTGGGTTCTTCGTGAAGGAGCCTCCTCCCTCCCAGCCGGAGCGTATTGAGGATGCGGAACACACCGGCGTAGCCTGAAGCTGGCAGTTAGCGCGCGCGCGCGTACACACACACACACACACACACACACACACACACACACACACACACGCCAGTGCTTTCCACTCAAGTCTGGCGGCGTTAGCAACCGCAGTCCGGGCTTCTTCAGCTGAAGTACAAGCAGCCACTAGCTGATTTGCCGGAGGAGCGCAGGAGCGCAGTTCCCGAAGCATCCTATAAGCGCAGCTGTCACAGCCAGTGGCAGACAGCCACCTCTTCCCAGCTGCTTTCCCCAGCCCTAGCAAGAGGGCACCCTCTTCCAAAAGCGAGTCTACCTGGGGAGGAGGTGGCTCCGTGCTGAAGGTAAGACTGTTTTCCAGTTGCTCTTAATGAGTCAGCTACCTGACAATACACATACAGGTAGGCTCTTGCAATTTCTTCTTTTAGGAATCAAAAAAGCCTTAATCATAGCGTTCATTTTAACTGAGAAAGTCGTTCACTAGAAAAGGCAGAACAGTCAGGACTTGATAGTTCAGCAGCAGTTTCTGTGATTAAAGTTTTAGTACCGATGGTAACTCTACTTTTCTCTCCCCACCCTTAACAAATGTTCTGCAAAGTGGAGATTCAGCCTCATTTTGTGATTCGTGGGTACCTTCACATTTAGCATAAGTGTGTGATTCTAACATTTGAGTTAGTTTGGAATTGTTATGCAACTCTGCCTATGTAGTTTAAAGACCTTTAAGAACTCTCTCCTGCTGGGAAAAAAAACATACATCAGTCTTCTAAAATAAAAGCCAACTGGTGGGAACTATTAATTCAAACTCTTCAGCATTTAACACTCAGTGAAATAGGCAGGAGTGAAAGTTGCTGAATCACAGAAGTTTAATATTCATGCAAATTGCTGTATTTGCCAGAGAGAGCCAGGAATCAAATATCTTTTCATCTTTTTGAGGTCTTATATAGATCTGGATGATGTGGATTTGGGGAAGTGAATTTTTGATGTAAGTCTATCTGTTGTGGTGATGTGGGTAAACTGATTACGTGACAAAAGGACTTAATTAGAAGGTATTTCTTTTGCTTTCCTTCTTTTTTTTTTCTTCTTCCAAAATGAACTAGGTTGTCGGATCACATTTTTGAGGTTTTCTAGTTTTCTTTCTCCAAATAAAACTATAGTGTGTTTATTGGAGTCTCTTTCCCTTAGTGATATTAACCTGTGTATGTTACTGCCCCTAACATTCTCTGTCAATATTTTTTTACCAAAAATTCCAAGTAAAAACTACTCATAGAGAAAAATCTCTACAACTTTTATTATCATGCCAACTCCTTAAAGTTATTTTAATATTTTACTGTACATAATTTTCCAAAAAATTTTTGTTCAAAAAGTTTTGTGAGAGACTAATAACTGCAATTTAGCCAGTGAAGATGAAATAATCATGAAGAAAATGTTTAGAAGATGTGGGTACTATATGCAAGTCAGGCTCATGATGACTGTTAAGTTCAGAGCAGAGGTTTTAATAGAGCTCATGATAAGCAGACAATCAGAGATCACAGGTTTTGATGACTGTTTTCAGAAGCATCGCTTTTTGTGTGTTCTTCATTTATGAAAGTTAGTGTCTCCTCATTGCTCTCTGCAATGCCTCCCACCCATGGTACAGTGTCTGTTTGTTGTGAATGGCCTGCGTTTTCATGTAAGATCCCAGCCCACCACCTTCAGTAGATCTCAGTTTATGCCTGAAAGTCAAAGCATCACTGGGGTCAAATGCCTTCTGGGTTAACTCTGGGGACACACCCCTGTAGCCTAAAGACCATGTGTACAAGGGTAGCTGGGTGCTACCTCATTGGAAAATAGGGGAAACAGAAAAAGTTTCTTCACTTTTCATCAATGTTACTGCAACTGATCCCTCTGCAGCACTGGATGGAGACTTTTAATCCATAACAAATATTATTTTCTGTATCACCTTGGGCTTTCTAAATATCTGTGTTTCTATATTGGATGATCATGAAGTATTTTGACTAAATTTTACAGGATGCTATACAATAACAATTACACCAAGGAAGCACGACTTTCTCTTTTGTTACTTCTCACTTTGATTCATAATTTTATTTGGAATAAACCTCCTCACTCTACTCTCTGTGTATTATGGCAGCTGGTGGCTGAGACCAGGGTGTTAACATTGCTCCTAGTAGCATGAGGAGATCAGAGTAGTAAAGGAGATTGAAGGCATGCTGTTCTTTTCATGTTGGGTGGGTGGTGTGTATTTGAAATGGGATCTTGGTGAGAGAGAGAGAATATTCCCTTTGTTTCTATGTTGTCAAGATACCCAAATCAGCCAGCAACCTATGAGATCCAAAGTATGATTTTAGCCAGGCCTTCGTTAGAGATGAAAGATAATTTAATTCAGCCATTAAGATCACTTTCTTAACATGTCAGCTACATCACAAGCCACTTACAGGTAGGCTCTTGCATTTTCTTGCAAGGACTTAGTCATTCACCCTTCTCCCAAATGTGGATTTTTGAGGCAGATTAAAGAGTTAGCCAGTTGCTTGCACGGTATAGATCACCATGCAGAGCTTCTTTGCTGAGAGGGAATCCGTTGCATTATGTTTGGAGCCAGAGGTGATTCCTTCTCTGGCACTGAGAAGGCTCCTAGTCATCAGTCTTCTTAGTTTCAAACACCCAGCCCCCATATCTGATAGTCTTCCCTGGATAGCTTGGTAAATTGGTATTTTGGTGAATTTTTAAAAATTTTAGTAAAGACAAAACAAAGACTGAATACTATGAATTAAGTTTAAGAAATGAGTTATTAGCAGTGTTCAATGCTGTCAGATCACATATATTTTGGTTCTTACCAAGCAATGTGGTAGAGTTAATGGGGCAGCCCACAGAAATTTCTACATATGCCAGATAAATTACAGACTTGTGCTGCCCAAGCAAAAAGAAGGGAAGAAAAGAAAAAAGACATAACCTGTAAGCTTTCATAAAATGCCAAAAGGTGCAGCACACTGAGAAAACCATATACTCACAAGCTGATTTTCACCAAATTGTCTTGGATTATACACTAGCTCCAACAATGGCATATTGTATGCACTCCTCAGCTCTAGCCTGAGTGATAGCTGTAAATTAAAATGAAGAAAATGCTCTACAGTTTCAATATTGAAGAGAATCAGAATCCAGATGGTAAGGCTTTTTATAGCAATACATCGGATGGTGTTACAGGCTTCTATGGCTAGTGCCCTGTTATATTCTCTCCTAAAATGCAGTTTAGTGGAGGAACTGAATGCTAAGAAACATCTTGAAAGCCAGGAAAGTTAACTTTCTCCTCATGCTAAACATTCCATCTTTGCTGGCTGGTTTTTTAAAATTTCCTAGTCCTTAAATTTCCTTCTATTCTAATTCTCAGTTTGATCAAAATCAAATAATATGATTTATTGTTATTGTCTTCATTTTGAGGTGATGCTTTTTTTCTGTATCTGACTGCATTTTCCCCCAGGTGTCTGTCGCATATTGTGAATGCATTTGGGAAGAATGTGAAACTGATCGGACTTGGACATAGAATGGTTATTAGACAAGTTTCCTTTTTTTTTTTTTTTTATGTCTCTGACTTAAGCCAGTTTTCTAATTATTCTGACTCAGTAAGGACAGTTCTGCCAAGAACTGCTTGGAGAGTCTTAGTTTCAGCTCAGATGTTGCTTTGTTTAATACTTCAAGTTTTCTTTAAAAGAATCATTTTTTTCCTTTCTGTACTCTCTAGTGAAAATGTTACTGCTTCTATCTTTGGGGGCCATAGTGGCATCTCAGACTTAGGTACAGAGAGTGAGCCATCTGGTGGTAATGAAAAGTAATTTTTATATTACTGGTTGAACCTTCCAAGTTGATGAACAGAAAAGATGTTAATGTTGTGCAATATTTCAAAGGAGTATTTGCTCTTGTGAAAGTATCCTTAAATGATATTTTCTTCTTTTTGAATCAACTGTTTAGTGAAAAATACAAATTTCTTCACTGTGCTTCATCTTCTAATGTGACCTGACCTATTACTTTCACCTCCAACTTTTGTTTCTTGTGGGCTCATATTTTAAATAGTATAGTCATATTGTTACCAAGTATTTGGTAATACCTTGATTATGTATATTTATAGATATTAAAGGATCAACATACCACAATGAAAAAAATACTTTTTATTTATAAAGGAAACAATAAAATTACACATCCTCCCCAGGTAATTATTTTATATTTACAATAATATGAATGCAAACATAATTTAATATGTATATATGTCTTTATTGAAGGAAAACTTATGTAACTATGAATATAAACATTATTAGAATAAAACAATATAAACAAACACTATATATAGTATATATATATAAATATGTCTTTATTCTAAATAAAAATATAAACATGGGTATTACTATCTTTTGCTTTTTAAAACTTTAATCCAGTTAATCAATTACTAGGACTATGGTATACTTTGCCTTAGTTTCTTTATTTCTTTCTAGTGTTCCAGTTTCTCAATACTGAGGCTCAGGACTGGCATTTATAGAGGAGTCGAATCTCTGAGTGAAAAAATCAGTCTTTGGAAGTTGAATTGTTGAGTTCATGCTTTTAGGGCCTGAGGTTCTCTAAATACATGAAGCAAGTCAAGGTGTAATGGAAATAAAGCAAACAACTATTCTGGGTAGTTATTTCCAATTTAGAAGCATTGGATGCGGATGAAGGAGACCACATTAACAGAGATTGATTTTATTTGCATTTTTCTTGAATCAAAAGAAAAACAAAATTATGAAGTCAAATAGAAGGTAATTTGCTTAATTCCTTAAGTTAATATTTTATGGTGCTATTTAGGAAACATACTGGATAGGACCACATGAGCTGATTTATCTGTATGTCTTGAGTTCTGTCAGTTGCAGTCATTTGTTTGGGCAATCAGCCTGTGTGGACTAATATTTCACTGTACATATTCTTTTAAAAAAGAAATGACAAAATATCATTGTTTTGAAATTATTTGTTTCCTGTAAACAATCTAGGGTTTGAAGTATAAATACCAACAAAAATTAATAATTTCTGATTCAGGTAATATTCTACTTGTTTGTGACTTAAATATTCCCAAAAAGTTCAAAAGTCTTGTTCCATTTGATGTTCTTACAGTAAGTACGATCAAGTACAATGAAATCTTTTCATTCATTAAATGCTAGCTCCCATGTCATTGTGACAATAAAGAACCTTGAAATAGAAGTAATTTTTAATAATCAAACATTTAAAAAAATAGAAATAAATTTTAGAAATTCAAAATGTCTAAAAATTTTTACCAATATGTTGTTTATTAAGAAAACAATCTTAACTTGTATTTAATTTAATTTTCACAAGGTAGTGTCTATTTCCAAACTTGATGTGTTTAGTAGATGCACAGAAATTTTTAATAAATTTAATGTAGTTAAATTGGTGCCAGTAGAACAACACAATTATTCACACATGAAAATTTAAAAATAAAAGATTGCACAGAATAGAAAGTACTTTTGGAAAGGTTTAGTATATGAAGCATTGCAATCTCCCTCTCTCTCTCTCTCTCTCTTTCTCTCTCTCTCTTTTTTCCCCATCCCTTATTCTCTTTTATTTTTCCTACCAAACCTACATGCTTATTTAACCTCCTAGTTTTCCATTTAAGGCTCTAAAACTCCCCAGTTAAAATTCACTCTGAACTATGATGAATTCAGTTAATTATTTCCCACAATGTCCTTTAAATATATGTACATTAAACTTTTGATGAACTGGAATATTTTACAGATTCTCTGCATAAATCACACCAGGTTAAAAAAAAATCAACCAGTTTAAGAAGTAGGATATTTTAAGACCTTCTTCATTTGCTTCAGAGACTGAGGACATCTCATTGCCTCTGTCTTTAAGCACATGCCTTCAGGGGAAGCCTGCATACTTTTCAGAAAATCATGTTCCTCTACTTTTTCCTAGCTTTGAAAAAAACTTATTATCTACTCTCTATGTCTCAGTTGAATCTAAGATTGGACAGGCAGCGGCAATGCAAACTTTGTTTTCTAGGATAGCTTTCAAAGATAATGTTCAAGTATTAATATACTTATAGATATGATTTTCTAATACCTATCATGACTATCATTATTTAATTAGAAGCAATGATTTATCCCACCCCCATTTTTGTACAATAATACAAAATAAACCACTCTTAAATGATTATAAATTATCTTGTTGAATATTCAAGGAATAAAATATGCTTAATCATTCTAAATAAAATGTGTCATTTACAACAACACTTTTTTTTTTTATTAAGATGAAGTCTTGGGGCTGGGGATTTAGCTCAGTGGTTCCGGTGCCTGCCTGGCAAGCGGAAGGTCCAGAGTTCAATGCCCAGTACTAAAAAATAACTAAGTAAGTAAGTAAGTAAGTAAGTAAGTAAGTAAATAAATAAAAATAGATGAAATCTTGGGCCAGGGATTTAGCTCAGTGGTGCCACCACCTGACTCACAAGCACAAGGTCCTAAATTCAATCCTTGGTACCAAAAAAAAAAAAAAAAAAAAAAAAAAAGATGAAGTCTTACATCCTTTAGCGACAAAGAGTAAGAAGTCAGGTCACTATTTCATAATGTCTACTTGACTTTTCACAACAATGGTCATATAATGTATAAGAGATAACTTTAGTTTTGGGCTGATGGTGTCCAATCCAGCGTTGGTTTCACACAGTGACTGATTTATGTAAGTATATATGTATGTATCTATTTATCCATCTATCTATCATTTATTTTTGCAATACTAGGGTTTGAGCCCAGGGTCTTCAAAATTAACTGCATTCTCAGTCCTCTTTTCTCTTTCTTTCTTTCTTTCTTTCTCTCTCTTTCTTTCTTTTTCCTTCCTTCCTTTCTTCCTTCCTTCCTGTCTGCCTGCCTGCCTTCCTTCCTTCCTTCCTTCCTTCCTTTCTTCCTTCCTTCCTTCCTTCCTGTCTGCATTCATTCCTTCGTTCCTTTCTTCCTTTGAGACAGGTCTCATAAAATTGCTTAGGCTTGGCTTGAACTTTACCTTCTGGTAGCAGTAGTAGCAGTGTTTTTTTTTAAATCCCTTATTCTTAAATGTAACAATGCTAAGGAAGCAATATTTATAATATAAAAGGAAAATAAAATGTTTAATACTGCCTTGCATCTTACAGATTTTGCATTATAGTAACTGAATATAAAATGCTATATGGCAAATCCAAATCAGAATCTTCACTTGCTGAGATTTTGGATTAACAGCTTTCTTGGGAGGCTCAAGCATGCTTGCCTGTAGAACATTATCCTTGATTTAAGGAATCTGATGTACAGTGACTGTGGGAGTAAAGTCTTTGGCTTAAGAGTTGAGGAACAAAGAAAGTGATTCAGCTAATGAGAACCAGGAAATGTCATCCTGGCTTATATATGCACAGATTTAATTAGTGAATGTTTATTTTGAAACATTAGGAGAATGTCATCCTGAACACAGAAACATCAGCAGTGGGGCACGCATGTGTCTCTCACTTCACTGGCCACCTTGTGCACATTGTCCAGGTTCCCTGATGCTTACACAAATTTCACATTTGTAGCAAAGTATGACAGTTGGCTCTCAAATCTTCTGGACTCACCTTACTTCTCGTTTTTGTTCAGCAAATTTAATAATTTCTCAACCAGAGTTTCAAAATAAAAAAGAAAACTACTGAGAAAACCATTAAAAGGACTCTACAGACTAACACAGTAAAGAACCACGGTAGTTACTACTTAACTCTATAAAGGTATGGGAATAAAAGAAAAGACAGATTTAAGTCACAATTGCAACTTATCTTTGTTAGCATTTCGGAGAAAAAAATTAATTTTCAAGTTTTAAAATTCATTATCTATGTGCTACCTTGTAATTTAGAGATGAATAATAGTGATGAGGATAATAACTACTAATAACTGTCTCACAAATATAGCTGTTTATTATTTACAGAAACTTTTATATACATGTTGTGTATTTTGTCTCTCGTGTAAATTTGTTCATGTTATAGGGTCTTTCGGGTAAGTGAACATTTCCCCAAACCATCACAATGATAAAGATTAGGGACAGGCTTTCTTCTTCTCCTCTTCTTCTTCCCTCCCCTTCCCACCCCTCCCCTTCTCCCCTCCTCCACTTCTCTTCTCCTCTTCTCTTTCCTTTGTTTTCTTTTTGTTCATAGGTATCCAATAACCTCATATAAAAAGTAATCTGGTTTAGGTTTTCTGGGATGCTATTAAAGTAATTCTTATAATCACACCAGATTGGCAAGCACTTAGCATGATCCACACTGCCTTGTGCATATAAGCACACACTTTTATGAGTTTAATAAATTTCATCTTATTTATATCCTTCTACTGAGGGCTTTTAATCTTCTGAATCTGTGACCCCACTCATTTAGCTTAGCTACTCAATCCTGTGTAATTAATGAATTGAAGAAACTAGTCTTCTATGTCATCTGTGCTTGTATCTGGGACTTTGACAAGGGTGGAAGCCAAGACCACCAGAAAGTCTCCCTGTAGTTTGAGAATGTTGCAATAATTTACATCAATTTTCATCCATAAGTCCTTCTAAGAATGAATTCTTTGTTTTGTCTACTTCCATCCAGTTTGAAAAGATCTACCACATTTGAGACTTTTTGTCAAATCGATACTGAAATGTTTTCTCAAAATGGTTTCTTCATAAAGAAATCTAATTTAAAAAATTGTGTTTCTTGGATGACTTTTTGTAAGCCCTACTGGCTTCTAATAATCACTTTTTAAATCTATAAAGGCTCTGTGGATAATAATTCTTTTTAGAATTTTGTTACAGCATGAATATAAACTTATACATTTTCTTTTTCTTCACCTCAGTCTTGAGGAGTGTTTAATATTCTCTGAAATTTTTTAGTAATTACCAAGAACAGTTTTTCTGTCACACTAGATCAAAAATTACCATTAGCTCAGGTATGGGCCATGTCACCACAATCTTACTTCTTGTTGTCCTCAAGTTTGTCCTGCAAGTATTGTCATTGAAAGTATGAAGAAAAATTTTCCCCCTTGAAGCAAAAATGTGTTATGAAATTTAGCTTTCCTCTGTTTTGTTAAAAATCATATATTTGACCTAAAACAATAAACCTGTCTCCTCTATTTTGTTTTTCTTTTACATGTGACTAAATTAGGTTTTTACAAATGTATTTCAATAATTTTAAAGTTACCAGCTGAATATGAAAAGTAGCCTTTTGGTGGAAATATATAGATAATTTTACCCATTTACATTTTTCATTCTAAAGTCTGCATGAATACTATAAAATTGGACTAATATGCCAGCCATCACATGTCCATTGAACATTTGATTTCATGTTCGATTGGGAGCATAGAATATTCTTAGAAAGCCTTAATAAGAATAGTATATTTGATGAGCATATTATTTTATGTAAATTGTCTATCACTGCTTTAAGTTCAAAACTTGACTCATTTACCTCTGATATTTTGCATTTTAGAAAGCATTTAAGAAGACGTCTTGAAACATAATCACAATCGGTCAGGATAAGAAGAACAACCATTAAAAATGAAATTGTTTTCTGTGAAACAATAAAAATCACAGACCATTGCCAGTAGGTAAAAGTAAGGCTTTGTGAAATTTTTATAACATAAAAACCATCATGAACAAAAGGTTGCTGGTTCTTTGATTTTTCTTTTTAATAGAAATACTAGAGTTACAAATTAGAGGATTCCAGAAAGATAAAGATAACACAACAAATGAATATTATAGTCAATGCTGTGATATTAAATTGTTTTTAAAATATATGACATTACTGCATTTCTCCCTGTTGCTATTCCCTGGGGACAAGTCAGGAGATCTTTATTAGATTGATGAATATTTGATTTTCTTCCAATATATTTTTAGTTTGCTGTAGGGAGAAAAGATCCAGATTGTGTACTAGGGAAGTACCAAGGGACTTTGAATAACTATTATATAAACTTAGAGATCGAGTGTTATTTGAATGTGTAAAAACAAATCTGTTCTTTGTAAATCTTTCTCTGAATACCTGTGTTTTCTTCTTGGACAATGCAATTTTAAACAATATAATAAAACTATCAATTCAAAGTTTTTTTCATAAGCTGTGCAAAGCCTATGTTAAATTTGGTTTACATTAAACACATACTTCATTGAATGTTGAGAGAGCATCAGTGTTTTTATTATGGTAGCCTCAGACATACTTATTTCTTCTATGCCTCTAGGGTAACCTCAATTATATACCTTAATTTAAGAAAAATAAAGAGAAAAGACAGGAAAGACTTGTAAAATTCCAGCACCAGACTCATTTCATAGAAACAGAGAGTGAACAAGTGACAAAAATGTCTTTTCTTTCTTTTCATTTTTGTGTCTCTAGGTTGTGGATAATTTAAATGTCTTCTTTAGCTACACTTTTGAAACAAAACAAAACACTGAATAAAATGGACAGAGCTTGTAAAACAAACCAGAAGTTTAGAGAATGAAACTGAGGTTGTGACTTCGGAACTCAGTGCTAGAATTGTCTCTCTGCTGGGATAGAGGAAATTGAGATCACAGTTTAGATGTTATTATTGATGGTCAGAATTACTTGTTCACTCAACATTCTGCATCTCATATGCAAAGTGTTGAGCTAATATGCCATATGAAAGACACCCTCAGAGAGTAGTAATGAAGAGAGTGAGCATCTACAAGAAACTTATGACTATCTTGTACCATCAAATTACTTCTTTATCTTAGAAAAAGAATAAAGTATGCAATGCCTCTTTTTCTATGTCTTCATTTCTAGTTCACTGCATTATGCTCCTTTCTCTATCAACATGGTTGCATGTGAAATCCTGATGATCCAAACGTGGTTGGTTGTCAGGGATGACAGAAACCAGCATGGTGCATGAGGGCTTGTGTTGGGTGGTGTGTGTTTGGTTCTATATTGTGTTGTGTGTTTTTAACTAGGTACTTTATGTGACCAATTTTCTTATTAGCATTACTGAAACATTATTTCTATATCCAAGGCAATCCAATAATGTTACATTTACGTTGATTTTTCCTTCTAGAGATAAGATAATTGAGGCTCTAGGTAGTTAGAAGAAAGTCACAGAAATCCTAACCAAAAGAACACAGCTTAAATGATAATTGGTGTTTGATATAGACCAGAATCTAAATGTCCTTTTGACCTTTGATTTACTTCTAACAAATTACTTACTAGTTACCGAACTAAAGCTCATACGATAGCAGCTGCCACTGAGTAAATGTATATGTCTAAATTACTCCTAGACATTTTCCTTAGGGATTGAATGAGACAGTGGAGTACAGTATTTTAATTCAGTTACTTGGCCCATATCATGGTTCCATGCACCAGCTGGTTTATTTTAAATAAGTTCTTCATTTTGTGTTGAGTTTTATATAATCCTTTATCCTGTAGAGCTTACCTTGTTGACACATTCCTTGCAACCTTGCCTGGGAAGTTAGGGCTACAGAAAACACTGTAGCATGGTATCCAAGCTCAGGAGCTTGAACAAGTAACAAAATACTTGGTAAAATTATATGGCAATTGCTATACTTAAACAATAAATTCAAGACACTGTATTCGTAAGTACCCAATCTACTGGAAGAAGGTTTGACAGTGGTTCCAACCATTGACCTCAGTTTTGAAGGATAATTCCACAGAGCAGAAAAGATGTGTAAAAGCTATCATAGATACTGGCAAAATTCAACATTTATAAAGACATGAAATATGAAAACAAATGACTTTTTCCTCCTTCGATTTTTCTTTTGAAACTAGGTTGAGGATGGATGCTGTACAAATATAGATAAGAACAAGGCTGTGATATTGCAAAAAGTGAGAAATGTCCAAGTGAATTTTATCTCCCATTCTAACAAATCTCAGTGAATATTTTGGCCAGGAAGTGGTGTGAATCCCAAAGGTATCTCCTGTCAACAATGGACTATAACAATATTAATTGCAATGATGGCAAAAATGACAATCTTCCAAATATATATCATTTTTTTGCAGTTAAATATAATTGGCTCACTTCTTACTGAAAAGAGAAAAATTCTATTTTTTTTCTATCTATGGAAAATGTTATGATTCTCTGAATGCTCCAAGTGATTCCCTACGGGGAAGAGGACATTAAGAGAAGAATAATTCTGAATCTGATAGAGAACAAGACTCCTCCAAGGAGGTGTTACAAAATTCATCATTAGGATTAGTCATAGCTAGTTTGTGTAAGGGATAAATTATTCTGTATTTTTTCAGAAGCAAGTTATACTAATAACATTCCAACTTTATCCAGTTTGTAAAAGTTGGTTCTGTGGATGTGATGCAGGCTATTTTCTATGACTATCCTGGTCTCTGTGCTATTATTTAGAACATATTATTTAAATTTAATTCAAGTAATATAGAATTAAAAATATAACACATTTTAGAAGATCCAAATGACTTGAGACTGACAATGTACCTGAAGAGATTGAAAATATTCCATTTTTATACTGTATCTCTAGTATGGTTAAAAATTCTTGCTCTTTGGAAATTTGGTAATATCTAGGTTGAAATGTATTTATTAACTTATCAAACTAACTGAGTAATTACTTGTTTTATGAATATATGAAGGAATAAATATAAATGAAGATGACTATGTATAGAAAATATGAGTACATATCTAAAATCTCTTCTATGTTACTATTTCTCCCTTCAGAAATTTATCTTGTCCCTGTGTTTCTTTATTTACCTTAAAAAATAACAAGTTCTAATTGAGTCGAGCATATTTGAATACTGGCTCCTTCATACACTTGATACATGACTTTGAAAAGTGACTAAATATTTCTAATTTTATATTTCTTTCTTTACAATTATAAGTAATATTTTAATCACAAGTTTATGCTGAAGAAGAAAAGAAATAATATGCTAACATGATTAAGTCTCCGTTTATCAAAAATACTTAAATGTTATTAAATCCTAAATCCTATCTGTGGTTTATTTGAATTGTTGCTATTACTATTAATAATCGGCATCACTTTAGAAATGCTAAATTAATTTTATCATTGGTCATTAAGTGAATTGATAGATTTTGAATGTGCTCATTTATATAAATGGCAATTTCATCAAAATTATCAGATTATGTTTTCCTGATTTCTGAATTCCTTGATTCATGCATATTTTCATATCTACCTTCAGATTCTCAGGATGTAAAGCTTTGACAAGATCCATACTAAGTGTAAAATATATGTTAAATGAACAAAAATATTAACATACACTAGAAGAGACACTTTGGCCTCATTAAATTGGAAGTATCTAAGCTGTTCAATATAATGACTGAACATCAAAATAGATGATTTATATTTAAGTATGTTTTATCGCCATACCAACGTGAGACAGATTAATTGCATCAACTTTGTCAGTAACATTTTATGAGAAATTCAGTGGCGCTTCATAGATAAATGCTTCACTAATCACTGTGAAATGGTTGTTTTGTGTGTTTTTTTTCTTTTGCTTTGTTTTGAATTATTTTCTGACAAGAGACTAGCCCTATTGTCAGCTGTAGCTCATATTATATGAGATTCAGCCCTATATTGAGAGCTGACACCGACTTTCTGATTCATGGAATACTGAAAAAATCAAGACATGATGGGATGGATTGAATATGACTCATTTCCAGATAATTTTAGCTTGAAAGTTAATCCTAGAAGTTCCAAAAATGTCTCTAGAGGACGACAGAGTAAATGGATTCCTACATAAATGTTTTAAAACTATGTCCAAATTGCTCAGTGAAGTGCCCAGAGTTAGTCTCATATAGAAACTACTTTTTCTTACCTCCACTTGACAAATCCATTTGTTCCAATTCAACACGTATTTTTAAACCATCAACTAAATGAATATTTAGCATCATGCAAAAACATCATCATGTTTTTATCTTCTCAGAAGTTCTTTCGTGAGATCCTTTACTTCTGTTGTCTATATGTCAGAATTTTTATCACCCAAATGAGACAGTATAATAAATGGATTGCTAAAATACTTCTCAGTTTTTATGACCCAATATTTCAAATTCTGCAATTGTTCTCATTACTTTGATAAATGTATTTTTATTGTCCTAATTTTTTTACCTTTGAAGTGTTTGGGAAAATTATATCCCTCATTTTTTATGCTTCCTAATCAGTTTAAGTATAAAGTCCTAGCACCCCTCTTAATATGTCCAATTTCTTACTATTTAACTCTTGATTCTTTTTCATACATGAGCTACATACATTATAGAAGAATACCTGAAGTTACTTGATCATGAGGTCAGCTAGCTTGAAAAATAACATACAGTGTGAATATACTGATCCTGGGGAAACTTCTAACAGATAATTCAATTCAGTGGTTGTCCAACTTTAGAATATGTCAGATGTATGTAGTAGGCCTTGTTAAAATACAGATTATGAGGTATTACTCTCAGATTTTCTGATTTGGTACATCTAAGAGGAGCCAAGTGGTTTGTGTTCTTTATGATTACTATGAGTTTGCAATACATAATTACTACATTCATTGTGGGGAGTTGGTATATATATGTAACAAATCTTAATTCTTTTTTCATTCCCTCCCATCTCTTGGTCTCTTTCCGTTTTGCAAACAATCTATGTTCCTATTTCCTATTAACTATATTTTATTTTGCTTTTTATTTATATTTTGTGTTTCTCATATAAGCAAAATAATATGATACTGTATCTGTGGGAAATGGTAGAATTCAGCTATCTAGTTGTAAGAATAGATCACAAGAAGTTTGTTAACTAAGAGAATTAAGTTGTTTCTGGGAAATTCCACAAGTCTGTTTGTTAAAAGAATGCCAGAAAACTTTGAGACCTTGTAAAAGTCTCACAGGAGAAAAACAGGTTTTCCTAGTTTTCTTATTTACCATTTTCCAGGATCAGCAGACCCAATGACTCTACGAGTGTTAAGAGAGATACGACTCACTATGCACATTTGTGATGTTTATGGTGGGCCAGTGGGCTTGATTTTTGGCTAAAGTCATCCTGCTCTCTTGATACTATCTGATAAGAAGAGGGCTGCAGTGTGCTCTTTGATGTATGGGATTGGTGAATGGAAACAGGGAACTTGTGAATTCTTCTGTAGCTTTTATGAGTCACTTAAAGTCATGGGTTATCATCAGAGGTGAAAATCAGAAAGACAATAGCCAGAATAACTAAGCTGCTTTCCTACATGTATAAAAGCCTTGCTTCTTTCCTTTGTGATCGTGGAATAGTGCCAGAGGAATTAAACTGCTGTTCGTCCCCCAGGCTTTCTCCTTTTCTTTCTTTAAAAGTCAGTGCTTTCCGGGGTTCCAGGTCTCCCTCAAGAGAGGCCTTTATTAAAAATAAAAATCAACACTATATCTAATCTATTTCACTTAAAATTATGGTCTCAAGATACATCTGTTTTCCTACAAATTAAGAAGATTTTAGGTAGTGATGATTATGCTGGCCAGCTGGCCACATTTTAACAACTACTTTTCTGTCACCTCTCTCCCTGGAGATGAGTAATTTTTGATAACATTTATGGAAGTTAGTACCTAGTAGGATACAAAATATTTTCTGTATTATTATTGTACGTATTATTTATTATATGCATTATTATTATATGTATTATTTCTGTATTATTATTATATCAAAAATTATCTCATTTAGTGTTCTCTTCCACTAAGTGAACTTTACCAGAAGTATATTTTGTGGAACATAACTTAGAAAGTGCAGACTCAAGTAGTAAACAATTACTGAGAAAGAATCATTGACAAATGAGTTTGTTTCAAATTCCATAGAATACCTACTTCTTCATTGTAAATATTATATTAAGAAGACTGATAAATTGCTAATTCTTTTTTTCTTAAATCCTTTTATTGGTACATTTTAGGTATACAATACGTTTACATTTATCATAGGGTGCTTGCACCTGTACATGATATATCTTGGTTCTCATTTTTTTCCCCATTCCCTGTGCTCCCTTCACCCCCTCCACCCTTCCCTATTTACAAAGACTTTGTTTTCAATTTTTCCTTTTCTCATATAAATTGTTAATCCTTAACAAAGGTTTTCTTATATAATTTTCCTTTTACTCTGTAGCTTTATTATACTTTCCACTGATATGCTTTCAAATTGATTTTAATTCCACTATTTTTTCTATCAGCACTTCTTTCTTAAGTTAAAGCCATAGTCTTGAGCTACTGAAGCTAATCAATTTCTAACTGAGAACATTCAACACCGTAATATGTAAGTATGTATTTTCCTCCAAGGGTCCCAAAGTCTAGTTAATGCATTAAATAACTACCCACAAATTGGCTTCATTTGGCAGAAAGAAAGTTCAACTAAATGTTTTGTTTTTATGAAATTTTCAGTATCAAATATCTGAAACTTAAAAGCTTTAGTCAAGGAACATGCTACAGGAGTATTGATCAAAGGACTGAAAAATCACATATTGGTCATGCCAAAAGAAAAGATGATTTGAAATAGGGGTGGAGCTATGTTTGGACAAGTATTTCCCTATCTTTCAGTAATCTAGTTCTTGCTTTAGGCCAAAAAAAAAAAAGAAAAGGAAGAAGAAACTAAATGACTCAGAAAAGCTGCATCAACTCCCTTAGAATATTTAAATTTGTATCAAGAGGAAGCAAGGACCTACCTCTACGTTTTCCTAGATAGAATGAAGGAAAAAAAAATATTCAGGATTTAGTCAAGTCAGTGAGAAAAATCCCTGACACTTGTGTAAAGTTTCAGCTGGATAATGGACAGTGTAACTTTTTATGCAGTTCAATGCCTAAATCATGTTTTCCCGATGCATTTTGCTATAACCTGAACAAATTATTTAATCACTTAGAATCTCAGGTCTTTCATTGACTAAAAAAAGGATGTGATTAATACTTTCTTTGCAGAGTTGTAGTAAGGACAATTGTTCTGAATTCAAAAGGGCATGTAACTCCCAAACAAGGTAAAGCTTAAAATGCAAAGACAAAGCTATTTTATCATTCACTTTTGTCCAGTAGAAATAACCTGATCACTCACTTTAGATAAACATACACTAAAATACAAATAAATGCTTTGCCTTATGCTTTAAGAGTCACTATAGTACTTTTTTCTTAAAACAAGGGTCCAACAATTAACCAAAAGGTGAATAATTCACATATTTTAAGAAAATAATATCTATTCTCTATCTTATAGCTGTATTCATTTAAGCATATTTTTATTTCCTCCATTAGAATTTGGGTTGTCCAAACTGTAAAGTAGATGATCTAACATATTTAATGTTAAGGAATGTCAACATGCGTTAATGTTTCCTTGCCTATGTAATGTATGGACCACTGTCTTAGATTTTGAAATTTCCTTTGACATTTACATAATTTTTCAAAAACACATGGTTTTAGTGTTTAGATAAAAATATTCTTTGTTTTTTGTTTTCTGAACTGGGGATCAAATCCAAAGCCTAGGGTATGCTAGGCAAGTGCTCCAATGCTGAGCTATAGCCACAGCCCCTAACATATCCTGACGATCTGTTTTCATTCAGTTCTTCTCTTTCCTCTTATTTCATTCTTTTCTAGTTAATTTTCAGTATCCTCAATGGCAAATGAGGGAAAGGAGCACCTATTGATTGATTCAGTTCCACGTACATTTATTATAATACATTCACTCTCCTTACAAAGAATAACATCTTACCACTGCTCATCAGGCTTGTGAGTGCTGGTGCTCCAGGGCATCTGTTGAATGTCTGAGGCCCGCCTACGTGGTGACTTCTCTCCAGATTTGGGGGCATTTTTGTTGGTAACTTGGCCTCATTACACACCCACATACTTCCTCCAAATGGTGCTCCAGGACTAATTCAGAAAGACTATATGCCTATTTATTTCTAAAAGATAATTCCAGTATAAACATCATAGGAAGAAGATAGAGCACTAATGTTATACTTTGAGAAATACAATTGGTATAAATTATTCTGAGAGGCTTTATAGGATAGAAATAAATTAGCCATGTACTTCAAGTGAAAATTCTATAAGTTTGATCATGTGACCTTTTTACTTAAAATTCTCCTGTGATATCCCATCATACTCAAAAGGAGGCCTGATCTCTTTGGAGTTTACCAATTCTTCTATGATATGGGCTCTGTCACCTGCCAGGTTCGCATACAACTTTCCCAGAATACCTATTCTTTATTTATAAAGAAATGCCAACATTTTCACCTAAATCCATGATTTCTTGCCTCTGAACCTAGGGTTTAATCCTTTAAGACTTGCAGAAACATCATGACCACAGTACCCTGACCACAGGAAGTACCCTGACCACAGTTACCCAGGTTCGTAGAAAGTCCTGGATTAGTAATAGTATTACACGTTCATTGTTCACTTGTGGTCTGTTTCCATTAATATGAATAAATTCCATGTCTCCATCTCCATGCATAGAACATATCACATCATCTTACACATAAGGAGTGTTAAACAAATGAGCAGAGGAGGAAATGTTCCTATTCATTCTGCCTGAATTGCTTTTCTTATCTTAAATAGGCACTCATCATTTCTAACATTTTTTTCTGAGAATTCCCTTCCTTTTCCCTGTCATCATTGATCCAAACTCAAAGTCACACTCAATAATAAGGAATGAAATATCAAAAGTCCGGCTAGTGTTGCAATCTAGTGTTACTATTAGGTGCCATATTACTGAATAAGTATGCCAAAGACATAATTAGGCACAAACAACATTATTCTTCTTCTAAAAAATGATATATGCTATTTCAAAAAAAATGCTATAGTGAAAATCAAAATATTGTTTGACTTCTTTATGTGTATAGCATGTATTTACATTACAACGTATAACTGTTTTACTACTTTAAGCAATTAGGCCTTCTAGAGGTCTTAAAAAACCTGATAGTTATTAGTTTATGAAGTTGAAATAATTATTAACTTTTCTGTGTCTCAGTTTGATGTTGTTTAGTAATGTAAAAAATCAAACTCAAAAGTATTTAGCAAAAAGTAACTGAAATATCATGTGTGAGGAGACATTGATCAATTACTGGCAAATATTAGATATGCTATAAATGCCATCATTGATCAATCCAATTTACTTCTTCTTTTCTTTTGAGTGTTAAACTTTTAGTCTTAAATATACAATTGGTCTTACTTGCTCTTCAATACTGATTCTGTGTATTGATGCTCAAATAAATTCATTCATTGAAGTTGTATTTCAAGCCTACTGACAGGGACCATTAAGTATCATATTTAATATGAATAATTTTTATGCTTCACACATTTATAAAATTCACAATATTGCATGGAGATTTTTTTTAAGGAAATTTTAATCCAAGGTGATTGCTTGCTTCTTGAATTTGCTTTCCTAAGTGAAAATGTAACAGGAATTAGTGAGAAAAGAGTTACGATTCTATTAGGCAGTATGGACATTGGTTCCAACATTGAATCAGAATGCCCAAAGTGGGATTTACTGAGTCATAACCCTCCAGGAATCTTACAAAAACTTCTGTCAGGAATCCTTTGACTCTCTGGGACCTCCTGAGAACATGATCAGGCAGGCCATTTGTTCAAGGGCACATGTGCCCTGCATGGGTACTATGTAAACACTGCATAGATCCAACCCTGAAAAATATGGAATCTCCTATAGGGAGGAGATTTTATTGCTTACACAATGTCCTAAGCTCCTTTCTAAACCCCTAGACAAAGAGTCTTCTTTTAAAAGCCCCTAGACAAAGAGTCTTCATGTGTATCCTACCCAGAATCTCCTCTTGGTTAGCAGGATCTTTATCTTTTTGTCTTTGTATCTTTTCCTTCTCTATGTTTATATCTATCACATAATTTTGTTTACAACCTACCTTCTTTTTCCATGGCTTCATTTTGTGTTACTGTGGGACACATTTCATTTTGTGTTACTGTGTTACTGTGGCATTCAGGTATCAGTAGGATATAGATAAGGAGGCAAACTATATACTTGAAAAAAACCATTGCCTATCCCAATAGGAGTTCACTTTGTTCTCTTCCTTCTATTGTTTTTGCCTTAAAATTTGTGGGTTTTTTTTTTTTTTTTTTTTTTTTTTGTACCAGAGATCGAACTCGGGACCTTGTGCTTGGTAGGCAGGCAGTGGAACCACTGAGCTAAATCCCCGGGCCCAGATTTCTGTTTTCAAATACAAAGTTCTTTCAATAAATAACTAAAGGTACCAGCTTTCAAAAATAAGCAACTTATATCTTGATTTATTTTCATCTTTTTGTAAACATTTTATTTAAATCAAATATATCATAAAGTATACTGAAAATAAATACAATTTAATACAATGCTTTTAGTTACTTAATGTAATGTAAAATTAATTTCATATCTTTTTTACTTGTTTTTGTTTCTTCTTTCCTTCTGTTGTTTTAAATTTTGGGAGTTTTGTTGTTGTTGTTTTGAGACAAGGTCTCTCTATGTAGTACAAGCTGACCTTGAACCCACTGTATAAGCGAAGCTGACCTCAAACTTGGGCAGTTCTTTGGCCTCAGCCTCCCAAGTGCTGGAGTTGCAGTCTTACACCACCATGCACGCCTAATGCATTCTTTGTGACCCTCCTTTTAATAGTCTTAGACTACTAGTTTAGTTATTTCCTTGTTTAGATAATATCTACCCCAACCTTCTGCTACTCCTCCCCTTAACCTACTAGCCTAGGTTAATCTTCCATTTTGTGCTACAGAGTACTTATTCCAATTATAATTATATATTGTTGTGACTATAACTTTCTTTGTGTATACAATAATCTTGTTTTATGCTTCTCTCTCGTTAGAATATAAAACTGATAACATTAGGAGTTATTCCTGTCTTCTTTTTCATGATATGAATAGGGCATGATATGATAGGGCAGTGATTTACTGCTGGTAGGTTTTCTATAAATGACTGTGATGATATTTTATCAATCTAGGCAAGTTTTACCTGAAGTAATATAGAGTTTAATGGGAATTCACTCCAATATCTCAGACTAGATGGTAATATCATCCTGCATCTTTTAACAGATGGAGCTGAGAGCCGGGTAACCAGAAATACAGCACAATATCTATCACTCAGATAGTTCTCCCAGCCCTGTTCCAAGAATTAACATCTGAGCACTGAAATAAAATCCATAGTGAAAATGATAGTTTTTTTCACTAGCATCTTTATGGAATATTTGAACAATTGTAGCACTGATAGGACTGGTGCTACTAACCTTGGCTGAGGAGGAAAGAAAGGCAAATATCTTTAGATTAGTGCCCTTCTTATAAATACCATAGGTCCAGTTTGAGCTTTATAAGTAATTTCTATAGCTTTACTGTTTAACCATATTGGACTTACTGTTATTCTCATTATTTATTAACATGGAAGATAAACGCAAATAATTTCATTAAGTATAAACTACAGTCAATTTCAGAATGTGTGAGACTCTACCTTTCTGACTCATTAAATATTTTTAAAAAAGTAAGAGTCTAAAACTTCTATGAAATGAGTGAGAGTTTAGGAAATGCTGTTTTGTGCTCTAGGCTTTATTTTTCTTCCCTACATAGTGTAACTTATGAAGTGTAAGTTAGAAAACAAACCAAAAATGCAAGCCCATCATTATAAAGTCATAAAATCTCTTTCAATAGGATTACATTAAATGAACAGCATCAGATGTTTAGAATCTAATACCAAATTCTGCTGAAAGACTTGGACAGATGAACAGAGTAGGTGCCACTGGTACTACCTTTGATTAACCATTTGGATATGGGAAACTCACTGAGGCCAAGTTTATTCATCGATAGTATATACACAGCTTTGTAAAAAAGGCTGTTTTGGAGCTCAGTGAATGTACTGCTTCCTAGCTATTTAACAGAATGTTAACTTTGGTATTATTTGGAAGTAAGAATAGTGGGTCCTCCCTTATCCACAGAGGAGCCACAGTTATTTTTTTCACTCTTGGTTTTAGTATCACTTTAAATTTACACTAACCTCACTTGTAAAAAGAAAACTCATTTATGATTAACCTTGTAGCTTCTCATTTGTAGGATTGACCTGGTTACTGAGTTCTTATGAGAACAGAAATTCATGACCCCAATTTGATTGTTCTGTGGTTTGTTTTCAAGTTAGACTTCTTTTAGCTCTTGATTTTTTTTTCTTGCTTTTATTTAGATTGAAAAAATGTTTCCTAAGGTATTCATTGTGAAATAGTTGCTGTATTGCAGAACTCTGTGAATGTAAAGATAATTTCATAAATGTTCCCATTCAAATAAGTGGATTCTGGTGCTTTTTAAGTTGAATTCAGTAAGAATGGAAATGGGAGCTTGCTCTTATGTTTTTCCCCCAAATACTTCTGAAAGAGTGAGGGTTACAGAAGCAGAATGTGTCATCATTTTTGTTTGGTAAGAACTGTATAAGCTAACTCCTTGGAAGCAATCAAAATTACAGTAGTCAAAATAATGTGAATGTCATACTTTTTGCTTTACTTAAGTAGTGATATGTCTTATCTTGAAAATGCCATTTTCTGAATACATTTTTACATCAAAGCTTTTATTTGTATGTGTACATTCTTTATAATAATCTTGAATTCTGCTTGATATTTAAAAATATATATCTGACTTAGTTGAAAAGTGACAATTGAGAGTATCTTCCTACCCAACCCCTAAAAGGTATAAAAGAAAAAGACAGAAACATCTCCTTTATTTTGCACCTGAAAACCTAGGATAGTCCAGTAGGTGACAAAAGTTTTCTCCTCTGAGTCCAAGACCTACATTATTATAAAATTCTACTCTAGTAGTTTTTATCCAAAATAATCAAAAAAATGTGAGGAAATTGAGTCTTCCAAATAAGCTTCTTTCATTATATACACGTAGCCTATCATATTTTAGATACAGGTTGCATTGGTCATAATCATGCCAGAAAGAAGATTTAATTCCAACATGGAACTCTTGTCAACAAAAGAGATAACTACTAAGTTTACTGGCTAACATTTAAATCAATCTGTCATTTAAATTTGGCTATTATTTGCAAGTCATTAGAGATTACTTGCTATTTGTACTTAATAAAGAAACAGACTTGCAAAGGAAAATGAACAGAAGTTGGGGCTAAGCTGAACTAGGTATGAGAGTACAGAGGGAGGAGTTTTCACAGGAATGAGTCTGTTGTGTGTCAGGTATTATGCTGCTTTATTTTCTTGTGACTATTTTTGGTAACATTTTAAAACGATTCGAAATTTTTCATTATTTCTTTAAAGTATCTATTATCTTTCCCTTTAAAGATTCCTCTGGTTTTACCACAGTTCTGGGAGTAGTATAAATCTTTTCCCAAAGAGAGACAGGATAAGGAGATTGATGGCCTACTAAATAATGGTCTGACATTAAAAAAACTGGGTAAATAAATGACATGATCAAAGAAAACAGTGATTTAAAAAATAATTTAGGTCATTTTTCAAACAGAAACCGCTGGGAAGATGAAGATGAAAACATTTTACCCACCTTCACCCCCCTTGCAGAATAAATTCATTCACAGTAAAAGTAATCTATTTCATAAAACCAAACCTCTCTTAAATCCAAAGGCTATTATAGAGAACAACAAAAACTACCATATGAAACAATGTATCATCTATATTGGGGTAGAAGTGTTTGTTTTGTGCTTCAAGCTCTTGAAAATCACCTGCAGATATTTTCACCGTGGAAATAATTACAGCTCTCCTCACTTTAAATTTCAACGTAGTCTTTCCCTGGATTCCCACCTTCCCTACAGACATATTTTAACAAGAATCATTACAAGACTCTATGTGGCTCCAAAACCTGCAGTATTTTGCTGTTTGTCACTTGTTTAAACTCATCCCCGCATTAGGTAGATTGGATTCTTGTCTAATCATATTCGAATTACTTATAAGATCTTAGCCAATCACTGAACTTCTCTGATTAGTAACAAGATATTTTTCTCTATTTGGAGTCACGGGTCTGTTTTAGCTATAATATGTTATGATTTTATTTACTCATTCTCTCTTTTATCCTGCTTTCCCTGTCTCTGCCTCTCCTTCCTTCTTGCTCTATTTATCTCTGTCTCTTTATCTATCTTCTTCCTGTTCCTCTCCTTCTCTACATCTTTCTCTTTGTCTGTATTTCTTTCCTCCTCTTTCAACTTCCACCAGGGTTTTTCTTCCTACTCCAGTTCCTAAGGCCTGTACTAATCTTATGACTGTGGAATTCAACCTTTCTTTTACAGTTTCTGCAGATTAAACTCCATAGTCTGTTACCACCATATAATCATGAAGTAAGGCTAATTAATTTTATTCAGATGGAAAATATGTGCTAAAGTTATTAGTATTATAATGTCAACAGCATGGATTTGCGATCAGAAAGACTTGGCATCAAATTTTAGCTGTTCTATCTATGGGACACCATCAACCTACTTCCCATATCTCTTACTTGATATTTCTTTACTTTAACAAATATTTTAAAGGATTCCTCATTTTTCTCCCATTCCTTGTTCTAAAATATCACATTTCCCACCTTTCTCTTTTTTCTCAAACTGATCTAGCCACACTGGCCTCATTCAAATTTTAAAAACACTTAAATCTCTTATGTGGGAGAACTTCCTTTTGGTTTCCTGGGTTTAAAATCCTCAGCTCGACTCTCGAAGTTTAACTTCATAGACAGCACCTTGGAGGTCCAGTTTGGCTCCTGGTCAACTATTCTGAGCCTCATTCCTGTCCACAGAAGGTAGCTGTATTTGGAATGTAAAGCAGTTTATTGTAATATTCCTTTCATAGTTTAGCTGCTCAAAACTTCTCTTTCTTATATGACCACATCTGTCAGCTTTCCATCACTGTGACAAAAATACCTGAAAAAATAAACTTAAAGAAGGAAAAGATAAACCTTGGTTTATAGATTCACATGTTTCAGTTGTCTTCGCTCCATTATTTCTGGGCCAGTGGTGAGGCAGAGGGTATGGCAGGAGAAAGCAAATCACCTAATGACATCTCAAAAATAGAGAGAGAGAGAGAGAGAGAGAGAGAGAGCCCAGGAAGCAGCCACAGACAAAATATACCCTCCAAAGCTAACTCTTATGACCCATTTCATCCAATTAGGTTCTGCTTCCTAATAATCCAATAAACTATGAACTAATCAATGGATTAATCAATTGATAAGGTTAGATTCCTTATGATTCAATCACTTCTCAAAACACTTATCATTTGGCAACTAACTGTTCTACACAGGGTCTTAAGAGGGGACATATTAGATCTAAGCCATAATAATACTCTTTCTTTGTTAACTTCATTTTATTCATGAGCAAGAAATATTTCCTTCTGAGTCTGTTTTCTCATCTGCAAATTTAGAAGCATAGTACTATTTTACATTTTTTTCATAAGATTTAGAAACAAAAGCCACCAAATGTAGAAACCATATTGTTCATCTGATTCTACCTACAGAAAGCCCCAATTCTCACATGTATATAGTACAGTAACAATAATTAGCTATGTTCATTGAAAAAAAATCATACTGAGGCCATGAAGTCAAATTTGAAATAACCTAGGGTGGTCATTCTCTCTGTCCTCCCAAAGACCACCCTGGGAAAATACTAAATATGTGGATTTCACAATTAAGTGTTACTCACAGACTAGTGTGAGTGACATAGATGAAAAGACCGGGGGTATCTGTGTCAGTTGGCACATAATGAGGAGATTTAGTGGTGGAATTAGATGAATTTGAATAAAGGTACAGGAAATAGAGAAGCAAGACCTCTGCTTGGACTGTAGCCATCAGCCAGTTTGGTCTTTTTTTTTTTTTTCCTTTTTATTCCTTCATCTAGCCTCCATAGTTCTTTGACACAGAGTATGACCTTGACAGAGTGAGGTATTTAGCTAGAACTTTCTCTTTCCCATTGTTGAACTAGCATAGAGTAGCCTACTTTTTATCCATATCTCTTTTGAGAATTGGGCAATTAATGTTTGTAAATTAGCTAATTAGCATTACTAGATTTTCTCCTCAAAGGCTCTATAAAATACTAAGTAGTTTCTGAGGGAAAACACATCAGCCACACTTGGTAAGAAAACGAGTACAAGAGACCTCCCCC
This sequence comes from Heterocephalus glaber, assembly GCF_053883595.1. NCBI lineage: Eukaryota > Metazoa > Chordata > Mammalia > Rodentia > Bathyergidae > Heterocephalus > Heterocephalus glaber. Next base: position 35,969,696 of record NW_028258293.1, on the reverse strand, counting down.
AAGAACTTTAACTTTTACATGGGCAGAAAGTTATTTTTCCAAGCAAGACATAGCAAGATCACTGGAGTGGCTAGGAGTTAAATGAAAAACATCTTTGTCCTTCACTAGGACAAAAACAACCAGGTTTTTTTCCTAACTGAAAATGTGTTCCCAATGACTGTTTATGCCTGAATGTTGGAAAAGAGGCCCTCCAATTGACAAATCCTAATAGAAACAGGAAAGCCTTCGATTATGAGTTGCCGAGAATAGCACTGAGGTGTGCACTTTTAGCAGCATTGTTTATTTTAAAGATAACCATGCAAACGTGATAAGAGCTAAAGTCTGCTCCTCCTGCCTGGAGTACAGAATATACACTAAATTGAAGAGTGCAGAGGTCAACTAAAACAGAGCTTTTACATTGACAACACACAGTCACTGTAAATGAGTGGTTTCTCATTGACCATGATGACTGAATGGTCTTCCCGGGGGTTCTAGCTGACTACTGGCTGTTTACTTCAACAAACTGACCCTTGATGCCTTTGTTTGGAAAACAAGGGGAAAATGTCAACTTTTTTATTTGTTGCAAGACTTAAATGACTGAATGTATAGATTGTCTGGTACATAGAAAATTCATAGTGTAAGTCCACATCTTGCTCCTTTTCCTTGCAAGCAGCGTGAGGCAGATATACCATAGACACTCACGAACTGCAGAGGGAGTGAGGAGTTTGTCTGATCACCACACTGTTAAATTCAAGGGAGAGAATAATGGTCTTAAACCTGCCCAATACTATTTCTGAAAAATAAATTATTACATTTTATTTAGCTTGTTTTTAGAAGAGTAACTTTGAGAATAAAAATGGAGGGAAGAAATAGGAATCTCCATGTCCAACACTTACTTGGTTACCTTTGATTTTTCAATATATAGAGAAAATCAATTCATTTTTAAAAATTTTAATAAAGAAAGAAGAGAATATTATTTCCTTTTAATAAAATGTACAACAGTAAATAAGTTTCAAAAATACAAGACACATTTTCTGAACAGTTTAAAAACCAAATGCATTATATGGCTAAAGAAGAGTCAAAGGTTTTTTTGTGTTTTATTCTCCAGGGTGTCATTGGGCAAAGGAGTAGGGCAAAGTTACCACACTGACTTAGATGTGCTCCCCGATTTATCTGCTATTCAGAAAAATATAATCCCTTTATGATGGTGTCAGGGATGACTGCATTATTTACAGTGTCCAGTGAATATGAAAATATAAGGATTGATTTTTGTTCAAAATTATAAAATATTTTCTTTCTTTCAGAGTCTCTTTCTTGACCTGTCACGATATCTTTTATTTGCTATTTCCAGGTACAGTGCTTTAGGTATGGAATAGTCACAGGCGTGTATATATGCTCCCACACTCCTGGGCTCTCCACTGTGAATCTGTGTGTACACATGATCCACGAGCTCGCACACTCCCATTGCCACCAGCCAGGATGAAGAAATAGAAATCCAGCATCTCGTCTGTCTATTCCAACCCACAGGGGATTGGTCACATTCAAGTGATCACACATTTTGCTGTGAGACATGCCCTTGAATCAGGGATAGGAAAGAGGCTTCGCTGCCGAACATGACCAGTCCAGGACAGTGAAGGGTACTTTCCTGTCCCAGTCCAAGTCTGCACATAGCACACTTGTGAGGCCATCTCTCACCACTGTGCTGCTTGGTCAAAATAAGAGAGAATAGTTGTGTTTTACCAAGAGTGAGGTGTATTCCTTCAATTCAGTGGCTTTCTGGAAAGTGGCTAAGCAAGGAGATGGTGTAGAGTGAATGGGAAGTAATTACGAATTCTGATTTCAGATTTACAATCTTAACTGTTCTAAGGCAGAAGTGCTCTTACTCCACATGAGCAATAATAAAGCCTAGAGGCTGAGTCAGGACCTAGGTAAACATAGGTTTTAACACTACTTTCTTACAGCTATTTCCATCAATTTGGTTTTACCTTAATAAATATTTAAAATTAAGAGGGGTGAGAATTGGGAATAACTATTCCAATGGGCCACAACTGAGTCCTAACTCTGTTTTGTGTCCATCAGTCCATGAGCAAGTTGTGTATTTCTGACCTTTAGTCTCCTTATTTGTGGAATCAATGGAATAGCAATAGAAACAATTTGTACCACGGATTTTTCTTAAAAGTTAACTTAGCTATAATAAAAGAAAACATTTTATTACTTCAAGAAGCTAATTTTTCTTTATTTTTTTTCTTTTTGCTTCCTTAAGATACTCTCAGCCCCAGGATGTAATTTGGCTGAGTAGGAAACTGCTTTCAGAAAAATTTCAATAACTAAGAGATCAGAGTACATCACTTCAGTTAGAAAGACTCAAACAAACCTATAGTAGCCTAGTCATTGCAGTAAGTTGCTCACTTTCCTGTTACTGGGACACAATACTTACACCCACAATTTAAAGGAGAAGAGGTGTATTTTGGCTCAAGTTTTCAGTCCATGGCCAACTGGTTCCAAGGGAGGAACAGGAAGGCAGAGGGGCATGGTGAAGGAAATGGTGCTCAACCCATGACTGGCAAGAAGCAGAGAGAGAAGGGAGGAGCCAGCTGGGAACAGTAATACACCCTTCCAGGTTATGCTCCCCCTTACCTACCGGGCCCCACTGCCTAACATCATATTCAACTGCTGAATTCAATTTTAGTATATGTGTTGCCAAAGTGAGCACCAGCTGTGAAACTCAATTGGGATGAATCCACTGATGTGTATAACACTCCCATGATCCAATCACTTTCCAAGCATATAAGATTTGGGGGGCCACTTTAGATCCTAACTAGAAGAAATGATGAAATCAATGATGTTTCAGCAGTACCTTCCAGGTGAGAAAGTCAATGCACACAAGGATTGTTGCTTTAAGCAGAAGACAATTCCTACTTGCATTTCTCTAAACACAAAATTCATTCTTCAGTACGAGTAGAACAAATGTACATAGAGGGATGTTTTCTGCACAGGAGTAGAAGTTCTGCAAGAGATAACTTAGCTGGAATATTTCCACAGGGGAGTCTTCAAAAATTTGGAATAATAGAAAAGTGGTAGATTTCAGTCATCTAGTTGGAGAGGTTTTACTGACTTAACATTTTGATATTTTAACTTGAGATATTTATTGATGATATTTGTTAAGCATAAACACAATGTGCACATTCTGAAATCTAGCTGTTTTAAAAACTCATACAAAACTATATATTGACTGTGTAAAGTTTTTTATATTTGGCAATTTATATTATTCATATGTCTAGCCCTCTAGAAGAAAATGTTTAGAAGTAAAACTCATAGATGTGCTACTATTTTTAATTTCCAGTATGGATCTTCCTATGACATAATGAACGTGTACACATGGCTAATTTAGAAAAATGTTCTAACTTGGAAAAAGGCATCTTAGTACCTCAGAAAAAGTATAAAAAGGAAAACTAGGCATAGCATGCTGCTATGAGCACAGCATTTAGTAATTTCAGTGACTAGAAAAAAACAGACAGAATGATTTAATGAACATAAGACATGTTATTGAAATAGGACAGGGGAGTGCTATTTATTTGACTTTTAAACATATTGAAATCCATTACATTAGATTTAGATCAAGGACCAGGGAATAGAATTTCAGGTTCCTAAAGATGCTGAGTGAGATGATGCAATGGAACTTCAATTTGCAGTTGTTTCCTTGATGGATGTTTGTTTGTTCTTCCCCATTGAACATGGCTTCTCCTTCTGATTACTCATCTCAAATACATCAAGTTCTGTTACTCAGGAGACATCTGTTGCAGGGCTGCATTTTTTTATATTTAAGACCCAGAGCTGATAATTTTTTAACATATATTTCAGACAATAAAGTAAGTAGTGATAGTGGACAGAAAAGGTTAGTAAAATATTATTTTATAAAAATTTACACATATTATAATCATACCAATATAAATGGAGGAAGAAATAAATAAAACATTAAATTTGAAAAAGAAATTGATTCATATTTCTACAAATTTGTCAATGAGTGCATCAAAATTGTCCTTCTTCTACATTCATAGTCAATATCACCAGATATGTCAACTGTCAATTGACCTATGTTTATAGATGATCAGAAATTTAGAAAATGTTCTATTATTTTCCTTTCTGAAAAGTTTTATTTACATGTATACCTACATATGAAATTAATAAGAGTAAAAGAGAATGAAAGAGGTAGAAATTTGCAACAAATCCATTTTAAAATGAATTCTGAAAATTCAATGTTGATTGCTTCTGACAGATTACAGAAGCTTTCAAAAATCTTGAAATTGAGAAAAAATATAAACAGAAATAAAAATCTCAAAGTAATCACATGGAATGATAGAATTAAAGTAACTCAAGTTGCATTTTTATGACTTTATAATCACCAAGCTATTATTGTTGATTTTGAATCAATTGTTTAATATAAAAATATATACTAGTGATCTTGGATTTTATTTCTTTCCTTCTTCTAATTTCTCTATATCCAGAACAATAATGATCTTAACCATTGAGCAGAAATTCTGTGATGATAGAATGAGAGATCAGATGCAAAATATTGTTTTGAGGAAATCAATAGGTCTAAGCATATTTTAGGTATATTATGAGAGCTGTTAATGTTGTTTTATAATAACATTTTAAGACAGATATAAACAAATTGTATCATTAGCTATGATGCATAATATTAAAATGAAGTGTTTCTTTCACAAGAAATTTTATTCTGAGTACATGAAAACTTCAAAAACATGTAAAATTTTTATATTTATAAAAGAAGCACATTAACTGTTAACTATTACAGACAGGTATAAGGTAATAGTAATTATAGCAGTAACAGTAGTAGTAGTAGTAATAGAATCGCTCACAATCTTTCTCCTTTTTCCATTCCCAGAGAAATCTGTTGTTAATATTTTGCATAGGGAAAGCTTTCCTGAAAGATATGGAGCTTAATGATCCAAATAAATCCCAGAACCACTATGGTTCTTTTCTTAGAAAAGAGAATACCTTGATTGTTTATAGTCATGTCTGAAGTTCAGAGTACCATGCTGATTCTGCAAGATGTGAGAAATGCTAGTGCAATGGAGTGAAATTTGCTCACCAAACAGAAAGTACGGAAAATAATCTCATTCTTTTGCATTCTCTACAAATTGTGCTCTGAAACCTCAGGTTGTAACACTCTAGGAAAGAGTTGTTCTGGAAGACAGCATTGTTAGGTGGAAAGGGCAGTGGAAGAAAATTGGAAGGGGACCTGAGTTTTTCCTGTGACCTTAGCTGTGGTACTCCAGACAGCTGAAGCTGAAAAAGCTAACACTGGACAAACTTACTGTAGATGAGAAATTTGAAACCTGGAAAAGAATACAAACTTTGTTAAACTATGAAAAAGTGTTACTGTAACAACAAGAAAATGTAAATATCAGTTTCTTGATTGTTTTTAAAAAGCTGGACATAAAAGCGGACAGTAGAAAGGAGGACAGAGTTGGGCCATAGTCTGCACAATGAGCCCAATAAAAAGAATGAAGTGCTCACTATATGTGCTTTAGATTCACCTGTAGAAAACAACAAGTCACAGTGACCCTGTTTCCAGGACTCTGAGTAAATCACAGAATTTGTGGCAAAGCTTAGGATACCGACAGAGGTTTTACAAAAAAACTTGGTAGTCACAATTTTTACAAGATAATGTCCAAAATAAAGTTTTATCCTCCTTCTCCAAGAATATTTTGAGGGCCTTCCTCATTTCTTATGCCTAGGTTCACTACAAATAGATGTTGGCAATATAATTTTCCAAAGTGTAGAAGTCCTAGTCTTAAATATTGATTGCTTTTCAATAATAAATAGAAATATTTAATTTCTTTACCTTTTCATGAAGAGATATGATCATATCTAGATATAGAATATATATGTATATATAATATATATTAGAATTCACAAATATTAACCTTTTCTCTTCTTGCCCCATTTATTTTTCATTTTACTATTAAGATAGAGCATTAAAGATAACCCTGGTATCTTTGTTTTCTTCCCATATACTGTACAATTGTTTTCTCAATTCCAAGAAGAAATTACAGTGAATTGAGGATTTCATCTATGCAGTCCATGCCAAAATGCTTTTTTATGTATGTAGTTCAATAAAATATATATTTAGTTTTTTTTAAAAAAAACAATAGTATAGAGTTAGGTCAACGTTTTGTCTTTGGACTTCCTAGTTGTACCCATTATAAATTTACTTTAATCTTAGATGAGTTTATGTTTATGTTTATGTTCTTTTACAGTGAAGGAATCCTGCCTGAGATATGTTTGTTTTGCTGGATGATCACCATATTCCAGCTGTGGCACAGATTTTAGGAAGATTAGTGCAAAACTCCCACAATTTAGATAAGCTGTTGAATTTATGAGGGAGGAAATTTGAGTGAAATTAGCTAAATAAGTAGCCCAAATTTATACAATTAGATGTTGAAACCAGTGCTTTGAAAACATTTTACCACAGAAGCCTGTTTTCCTAACCATCTGATCAGCACTGTGAACTGACTACCAGCTCCGTAACTCTCATGTGTCATTTTAGCATCTGAGACATTTCATGGAGGGGTATACTGATCCTTTGAAGGTCAGAGACTTTACAGGTTCTCCCTAAGTAAATAACTTTTGCCTAGAGTTTACTAATGGGCTAGTATATAACACAACTTCATGATTTCTGATCCTAAAATAGTCTGGTTTGCATAGTCTGGTGTTAATAACTAATAGTAATTAGAGTAGCAACGACACAGAGATAGCATTTTTAAACAACAGGAAAAAGAAAACGCACACCTTTTGGAGGCTGTGACATGAAGTTTAAGTCAGTTTCGCCACTAAATCCTTAGGTGTTTTTTTTTCCAAATTACTTGAGATCTTTAGTATGAGCTTATTCTATGTCAATCATGAAAAAAAACCATTTAAATTTGAAACAGTATAGATCCCAAAGAAACATCAATTTTTATATCCTGAGACATCTATATTTTTAAAAAGATAAATACATTGCAGTTATTGTTTTATACATGGTTTGCCAATTAATTGTTTCCATGGTAATTGGCTAGCTTATATTCATGGGGCAAGGAAAATAGACAATGCAAATCTAAAACAAAGTGAACAAATAAACTAAATCATCTCTGCTCTATACTCCTTGTTACAGGTACTTGCTTTGACTATCATTGGCACAGGCTTAGTAGACCCATGTCCACCTCTCTATAGGGTGATGTTGTTATCTCAGGGGACAGAATTTATTAAGATATTTGCAGTCTGGAAAGAAACTGAAAAAAACCTCAAATATTTCTAAGAATTTCTAATTGTCATTGCAATAGCAAAGACAAAACACCTGGATATCATCCACAAAATTGTCCCTTAGAAACAAAGCATATAGCCAACTGAATTGTTGCTGGATGTCAACTAAACTCGCATATGGTAACATCAGTTAAACTTTATAGAAATTCCAAAAGAGGAACCATAGTTTAGTTTTCTCCTGGATTGAGTCCAATGACAGAATCAATCAAGGCATATTTTCCCTTTGATTTGACATTAATTAATTTTATATTTTTCATGTCTAGAACGATTGATTTCCTTATCCTGTGAAGTTTTATGCAAAGTGTTTGGTCTCCACTGTCCAATTATGTGTCTTTGCTAGATGTTGCTTCATTAAGGTTATATAAGAAGACTCATGCATTTGTTTTCCTTCTACTTTGGAGATATTATTTGAAAAGTGGTAGCAAAGATGAGACAATCTAATCTGACACTGCTGTAAGTGACACATCAAATTATTGTTATTTTTGTGGCAATTTATATAAGATGAAATCCAAAATTACCTTGGAAGGAAAAGAACAGAATCAATATAGTTCATTTTCTATCCCATATTCTGATATTTATTAAATAGGCAAATCTACAAATAGATATAGTCAGTATTTGTACTTAATATATATTTAATATAAGTTATATCCATAGCAAAAAGTAAAAATACTGAATATCAAATTTGAGTTAATATTTGGAAATAAATAGATGTTATATTGAATTGATGAATATATTTAACCAACTCACTTGTCTTTCAAAGAATCTTATGAAACTGCTAAATGTTTTTCTAAAAACATGGCAACAGAATTTTCATAAATCATTTTACCAATAAAATCAATAATACCAATAATAATATCAATAACAGCTATTTCTATACTCATACATTTTTAAAGGACTTAAAAATTTAAAGAAATTACACAAATTTATTAGATTCTTGTAACAATGTGTGTTATCGAATGACTTAAATGGGGAAGGAAGACAAAGACACCACTATAGATCATTTCAAATCTCTCAATCCATAATGTGAGAGAAACACAGGAAGTGGTGTTTCCAAAATTTGTGAAAGGTTAACTCATTAATTATACTACCTGGAAATTAAGAAATTTAAGAAAACTCACTTCACTTCTTAGTATATTTTTTGTCTCTTAAAATTTCTATTTTTGTGTCTCTTTGCCTCTGTAAAATAGTCCAATGAGCATGATATCCAATTTGTTCATTACTCAAGTCAGGTACTGCTTAGGATCACTGTTTACAATGTCATTTCCTATTTTGTAGTTCTACAGTGAAAAGTACAAAAAAATAAAACAATAACACTGCTCCTTTAAAGAGCATTATCTTTTTAAGATAAATATTTCCTATTTTTAAACATATATTTATTACAAATGAATTTTGAGCATAATTCCTTAAGGAGACACCAGGCAAAATTTGAGAAAAAAAATCATAGGAATCCAATTAAAGATACAATAAAGATAGATTTTGATGAAAAACATAGATTCACAAAATTAAAATGAATCAACATAGTTACAATTGGTCTGCTTATGAATTTCATGTATAAAAGAATGATTATTTGCATAAATTTCCAAAGTTTAGTATTTATCTTACAATAGGAAAAGAACTAATGATATATTAATAGCCACTCTTAAAAATAACTCAAAACAATAGTCAAAAATGGGATGGTTTTTTTATAGTATATAAATAATTCAAGGCTCAGAGAATATGATTTATATGCACATTTTTAACAAACTTAGAAAGTAAAAAAGTCTGGATTTGAACTCAAGTATGCAGTAGTATATGGCCCATATCTACAATCCTAAAAATGTACTTCCTCTCCTGGCCTGATTTTAAACACTTACATATTTTAACAGTTTTGCTGATTCTATTGAGTCATTCATTTCTGAAAATGCTAGGTTCTTTAGCAGTTGAGAAATCCCAAGAGGTTTTGACTTTCTTCATTTTATTACATGCTTGAGAATAAAAGGGTTATTGTGAGGGTAGAGCAATCGCAGAAAGGTTAGTATCTGCAACAGAAGACAGTTGGGAAGGGTTGTTTGCGGACATTAGGCATTGACACTAAATCAAGTTACAACCTAGATGTGGTATCACTTTTTTCTGTCACCAGTGTAAATCTTTCCCCCTCCATACGTCTCTTTTGCAGCTTCAAGTCTTTGTCATAAGTGAGGATATTTTTATTACCCTTTCACGTTATTTCCCTGGCATTCCTCCAATTTTCATTTTTGTTTCATTTTGTCCCAAAGGATTAGTTTTGGAGCTGTCAAAGAAGAAATCAAATATGTCCTACAAACCTATTTTGATAAAATATGTTTTCATGGTCTCCACAGTCCAAAGACCTGCAGAGAACAAAACTCTCATCCTAAGACACACGCACTTTGAACACATAGTTTTCTCACAGCCATACCCAGCAAGCTGAACTCTCTTTTACAGAAAGTGGCGTTTCCAGTGGCCTTGTATGGGATAATTAAAGTGCGCTTCATCCATCGACCCTATGAAAGATTTTTTTCTCTCCTTCATTATGTGTAGCTGGGCTTTTCTTGTTCTTACAGAGTGGTGTTCATTTCTTGGACTGCCTGTTTTCACTGCTTGCAATCCAGATGATTTTCAGAGCTCTCTCATGATTCTCATTCTTCCATGCATCTCTTTCATCTCATCCGTTCTTGATGGAAACCTGGAACACTGCCTGTCCACTGAACTTTTCCTGTTGTTCTCAAATTTCATCAAAAGTCTGTCATATTTGAATTCTTACTTAAGACTATGTTTCACGAACTTTGGTGTTTATCATTTCATCTTGCTTTCTTTCACCAGACACTGGTTTTGTAAGTAGGCCTGTAATGTTATCACTTTGTGTAGACCAAGAGACAGACTGTGAGAGTTAAGGTGAGACACAAATCATAATTCCTGGGCTTGAATCGTGACTCCAGTGTATGTTAACTCTAAAATTTGAGGATATTGTTTAAACTCTTTAGGCCTTTGTTTCTCACATCTATAAAATGAGAATACTAATAGTATCTAGGTCCTAAGGTTTTATGTGAAACACTTCACCATCTCAAAGTAGGTTTTTCCAATTATATGAGTTTTACCAAAGGATTTTTACATCCTTTGTCATAGATATAAATTAAAATAATCTTGTCCTTTTGACATATTAACAATTCTTATTCCTATTTTAGGAAGGGAAAACAGACTCAGAAAAGTAGAGTAACTAGTTCATAATCATGTAGGCAGTATCACTGATGTAACCAAGCTAATGCTAAAACATCTCTGTTCTAATTTTACATTTCATGTTCTAATGTTTTCATCTTAGTAGTCACTTTAAAACTATTAAAAAGTGAAGCTTCAGAAGACTATGAAAGGTGAGTTTAGAATGAATCCTAAAAAAACCCCTTGAAATGAATGCCCTACTCAAAATCAATGAAAAAAATGGTTATTATTAAAATCTAAACTCCCAGAAAACAGAAACTATGATCTTATGCAAATATAAATTAAATCGGATTTTCTTCTGAAAAACTGACTTAAACTTATCTGTCCAAGTTTATTTTGCTTCATGAAATTTATTTTGGTTCAAATTTATTTTAATTCATGAACATTCTATTTTCTTTCTTGTAGGCATATAGAATCATAGCTTAATATTTTTTTCATGAGCATGAAAATTGACATTTATGAAAACCGCAAGATCCATTTTTACTGAGCAAACTTTTAATTAACTATTTTCCCAGGAGAGCAGATATGTGATATAAATAGATAAGTAAAGAAATTATGCCTTGTCTTCTAATAAATATTCTTTACAATGGTGATAGTTGTCTGTGAAATTAAAAACATTGGGATTAAAAAATAAGTTACTGTGTTTTTAAAACAAAGTAAGAGTTCAATAAATTGAGAAGTTATTTTTAACTTGACCATGATCAAACCACCTTAATCTCCACATATACTCATTTCTCTTGCCAGTAGCATAATAAATATTTAAAATATATACTAATTAATAATGCTAACCCACTGGGCCTGGAAATTCAGGGTCCATTCAGTAATTTAAGGATCTCAGATAAAAGATCTCTATTGTATGTTTAAAAACTTTTCTTTGTATTTATATTAAATAAAATGTATTTTAAACCCAACAGGTTTTTTTTTTGGCGGGGGGGAGTACCGGGGATCGAATTTAGGTCTTTATGCTAGTGAGGCAGGCAGGGGAACCACTGAGCTAAATCCCCGGCCTCAACAGTTTTTATATACATATCATATGTCAAGCATTGAGTTAAGCACAAGGAATAAAAACAACAATAAACTTCCATAATACTCTTGTAGAATCCCTAACCTAATATGCAAAAGTATTTAAATGGATAGCAAAAATACTTCATTTATACAAATCCTTTGTTACATCTTTTGTGTTATGAATGGAGCCACTATTTACTTTTATTCTATCTCATAGAAAATTTTTAAAGTGATTTAATAACTAAAAACTATATTAAATCTGCTTAAAAGAAGTTTTTAAGGTATTTGGAAGTACAAATAATAATTTTTAAAAACACATAGTTCATATAATACGATATAAATATGAAGAATCAATTTTTTGAAAGTGACTTTATTATTAAACACATTAAGTACCCTTGTTTATACAAACAGATACCCATAAATATTATATAGCTTTTCCAATTATGACTAATGGACTAGAAGTAAAACAAGAATGAGAGCCCTGGTTACTTGTATTTTATTCAGTTCATTGATATGATTGACAAATGTTAATCATTACAATACTCTCCAGAACTTTGAGAAAACATATTAACTTTCAGATGAGTCAGGGGTAAGAAGCTGAAAATATTTTATAACTTATACTACATGTGGGCCTTTTTAGTTTCTCTATATACTCATGTTTGTACCAGTGAGTTACTGTTCATATTATCCATTTTGCATTATACTTGTTTTGGCCAATTTTCAAATGATGGAGCACAAATACAATCAAGAGAAACTTTAATTTTTACAATGGGGTATTACAAGGTCATTTGCTAATTACCAAGCTTACTCATATGCTTACCTTTCCTGAATCTTATACAGACTATTCATTCACTTCTATGTCCTCTACATCTTTTTACATGGACAATTCTTTAAAGTAGAGTTTAGGTATTAATTATGCCAGATGAGCTATCCCTTTACTCTCTTAGTAAACAATTTCCTTTTCCATATGCTCCTATCACAACCTGCCATGTAGCTCCATCACAGAATGTTCTAGATCATATTCCAATTGCTTCTTTGTCACCCTTAACTCCTAGGTGGTAAATTCTTCTGCCTGGTTCACTCCTGTATCTTCAATAACTCCTTCATTACAAAGTAGGAACCAAAATGTCATTGTTTAATTTATTATATGAATGATCCAAATGTCAACATTGAATTTGAAAGGAATGCTGTATTTTGAGAGGAACATTGTCTTCCTAGGATTATTCACATAATCTATGACTCAGTGTTCTATATTACTGAAACCTACTCTCAGAAAAAAGAGAAAGATCTAATAGCATCAGAAGAGACATCTAAAACATGAATACAAATAGAGATATATGAAGAATCAAGAAAAATAGGTATCATTTCTTTTTTTTAAGTTTATAATTTATTTACCATCCATTTAGTATAAAAACCTACTTTATGCAGCTGTACCCTTTAATTCATTTCTCCTGAAGAGAAGTACAGAAGATCAGACTAAAACTGAGACAAGCATTTAAAGAAAAATCCTTTAAGAGTCCCAAAACAAACTGTAAATGGTTTGTTTTACCAAAAGAATTAGTTTTTGTACAAAATATAAAGAATTTTAGACTATAAACAAAGACTGTTGTACATGTATTTAAATTAGAATTCTATCTGATTTTCCTCCAATTCTTCTTGAGCAAAAAGTACACAGTATTTGCAAGTCAGAAAGCTAATAACTTCAATGGGAAGACTGTCTCAGAATAAACTTTTATCTGTAATATATTTAGAAAGATAGTATTCATTCCTTCCTTTTGCTCAAAGTCCAGTGCACCAGTAAATTTTAATTTAGTTTACAAAATTCTGCCATATTAACATGAAGAACACACTGATGCTTAAAATTTAAGCATTATCTTTTAGGAAATAATATAACACAGAGCTTAACACATTATCTAAATGGTTACAGTCTAATAATTAATTCAGAAAACCTTAAGTATCATTTCATGACAGAATTTTTGGAAAAATCTCTGATGATCTGATGTCGTCAGATATGGTCATGGTTAGATGTACATTTTTATTTTAGATTCCTCGGTTTTCTCACTGTATGTGTAAGGCATAAGAGAGTAAATAGCTGTGCAGTTCACACATTGGTCCTGCCTCTTCCATCATCAGATGATTCTGTGAATTTACTAAGAAATTCGAAATTTTTAACCATTTTAAAAGTACTCAACTCAACCAGTTAGCAAAAGAAGCCCAAGTTAAATTAGTGTCACATGATCAGAAAGTTGGTTTGTGCAAGAACAGAAATGAGAAACTAAGTTTCATTGCTAAGTCTAGAGGATCACTTTCCCCAACACATGTAAAATCAACAATAATAGGCATATATTTGGTGCATAAAATATTGAAAGACTGTTCAAATACATTATTTATCCTGTGGAGGAATCTTAATTTTACAGTCTATAGAAGATAATATAACTTTAATTTTTTGTTACTATAAATAGAAAAACATTAGGAAAATATATTTATAGTTTTGGATAAAATAATAAGAAGAGCATTAGTAAGATTGGAGTTTCTGACTTTTATTTATTATTAGGGTTCTTGTAAGTAAAGTTGATATTCTTTTATTCATTCACTTAGTAACAGGAAAAACGTACAAACTAAGCTTAATTTATATTCTATAATGGACCTGCTAATGGGGGTAAGGCTTTTTATGCCAATAAAATTTCTTCAGGTTATTATAGATGTAAATAACAATTTGTTGTTATTATCAACCAACAGAATATGTCATTTCTCAAATATGACTTTAATATATCCTACTGAGTAAGGATTAATTCTAATAAACACAGTTTTCATTTCTGTTTTAAATTTTAGATACAAATCTTATTGCCATGTGCCACAAATTTTACTGCAAATTCCTTCAGTTAATTTTCAGGTCCCTGACAATTAACATTTACCTCACTTATTATAGAACTATTAGCACAATTTTACATTCAGTTATTTAGCCATTAAGCACACATAAAAGATTTAATAAAAACTAGTCACTACACTTCTCACACATTAACTACTGAATGAAGATAAATGAACTTCATTTGACTATGTATAAGGTAAAAAATAAACATAGAGAATAAATGTTTGAGGGGGTGAAAATAATTTTTCCAGCAGATGAAATGAAAGGATGCTGTTTCATCAAGAGTAAGTGAGTTTGATCTAGGGAATAAAGTTTTATAAGGATCTGGGTACTTAATGAATATTCAGTACACAATTCCAGGAAGGACAGTGACTCACATCAAACTACCACATCAAAATGTGGTCTTAGGAAAGTTGGTAAATCTTTCTGTACTACAGTTGCTTCACATATAAAATCAGAATAACAGTCATTAATGTCTCATAAATTACTGTAAAATATAAAACCATAGAAAAGACCTTTGTAAAAAAATCAGTTGACCCAAAATACTTCAGTATATTTCTGGACTTTCTATCCTGTTCCATGGTCTGTATTTATGTTAGTACCATGGATTACAATGAAATTAAGACACATGATATTTCCAATATTTAAAATTTTTTTTGCTTTATTTGTGATCATTTCTGATTGCATACAAATTTTATGATTTTTTTATTTCTTTGGAAAATGACATTGAGATTTTGCTAGGAATTACACTAAATCTATAGAGTGCTTTGGGAGATATTGTTATTTTTATAATAATAACTGATATGTGAACATATAATTATTTTTAATTTAATTTTGATTCTTCAATTTATTTCATCAGTGCTTTATAGTTTTCAGGGTACAAATCTGTCACATTGTTAATTAATTTTATCCTGAATATCTTATTTTTTAGGACAATCTGTTCAATAAGTGTTTTTTGTGAAAATTGAATTTCCACATGCAAAAGAATGAAATTGGACCCTTATGTCATGCAGAAATTCAAAATGGATAAAAGTGTTAACCATAACACTTGAAACTATAAAGTTTCAAGAGAAAAAGCTGTACAACATTAATCTAGGAAATGTTTGCCTGTATAGGACATCCAAAGCACTGGCAACAAAACCAAGAGTTGACAAGTTGGAATTACATTTTCCTACCCAGCAAAGGAAATCATTATCAGTATGAAGAGACAGCTTGCAAGTTGGGAGAAAATAATTACACACCATTTATCTGATAAGTTAATAATATCCAAAACATATGAGATACTCAAGTATAAAACAAACTAACAAAAAATAACTCAAATGAAAATGGGCAGGCAGAGGAGCAGAGGCCCCCAGTGCCAAGTAGGTGAGCATTTTGGGCTGTTTTACCACTGGCCCCAGTAGAGAAGAGCAGATCCCTGCCCAGAGCTGAGGAGGTCAGCCACGTAGGCACCAGCAGTACACCCCCACCCATTGAAATGAGAAGGCATGGCAAAAAGTCTCAAAACCAGAATTCCAGATCACCTAAAGCAACCCAAAAGCTAAAGGAGATGGAACAATCCGATACTCAATGACTTGAACTCTCTGAACTGGTAATAAAAGAGGATCTGGAAAAAATGAAATCAGAAATAATTTCTCAGATAACCGCAGAAATTGATCCAATAGTGCAAGACATGATTAATAAACCTAGAGAGATCACAGATAAAAAAAATAGAGGAGCTGAGGAATATGATGGAATCCCAACATAGGAAACAAATGGAATCCATAAAACAGATGCAAAAAGATTTCCAGGAGATTAAAAACTCCATTGAAAATCTATGCAGCAGAATGAGCCAATGTGAGGGCTGAATTTCAAATACAGAAGATAAGATTGCAATTAGTGACCAGGAAAAGAAAAATTTCTTTAAAATTATAAGGGACCATGAGAAATTAATCCAGCAGTTGCTAGACAATGCAAAGAAGAATAAAATAAGACTGATCAGAGTCAATGAAGAAACAGGAAAGAGTGCAGATGACATAAAACAACTGTTCACAGAAGTGATGGCAGAAAACTTCCCAAGCAGGGAAAAAGAACTTGACATACAGATAAGTGAGGCATACAGGACTCCAACAAGCCTTGATCAAAGAAAATCTACACATAGGCATATAATTGTTAAGATTCCAGAAACCCAACAGAAGAACAAAGTTCTACAAGCAGTTAGAGAAAAAAAATAAGTCACATACAAAGGAAAGCCCATCAGAATCACAGCAGACTTCTCAATGCAAACTCTCAAGGCAAGGAGAGTTTGGAGTGATGTATTCCAACCCCTACAGGAAAACAGCCTCCAACCCAGTTTGATGTACCCTGCAAAACTATCTTTCAAAATTGATGGTGAAATATGATACTTTCATGACAAAGAGCACCATAGGAACTTCATGAATACCAAACCAGAACTCCAAAAGATTTTAGGCAATACCCTAGGAAAACACAATGAGGATCACAACCCCAGCACGATGAACCCATCAGGCATGACAAGAAATTAAATGGAAAGAGGGAGAATCCAACAAAAAGAAAAGGTCATGACAATGATAAGTCAATAGGTGTCAGTTATAACCATCAGTCTTAATGATCTTGATTCACCAGTCAAAAGAAATAGACTGGCAGTATGGGTCAAGAAGCAAGATCCAACAATATGCTGCATAAAAGAAACACACTTAATTCAAAATGAAACTCATAGACTGAAATTTAAAGGGTGGAAAACAATACCCCATGTGACAGGAACCTGAAAAAAAGTAGGAGTAGCTATCCTCTTTGCAGATCAAGTGGATTTCAAACCAACACTGATTAAGAGGACAAAGAAGGACACTACATCCTTGTAAAGGGAAAAACCCAAGAGGAAGAGATGACAATCATAAACATATATGCACCAAAGAATAGTGTGCCCAACTATATAAAACACATATTAACAGACATGAAAAGTCAAATAAGCACTAATACAATAGCAGTGGGAGATCTCAATATCCCACTGTCGCAAATAGATAGATCAACTAGACAAAAAATAAGCAACAAAATATTATAACTCAATCAAACTTTTGAACAAATGAACTTAACAGATGTTTATAGAATGTTCCGCCACACAAAATCAGAATACACATTCTTTTCAGCTGCACACAGGTCGTTCTCCAAAACAGAACACATACTTGCTCATAGAACATGTTCAAGTAAGTGCAAAGGAATTGAAATTATACCCTCTATATTATCAGATCATAGTGCAATGAAACTGGAGATCGATAGCAAAAGAAACTGCAAGAATTACATAAACACATGGAAATTGAGCAGCACAATTCTGAATAACCACAGAGGAAATTAAAGAAATCAGACAGTTCCTACAATTAAATGACAATGACAGTACAACATATTGGAATCTATGGGACACAATGAAAGCAGTCTTACCAGGGATATTCATATCAGTGAATACTCATATTAGGAAAACAGAGAAAGCCAAATTAAACAACCTGATGCTGAACCTCAAACTTCTGGAAGAAGAGCAAGAAAAACCCAAAGCTCACACAAGGGAGGAAATTATAAAGCTTAAAGCAGAAATCAGTGTAATGGAGACTAAGAGAACGATACAAAATATCAATGAAGCCATGAGTTGTTTCTTCAAAAGAATACAAATTGACAAACCCTTAGCCAACCTTATCAGAAAAATGAAAGAAAAGGCCCAAATCCATGCATTTAGGAATTAAAAGGGTGAAATTACAATGGACCCTGCAGAAATACAGAGGATCATCAATACCTACTTTGAGAACCTATGCGCCAATAAGAAGAAATGGACAGATTCCTATATACATATGAGTTACCAAATTTGAACGAAGAACACCTAAAAATTCTAAAGAACCCAGTATCAATCAATGAAATTGAAAATGTAATTAAAAACCGACCAACTAAGAAAAGCCTGGGTCCTGATGGCTTCACTGCTGAATTCTACAAGACATTTAGAGGAACTAATGCCACTACTGTTTAAACTCTTCAATGAAATTGAAAGGAAAGTAATACTCCCAAACTCATTCCTGGAAGCAAGCATCACCTTGATCCCCAAAGCAGAGAAAGACCCAACCGAAGAAGAGAACTATAGGCCAATCTCATTGCTGAACATAGATGCAAAAATCCTTAATAAGATACTGACAAATAGAATGCAGAAGATCATCAAGAAGATCATATACCCTGACCAAGCAGGATTCATCCCAGGAATGTGGGGATACTTCAACATATGGAAATCAATATATATAATACACTATATCACTAGAGCCAAGGACTAAAACCATATGATCATCTCAATAGATGCAGAAAAAGCATTCAACAAAATCCGACATGAAGTTATGATAAAACCCTATTAAAAATTAAAATAGAGGGTCTCCACTTCAATCTGATAAAAGCCATCTATGAAAAACCAACAGCCAATATCATACTAAATGCTCAAAAACTGAAATCCTACACACTAAAATCAGGAACAACACAAGAATGTCCACTATCACCACTCCTATTCAATATAGTTTTGGAAACATTGGCCACAGCAATTAGACAAGAGAAAGAAATAAAATGAATAAAGACAGGAAAAACAAAAGAAAATGGGCAAATGATCTGAAATGACATTTTTCAAAAGAAGAGTTGTAAATTATCAACAAGTATATAAAAAATACTGAACATCCCTAATCATCAGGGAAATGCAATTGAAAACCAAAATGAAACATCAACTCATGCCTGTTGGAATGACTATTATTAACAAGAAAAATAATCATAAATGTTGGCAAGGATGTGGATAACTGTCATTAACCCTTTTATCCATTTTGAATTCAGTTGTTCTAAAATTTTACAATAAAGAATGGAAATTTAACTTTGATTCATCTAGAATAAAATCTCTAATAGGAGTATCATCAAGCAGGAATTAGTGTTCATATTAGAAGGATGTATAATATTAGCTAATCATTAGAACACATTTCATATCTGGTAAATTCAAGATACACTGGAGCAGCAGAAGGAAAAACAAAATAAAACAGATAAACATTTAAATATGTATTTATGCTTAGAGTGTCAAGAATTTCCTCTGTATTGTAAATGAATTTTTAAAGAAAGAAATGTTAGGAAGACATTAGAATTCAAATAATTAAAGTCCTTGACTTGGACAACTTCATACACCTTATCTTATTTCAAGTTCTTATAAAAGCCCCTTTAAGAGAAGTCTTGTTAACAATTCTATTTTAGAGACTAAATATATCTCCCCAGAAAACTACACAAAATAGAGTCAAAATTTAAATTTCATTATTTTAGCCATCAGTTCAGTGCTCACAAAAATTCCTCCCACAGTACTTGTGAATTCAAACAAGATGGCAACTTATCCATCCTCTCACAGTAATTCTAGTTCAAGTGGGCCAACGCATGGACACTTGGTCAAGAAAGAGGTGAGTGAGCTGGTGAGAAAAGAGGTAATCACTAACACTCCAATGACAACTAAGCTCAGCTAGTTTTGATATCTCCTAATCTGAGTGGTGACTGAGATTAGAACAAGTCTACTTTTAATATTGCTTTGTTAGAACATATTAATATTGAGTCCTTCTTAAATCCTGGGGCAAATTATTTCACTTATCTCTAAGTTGATTTACTTATTCCACTCCTGTGTTGCTAATTTTGAAAAGTTAAACATCAGCTATATGATATATATAGTGCTGACAAAGTACTTAGAAACCATTTTCTTTTTATTAATTTATATGTTGTACAGTATGGAAACTGAGTAAAAAATAAAATCAAAGATGAAATAGGAAAATAATTTACTTGGATGTATAAATGTAATGGATTGTGCTTGCTTCCGCAGTACATATACAAATGTAGTAAATATAGACTCAATTGAGGGAAAGTTTACTTTTGAACAAATAACTCAAGAAGAGACTCATGGATAAAACATCAGCTGAGTAGGCTTTCAGGTTGGGGAATTGAAGGGAAAACAGCATTCCTTGTGTGAGTAGGGGTACAGAAATGAGATAAATAAAGGAGGGGAGAGAGAGCTAATGATCTCTTAGTCTGTGGGGCAGCAAGAAGACATCTGTGGAAATAAGTTTGAAAAGTTGGAGTAAAAGAGATTAAACAAGATGGATAGTTAAGATTGTGCAGACCAAGAGGAGACTGCAGACTTCCAAGCAAATGTATCCATCCTCTTAGAAGCACTGTGCTTCAGAATAATAATTATAAGCATTCATATACAGGAAGATTTGGAAATGTAGGAGAGATGGGGAAATTTGAAGAATAATTATCCATTTAGAGAGATTTACTTGAGTCTTGGAGAAAATACTTTTGTTTTTCAGTGTTTTATGGTGTTTTAAAAAAACAGATTCCTTAAGGGCCTAAAGGAAAAAATAAAACCAATTAATTCCCATTTCACCTATATTTTTCACTCTAAATTATCTTTTGTTAAAAAAGATCTAAGTTGCTGTTGAACATATAATGGAATAAAACTATGCATGAACAAATCAATGTCAAAATTTCTACAGTACAGATATTTTAAAATATGATTTTTCCAACATAATACAAAAGATACATAGGATAAAATATATTATATTAAATATATATGTATATATATATATATGTAGATAGATGTGAGATTTACTAGAGAAAGTGGTTCAAGTTATTATAAAGGGTGGGAATTCCCACTATTGGCTGTCTGCAGCTGGATAGCAAGGAAATTGGTGGTATGGTCAGTCCAAGTTGTAAAATCTCTGAATCAGAAAAGCTAATGGTGAATATTCAGTTTAAGGCTGAAATCCTGAAAAAATGAAGAATCCATAGTATATGTCCTGGAGTCCAAAGTAGACCCTGGCTTTGCAATTTCCAAGGGAAGGAGAAGTGTGTCCCAGCCCTGGAGAGAGAATTTATCTCTTCACTCATTTGTTCTATCTGGGCCTCATGGCGTCATCCATCGTGAGGGATGATGAGATTTTCCCTCCTTGGTCCACTGACTCACTCGCCTATCTCATCTGGAAACACCTTTAAACAAACGCCCAGAAAAATTGCTTTTCCAGGTATTTAGGTATACCTTAATTCATTCAAGATGACACTTAAAGTTAACCATTGTCGGATACATATGAGAAGAAATGAAATCTTTATTTTGAAATGGTTTTTCTCTTTAAAAATCTCAGAAAAAAATTGAGATGTGTTATGTACATGTACCAACTCCCCACAATTAATATAATTATTATGCAATGCAAATATGTACTCTTTGAAATTTTAAAAATCTGAGAGACTCAACTGAATTTGTTAGAACTTTTAAATTGTTTTCCTGTTACTAGAAATAATCAGAAAATCCATTAAAATACAAGTCTATTACTCTCAAATGAGTCAGAAATATATCTATACACAGACTCAAAAGACAATGTATAATACACTATAAATAGGACAATTTAGAAACCTTTTTTGAAGTTAAAGTGTGAATGGAAAGAATGAGATATATTATTGATATTCAAATTATTGATCTATAAATTTAAGTGTAGACCATTACTATTCCATAATTTTAGGATTTTTATATTTGATAGATTTATATATTTTAAAGGTATGCAGTGATTGTGAACCACCACCTCACATTTAAAAAGCTAGCTAGGACCAGGGATTTAGCTCAGTGGTTCCACCACCTGCCTTGCAAGTGCAAGGTCCTAAGTTCGATCCCTGGTACCAAAAAAAAAAAAAAAAAAAAAAAAAAAATGCTAGCTAAAGGGAGCTAACTACAACTTCAGAAAAATACAGATAAATGTATATTTCATAATTTAGTATATGGTAAAGATAGGATTTTGAACCCATGGAAAATGATAGCTACACAACAATTGGTGATGAAACAAAAAGCCTACATTATATCAATTTCTTTTTAAGAAAATATGGATATAAATACAGAGCTAGAAATAACAATGTTATAACATTGTACTACTATTTATAAAGTGAAACAAACTTAAATGTCAGAAGATAAAGGAGTAGTTATATGTTTCATATATCTGGAGAATAAAATTATGTGTTCTTCAAACCATGCAACAAGGGATATTTAAAATATCTAATAGTATGTAAACATACTCATGATGTTTCGTTTGAAAAACAATGAAATTATATTTTCATGTAATCCCACTTATCTATGATTTCTATAATATGACTATAAAGATCACAATCATTATTTTAATACCTTTTTTTATATACAGTGGGAACATCTAGGTATCGAGTTTTGTGGGTTTTTTCTTATCTGTATTTATTTTGGAAGTTATCAGTTTGTGATGAGAGTATATTATTTTGTAAATAAAAATAGAAATAATGGAATATAAAAAAATTACCCATTACATTTCTGCCCAAATGATCATCTTAAAGCCGAAGTTGTGTTTCTTGAACTGCTGCTCTGTTCTTATTTTGAAGAAGGCTGTGGATGAGATATGAAGCCCTGTGCTCCCCCTCTGCTGGCAGCTGCTGTTGTGTCCTGTGCTTCACTCCACGCTCCCTCACAGTCAGCCTCACACTGCAGGGCAGCCACAGGTGCTAAAAGGCACAATCCCTTGAGAAATCTAAGTTTTTAGCAAGGATTTACAGAATGATTTCTGTTTTCTTTTTGCTAGTTATTTTTTTTTTATTCTGTCTTCCCTTCAGACAAGTATTTCCCTAGAGCCTTGAGAAAATTGCATTTCTTTCTCTCAAAACGTCCTTGAGAGAAGCATGAACTCGGTTCCCTGAGTGTCCTCACCTGTCTGTTCAGCTAATAGTGTACAGCAGTATTGACTTGCTACAGTGTCTCCTGACATTTCAGGGTCTTGATCAATAAAATTTAAGTGTGGTTGTATTGCAGAAATTTCTTTTTCTTGAGATTGTGATAGGTATGAGAAACTCTTTTGTTCAGGCAGATCTATACGCTAGGTTTTAACAGAGTACCAGGGAATGTGTCAAGGTTTAACAATGAAGCACTCTACATAATTGTCCTTTCCCTCAGTCCAATATCTTCCCTGGCTTGGGTTCAGTCCTTGAATCTTCTCCAGGGATGGACAAAAACTGCATTTTTTAAAATCAATTTTGCTTTACAGCTATAATTATATCTGATCCAATAAAAACTGTTTAAGTATGTTTAAGTATGCTGAAATTCCTCGATTAAAAAAAAGGCACTCCTGACTTGATATCTATTGTACACATTTTTGGCTAAATTGTAAGTCCTAACTGCATGTAGGATAAATACTTTTTAATTTATATTTCCCATATCTGAAATGAATGCTTTCCGTTGCTGTGAAATTATATAATCCATGAGCAACGCTGTCATCTAGGCAGTTGCATACACCAAAATACTGGAAATTAATCCTATGTAACTTACTGTTTTAACTTTTCTCATTCAGCCAACTTCCAAACCTGGTAAACATTATATATTTATTATATTTCAAATGCATCCAACATTATTCTAATGATATTCACATGCTGGTAGTTGATTTTTAAATTTTATTTTATTGTTACAATAGTCTCATAACTAATTTTGTTCAGCTAACTATTTAAATGTCCAATACATGCACAGTATTGCCACCTACACAAGTTTTGCGTTGTATTGTCATTTAAATTATATGAAACTTATTCTTTCACATATGTGCATTGCTATTTCTTAACTTTATTTTGTCAATAGGCCTAATTAAATTTAATTTAATATTGTAAATCCAAACCAAAAATCATCAAAGAAGAAAATAATTTATTGACGATCATATGCTAATTAATCAGTGGAGTATTTTTGGAACTATTTTGATACTTCTTCTTGTATTTCTTATTAGACAGTAGACTCAACTTTTTACAAAGTTACAGCTATATTTTGTTCCTAAGATTTACCCTGTCAATGAAGAACTGGAACTAATATAATATAGATGAACTCTTTATTTTATAAATGGAAAAATAAAAGCTTAAAAACTGAGCTATTGCCTCTAGTCTGTCATCCATGAGATTTGTAAACTACCTGAGGTCAGAAACTGAATATTGTTCACCATGATATTCTTCACAAATAGTCCAGGATACACTGACTTTTTTTTTTCTTTTCTTTTCTTTTTTTTTTTTTTTGGTGCCAGGGATCGAACTTGGGTCCTTGCGCTTGCAGAGCAGGGGGTGGAACTACTGAGATAAATCCCCGGCCCTCAGGATGGATTCACTTTTGCTGAACAAGTAAAGAAACATTTTCATTGTAATAGAGAGGGGGAGATATGGATTAGACAATAACAGGCTTTCAGATAAATGCAAACTCCAGTAAAAAATAGAAAATATTTGTGAAGGGATCTTGAGTCAGAGATAATTCTATATATACTTCATATTGTGTAATATTTCAAAGTTCATTTAAAAACAATTGATTACCTTCTTAATTTTATACTGATTGATGCT
Organism: Heterocephalus glaber; assembly: GCF_053883595.1. Classification (NCBI taxonomy): domain Eukaryota; kingdom Metazoa; phylum Chordata; class Mammalia; order Rodentia; family Bathyergidae; genus Heterocephalus; species Heterocephalus glaber. The sequence continues at coordinate 35,944,915 of NW_028258293.1, read as the reverse complement.
ATGAGAGCTATCTGCATCAAATAGATTGGGGAACTGAGGCACAGAGACTTAAAGTACATCTAGGAAATAATAGAGTCAGATTCAAAATCCAGCAGTCAGAGACTTGAGAGCATGTTCTTAAACTCTGCTCCCTGAACTATAATCAGAGGTGTAAAGTAAAGGCCTCCTACTGTGGAAGATTAAAGCACCACAAAAGAATAAGCCAATTGGACTTCATTCTGTTCTTAACGTAAATAGAATATATAAATCTTTGTAAAGTTTATTCTTTTATGTGGTGTCCTATGGGAGACAATATTAATTTCATGAAAACCTAAATGGTTCTAGAAGCCGACTCTAAAATTCAAATGCTATTGCATTTTCTATCAGATGATTATAGAGCAATTCAATTACTACTAAAAATCTATCATTTATAAGTGAGAAAGCCAAAGTAAAGTAACAAATTTCAGCTAAATTAATTTTTATGTCACACTTCTCACTGTGTAGTATAGAAGTGATTGGGAGTAAGACATTGACTTACTTTGAAACAATTTATTGTTACATTTAATTTTGATTTAAAACAGTGGAGGGATAAAAAATTGAATATTTACTTAATTTTAAAATGTTTCCTATATGAATCTTTAACAATACTATTTCATGTTCAGATTTCTTTGAACTTAAAATAATTTTTGCTCACAGTTGTTTAGTAAATGTTCATTAGATATTGCAAAAATAACATATAAATACAATATTAAATTTACCTCTGAATGTAACATACCTAATAAAGATATTAGGTGGTTCATCTTCTAGATGAACCACTGAGTATGCATAGCCAATGACAGATATATTTAAAATAAATAACCAGTTTTGGAGACAACCATTAGAGTGATGCCTGGCAATTCTTGACAGGTAGATAAAGGGAATGATCAGCAGGAAGGAGGGGAAATGAGTACATACTCTTCCACTTGTTAGCAATGTGACAAAATGTTTCTAAGTTATAGTTAGGTAAGAACAAGAAGTTGTGCTGTGCTACTTCACAGTAGGGTGTCTATCAATAGTGATAATAAACTATATTTTTAAAAAATGAATTGATAAATGTTAGAAGAGATAGATATATTTAACTTGATTTAAATATTACAAGTTGGATGAATATTTTGAAATATCACATGGCATTCTACTAATATGTATATTTTTTTGTTTTTATCTATCAGTTAAAAACAATTTTAAAAACAAAAAAATAAAAGCCCCCAAAGATCTTGACAAAAAAATATGCTATGAATCCAAGAATGGGTTCATCAAGATTTCTGAACTATAACATTGTTTTTGGCTCGTTTTTTCAATTTACACTTGAAACTGTGTTAGTCACTAAGAGGTTTGAAGTGGCTTCTTATTAAGGTTAAGAAACATAAAAAAAATGGTGTTGAAAGAGAGGCCCTTTTTGTCAGTAGTAAGCTTTTTGCTGTCTGATTTCATAGGAGAGCTCTCCACCTAGAGTGCCTCTCCACCCTCGAGAGGCCTGTGCGTCTATGTAAAGTCATTTATTTTTGAACTGCACTTGCTTCCTTTCATGTCTGGAAGTGCTCATACTTCCTTTGGCCCCAGTGAGTGTCATTTAATTCATTTTAGATGGCTCTTTGTTTAAACCTCTGTGGAATATTTCAAGAAGCAATATAGAAGCTCTAATTCAAGAGAATATTTTTATGGCTTTTGGAAAACATTGGCCTTTGGTAGAATATCATTAGCTTTTTACTCTTCAAGGTTCTTATAGGTACTTCACATGTTATAGGTATTCAACAAAACACATTCTGCCTAATTGATCCTGAACATTTTTCCATCTTTATCCTTTTCAATTCCTGAGTTACTAACTTACACATTACAGTAACTCTTTGTTGCAATAGAACCACATACAATATATCTAATAGTCACACACAGGCAAGGTAGTTTAAAACACAGATTTAAGAGCAAATACAGCTTCATTGCATTTTATTTAATATCATTTATTGAGTCCCTCTGACAAGAATCCTTTTAATCTTTCCAGGGAAAACAAAATGAAAGAAAATTAAATAATGTATTTTCCTAATATGAAACAATCAAAATCCAAAGGAATAACTAAATGAACCCACGAAGTATGCAATCTACTATATAGTATGCAATCTACTATGCAATCTACTCTAGAAGCTGATGTTATGGAATCTCTAGTTAGAAAGAAAATGTCTCTTTTGATGAGATCAAAAAAGCACTGATCATGGAGATGATGGAGCTGAGCCTTGCAGGCTGTGTGAGGTGCACTGAGTTGGGCCTTCACCTTCCAACAGAGACTGCAGTTGCAAGGCCAGGATGCAGCAAGGGTGGATGTTACAATACTCTTGTTCTGAATCTACAGTCAAAGTGCCTGAGGGAGTGGACTTAGATGGGAAAGATTATGGTATGAAGATGAACAACCTTCAGCTATACACTAAGAAGTGTGTGTGTGTACGTGTGTGTGTGCATACACACTTAGGGAGATATATACTCACAATAACTTATTATTTATATGGAAAGTGATTCTGAATAAGGAGAAAATGCAGTAAGGAGAGAAATTTTATGGCCATGATAATTTTCTAGGTGTGATAGCTTAAAAATTAGAACTAAAGTTTTAAAATTAGTTGCAGTAGAAACATAAATTATTAAAAAAATGATGAGCAGCAAAACAAACTCTTTTTTTCCCCCTCAAATCACCTATAGCAATTGTGCTATATTTCTCAGGCTAGTTTCTCAGTCTGGTATTAGCATCAAATATAGACTTTCTATGTCTAATATTTTCCAAGTCATGGGATGAGGGAAAGGTGGTAACAGCATTACAAAATATCCTGCAGACAATGTGGATGTACACCAATATTTAAGGACCGCAGTTAGAAACTTTCTTTTTTTTTTTTTAGAAACTTTCTAATGAATTGTAAGGGGTTCCAGTTTCTACACCATTTATATGTTCATTGACTAGGTATTTGTTAACATATTCATTAATGCTAAGACATCATGAATTTCAATATACACTGTTATTTTGCTTATCATTTAAAATGCTACCAATTAAACCAATTCATGCTACCAACTAATTTGAATCTTGATTTTAGAAGTGTTAAAAATGTAAATGTGAATATTAGCATTTATGAAGCATGTTATATATCATAAATCATACTAAATAAGAAATGACTATATATAAAAAATATACCAATTTATTTTCATGCTCATTGTCTTCAGTATTTGAACCATAAGTAGTTAACATCTACATTCATTTTCACATCTTTATTTTTTTTTAACTCAGACCTCAAGTTTCCACTCCTTTATTTCACTGGTAGGTTAATCTCAATCTAAATTGTAATCTGCCTGTAATCTGCTCACATAAGCAAAAAAAAATTGGAAAGTCTAGATCTTAATATTGAGATATTGGTACTAATTAATTCCTTTTTCAAAATTGAGAAATGTCTTTTTGGAGGGCAGTGGGGTTCCCTTTCAACAAATATTTTCCCTATCTTACCACGATCAAGTTGTGCCAACTACTACAGATGTGGTTGCAAACAAGACATGGCTTCCTTATATTATCAGACTTTTCACACATCTTTTGGTGTTTGTATAGGAAGTGCCTGACTTCCTTGAAATTTGCCTCCAGAGGAGTCTGTTCTTATTCTGCTCTCTGTGGAAAAACATACCTAGCCTTTCCCCATTTTTTTTTCAGTCTTCGCTACTATATTTTGCTTTCTGTTCTTTTTTCCTTCTTTCACTTCTTCTGGCTCTTGCATTCTGTCCAAGTTGTTCTCCTACATCAGAGGCCACTCCAAACTTCAGAACTTGCTGCAGTGTATTTTCCTTGTGCCTGGTCTGAGAATAGCATGGGAAGAGTCCTCAGGTTACAGTGTATGAACATTTAAAGAAAAATATGAAAGTAGATAAGGAGAAAATAAAACTGAATTATGAAGACAGTTTAAATAGCATGCCAGTCCAGAAGGCAGTCCAACTAGCAAACCAGTCCAGATAGATAGATAGATAGATAGATAGATAGATAGATAGATAGATAGATAGATAAAATTTAAATATAATGCACTATTACGGACCATGAAGCAAAGAAGTGGAGACATAGTTCTAAGTAATTTTTTAGGCATGGATTTTTGTTGGTAGTGAAAGAGGTAAATTTTCTTTACTCTGATAAGGTAAGAAATTTAGATGTAGGTTTCAGCTCTCTTTTTTTTTTTTTAGATAGGAAAGTGACAATTAGCATATATAGGTAATTTGCTAAGTCTAGAAGAATAATACACAGCTCATGTTAGGCAACAGGCTAAGACTATTGTGGGGCCAAATTACATAATAACATTTCAACAATTCCTAACTCATCAATAATACCTGGTAGTTGATAGATATTAACTAGTCAAAATCAAAACAAAAAAAATCAAAACTACATTGAGTCAGTAGCTTATCTCCTTTAAAATCAGATAGTTTCTTATATTCTGTGAAAGTCTTTTATCCTCTAAGAGATGGAGAGAACGTTTTCATAAATCTTGCTCACAAAGCTATTTTGCAATAAACAAAAAAAGAAGAAAACTTTATAAGCATGCTATTGCAATGTAAGAGGTAATCAATATCATTTTGATCACTCAACAGGAGCCAAACTATAGTTTTTAGTTAATTATTTTTCCCTGAAAATGCCTGCTTCTGCCACAAAGGCCATCTGTGGTCCCTTGCTGGCCATTTATTAATGTTCTGACCCTTGTAAGTCAAAGAATCTCTCCAAAGTAAGCTAGTTTCTTCATCTATAAAATATTAATAATACTTGTACATTAATAATAATACTCATGCTATAGGAAATTACTGACAATTAAGTAATAAAATAACATATTTAACTCTTAATATGTCCTCATTAATGTCCTAAAATTTAGTTGATTGTTCTGCCTTTCAGAAGTCTCACATTTTTTGGCAAAGATAATATATAATCTTTTGTGACCACTTGCTATGGCAGAGTATCTGGCTGGCATAGTAATTCTAAACATTATCTTACCGAGCACTCAGATTAACAATTAATGTATCCATTTTACAAATGACCCAATCAAAAGCACAGAGAGGTTAACTAACTCATCTAAAGTCACATTGTTTTTAATTAGGAGAGGAAAAATGGAATTCAGGATTCAAAGCCCTTTTATTTTCTACAATGTGCCAAAACTTCTGAAAGGTGGCATAAAAGGGACTGCATAGGCCAATCAAGGAGATGATACTATGATTATTTTCATGATTGAATTTTCATCTCTATGTTTCTTTCATATTCCCTTGCCTCAACTTTGAAAGTGTCTTACTTATCTTATTTGTTCGTGAGACATAGTGCCTGACAGCCACAAGTCTGAGGAGGAAAGGTTTATTTTGGCTCACGGTTTCTAGAAGTTTCAGTCCTTGATTGGCTCCAAGGTAGGGCAACATGGCAGAGGGGCATGATAGAGAATAGTTCATGGCCTGGTGGGCAGGAAGCAGAGAGTAATTCAGGGAGGTCAGAGGGAGATACACCTTTCCAGGCCACGCCCCCGATGACCCACCCCCTCTGACCAGGTTTCATCTCCCAAATCACATTTAGCTACAGACTCATCAGAGCACTAAGGCCTTGGGGGGACACCCAGATACAAACCATACCAGAGAGACCACGAAGGGAGAGAATCTTGGGTGTTACTATTGCTTCTACTTATTATAGAAGGAAGCCTTTTTTAACACGTGAATGGTAATTTCATTTCTGCTGTTAAAATGGAAAGTAGTTCAACTTGTTCAGTGCATTGATTAAATCATCTTCTGAGATTTTGTCAGTTTAAGGCTTATGGGTCTTTCTTGGCTATTTTTCTTTAAGTATCTTAAGAAATTATGGATATTCTATGCACATCCAATCAAATAGAGGTTAAAGAATATAAAACACAGCTGTAAATTTATTTTAGTCCCTTTTCTTCTGAGTTCAGAACCTTATGGCATAGTTTACTTCATTTGTCTTCATGTATATTCCCAAGGGAAGAGCATAGTAGTATCTTCAGCCCAGAGTGAAACTACCTGGGCCAGCACGAGCCAGTTGTTCAATCAATCTCTTAGCAAAATTGACAGTTTCTACTATTTGTAGATGACTCTGCCAGAAGCAGTGACTCTGTTCTGGGGAGTGACAGGTCAAAGGACAGGTATTCTAGATGAAAATCTAGTATGGCCTGGGAATGGATCGATTCCTGTGCTCTTGGTCATCCCTTGCCTAGCCCGTGACTAAGCAGTCACACACACTGTTCTGTGCACTTGAGATGCTATCGCCATTGTTCTTCTGACCACTCCCTCTTCATGCTTCAAGACTGGGATGAGTTATTGTTTCTTCTGTAAATTTTCTCTCCCTCCTCAGCAAAGTTAATCAAGTGTAAAGACAGTTTGATAAGTAGAGATATATGAGATTAATATATCGAATACAAAATATTGGATAAATGTATTTTGAGTGCATCTTTTCTAAAAGACAAAGAGCTTGCATGGGGTAGGAATCAATTTCTATTTGTCTATTTATTCTTGGAAAGTAAATACCTGTGGTATATTGTGTCACAATACCTGACACAAAATAGACAAATAAGATTGAATCATTAAATAATGTAGGGAACTAGAAAATGCCTCAAATATATGAAGATTAGATTATAAACTCATTCACCTCAGAATGTTTTTGCCTGTCATTTGCATTTAATTGCAACAATCTGTAAGTTTATTTTCCAATGTAAATGGCCTGTTATCAAATATTATACCAGACTCTATTATCATCTATAAAAGGAGGAAAGTGATACTTATTTATTTATTTTTCTTTGGATATCCACAGGGAAGAAATTGAATGATGTGTATGTATTATTTTGCTAAGGCCATCACAATAAAGTATGTATACTAGATGAAAAAATATATATTATTTCCAAATGATCCTGGAAGCTTGAATACCAAGACCAAGGTGTCAGCAGGACTGGTTTATTATAAGGCCCCTCTCTTTGGTTTTAGGTAGCTGTCTTTTCCTTTGTCTTCCTGTGGTCGTCCATCTGTGCCTGTGTGGAATGTCATCTCATTTTATAAGGAGTTGGGTCGCATAACATTAATGTCCATTCATATAACTGCATTTTTCCTTAACTGTCTCTTGAAGTCTTTCTTGCCAAATACAGACACATTTTTGTTTCAGGGATTAGGATTTTATCCTGTGAATTTGGAGGTGACATACTCAACCCCCTACAGTGCATAAAAGACCCCATGTGATGTGATGTAATGCCTGGAATGCAGCTGGCATTTCCACATGGAAATATAATTGCTATCACTTTTACTCAAAGGTTTCCAATCAAAAATGACTTTAATTTTTCTTGCTAAATTGTTCCTTCAGTCTTTTGCTCAGCTTGCTTGAGAAGACAAATAGCATGCAGGCAGGGCACAAGCAATCCCTGCTCGAAATGAGGGTAGAGGCAGAAAGATGAAGAATCCTGCTAAAGGGAGGAATACTCTGAGCTCATTTATAGATTTTAGCAAGAGCTTGTCATAGAAAGACAGATGACCCAGATACAGAGGGTGATTCTATAAGTTGTAATGAATCTTATAAAGAAAAACATGGAAGCCTATGGAGGTTTATTTGACATTCAGGATGCTGAGTCAGGATGCCGAGCATGAAAGGCATTAAAGAGGAGCCTTTCCATGAAAACCTGGCAGTCAAATTTTGATGGCATAAAAGGTTTAATCAAAGGGATATCTTAACCTTGTGATGAGCTTTGAAGATATCTTTCACACACTGCTCCTTTTTTTGGCCCTTGTTATCTTTTTTCTTTTCTATTTCTCTATTGCTCCTTTCCTGTCTTCCACAAAAGTGAGCCGAATATTTGATATGTAATAGGCATTTGAATACAGTAGTGAATTTAAATACATGTAAATATATGTACATATATGTCACACAGCTTATATCAAGTTGTCCTTAACTTGTAAGGCCGACTTACTTGGATTGACTCAGCTTTCTTCATTTTACAAAAGGGAAAACATGATTCAGAAGTGTTAACTTGCCTGAAGTTTTCCCACCTACAGGTTTCATAGATAACTGTGATTCAAGTCCTATCCATCTGACTCCAGAGCTGGATCTTCTTTGATCACACTGCACTCCTACCATCTCCACCTTTTAATGTAGATAGAAAAATTATAGCTAGATGATAGATGACAGATACATGGATAGCATAAAAATGCATAGATTATTTGTAATATAACTAAGTACAGTTGAAAGACCCTGGAATTTAATTTCAAATACCTCCACCATTCTGTACAGAAAAACTATACTGTCTTGAAAAAGATTTTGTCTTTTTGAGTACCTATTATGTATCTAGAAGTGTTTCAGGCCTTTAACACGAATTGACTTTTACAATATGTTTATATTGGTGTCATTGCAATTTTCATTGTAGTACAAGAAACCTGGAATTCAGAAAGGTGAACTTGCTAAAGATTATGCTGTTAGTAAGCAGCAGAATTGAAATCTAAACCCAGGTCTTCTTGATGTCAGCAATCCAGACTAACCATGATCTCCTAAGTGGAAAAGAGATGTAAAATATCACCTTCCTAGATTAGAATCTACTGTGTTTCTTTCTCAACCTCCCTTATCCTGAAAGAGCAAATAACAGTAATCAGAGAAACTGGAATTTCAAGAGGACAAAATGGATGTTGCATTAGGAAGGCGAAAGCAGAGGATACATGCTGGGAAGATGTCCATGCATGTACACTGCAGGCATAAACCTCAAGTGAGGTTAACAGAGAAGGCAATTCTGAGAGGAGTCTGGCTAGCAGGTGGGACAATTGGGATAAGAGGGCAGGGAGTGAGAGGAGACTATTGGAAGCTGAGGGATAGGCCCCTGGGTGTGACAGCCCCCCATGCATATGTAGCCTAGCACAGGGCTGGGGGTGCAGTCACTAATGGGGAAATGTGGTTACACGGAGGAAGGACGTGAGTAGCAGTGGAGTTTGGGCACTATTGTGTGATGTTTGAATATTTTCTTTAAGCAATAAGTTACATTGTTATTTAAGTTTTTTAAAAGTAAGCTTAGCTGGTCAAAAAGCTTAAATAATTCATTGGAACAAATTTTAGTTCATTTAATTTGAAATCTTAAAATCAATTTAATTTTAACTTACCTATTGTTTATTTTTGATTGTCATATATTAATTGAATATATTAACAGAATTCAGTGTTCTATTTCTGAACATGTATGCAGCATGCGCTGGTCAAAACCAACCCAGTCTCTCTTATCCATTCTCCCCAACCCTTACGTCTTTTTCCCCGTATCTAGTAATCACTATTCTTTTTTCAGGTTAACATTTTTTAGCTTTCAAATACAGAAGAGAACATGTGGTATCTGTCTTTCTGTGTCTGGCTTATTTCATTTTACATAACATTTTCTAGTTATTTTCTTTTACAGTTGAATAAAATTCCATTGGGTAAATATGGAATGCACACTGTATATTTTTCCATCCATTCATGTGCTGATGGGCACCAACACTAATTTCAAATCTTTGCTATTGGGAATAATGTCACAATAAATAAAGATATGCAAGTATCTCTTTGGCATACTGATTTTACTTCCTTGGCATATATACCCACAATTAGGATTTCTGAATTATATAATAGAGGTTTTGTTTTTTGTTTTGTGTTGTCTTTGGAGGAGCTAGCATACTACTCTGGATAGGGGCTGTAGTAATTTACATTCCGACCAAGAGTCTATTTTACTGAGAAATGGGAAAGGTCTGACTTTAGATTTCACTATATGCTATATTCCATTAATATAGCAAAATAAAATAGATGGTTTTACTATCTTTAATAAAGAATGAAATCCTGTCATTTGCAGCAAAATAGATAGAACTAGAGGACTTTAGGTGAGATATGCCAGATACAGAAAGACAAGTATTTCATATTCTCTCTCATATGTGGAAGTTAAAAATAATTGACCCAAATATAGAACAATGATCGCCAGAGTCTGTGGAAGGAGATGAGGGTGGATGTTGGCAGGCTGAATTTGATTAGGGCAAGTGGAATGCCTGTATTGTAATATACATTTAACCCAATTAATATGTGCAATTAATACATGTGAGTCAAAAATAAAATTTTATGATAATGCTTATGCTATCTCAACGTTCTGCCTAAAAATGAATAGGGTAGTATCTGTTACCTGCAAATTTTATCTATAGTTTTATAACTACAGATGAATTGTCATGCCTTTGAGAAGTAGGACATTACCAAAAAATTAAAAATGGAATAGATCCAATAAAATATTCATAAAGTTGAAATGGAAAGACTTTTATCCGAAAATAAATTCAAAGTTAATTCTCTTGGAACAGTCTTGGCTTTGCCCTTATTTTAGTGTTGCCTTGTTTTACTTTTAATTATTTTTCTATCTTTTGATTCACTGGTAAAATTTTTTCACCAGTACTTCACAACAAATCAGTGCTTGGGTACTAGAAAATACATTCCCAGTCCTTAAAATGTGCACCATTTACAATAGTAAATACAGGAACCTCAAGAGCACTTATGCTACAATGTGGAAATAGAGAGTAGAGAAAGATTTGTCCCACCAAAGAATGTCATTTATATCCAAAGTGAGGGAAAGAAAGTCTTACCTGCTCTGGAACTGTCCATTTCCATCTGTCTCATTCACCTATGTATCACCCCACAACATTCAGAGCTCTGTGTTAAGGATATTCAACTGGCTACTGAGAATAGCAGCTGCTAGTGAAGGCAATTTTCTCAGTATTAGAAATATTGGGCTGGGGATTTAGCTCAGTTGTTCTACCACCTGCCTCACAAGTGGAAGGTGCAGAGTTTGATCCCTGGTACCAAAAAAAAAAAAGTATCCATCACTTTACTGATTTCATCATTTAAATAACCATTTTTTTCCAGAATACTGTTTAATAAATAAATTAAAAAGAATTTAAAATATGCTTGATTCAATGGTACATAATGAGTGCAAACAATGCTGCCAGGTTTCTAAGGAATCTGGCTTGAATTTTTTAATAAATGGTCAAGATTTTTTCCCTGTCAAAGGTTTATGTAGCTTATTTTTATATTGTTAAAAACAGTATGGTGGTTAAGAAAATGATAAGATTTGATTCTTGACTTTCTGCTTGTTGTATATGACATCTGAGCTTAGTATTCTCAGTCTGTCTCCTCAGTTTTAAAAGAGAGACAATAGTGGCCCACTTGAGCTGTAACCTTTCCATGAGAATATATATTACTTCAAATCGATTGCTAGTTATTCTTGTTTTTCAACCATCCGAGTCACAACAAAAAATAACTCTTGTCGCAAACTGCAAAATTTTAAGAAGTAGTCAGGTTCTGGTTCCTGCCCACGGCACGGTGAAGTCAAGGGAGTGGCTTGGAGCCCCGCCTTCATACTGTGCTCCTCGCCTCAGGCCAGCCAAGCAGCGGGAAGCTCCTGGGCTGTGTTCCGGTTCCTGCCCATGGCATGGTGAGGTCCTGGGAGCAGCTTGGAGCCCTGCCTTCATCTGGAGCTCCACTTAGCTGCACGGGAGCTTGCAAGGCCTAATTCCAACCACCCCCCACCGCCTGCCAGCTCTTCTGCTATCTGGTACCACACAACAGAGGCACAGGGGATTATACTTCACATAGTTAAGTGTGATAGATTAATAACTACCACACATTGTCATTTTCTAAGATGTGCATGATGCTATGGTATTGCTGATTGTAACATTTGGCCTAACGTGATTGATCTAATCAGTTTTCCTTCCTGGTATAAGGAATATAAAATAGCCTCCTAGTCATTAGAGCCTCAAAATCTACACACAAGCCATGTCTGGAAGACACCTCTGAAAAGCAATCATTCCACAGGGGTTTTAAACTCAAGCAACATAGATACCTGCATTAAGCAATTTTGAAATATCAACCCAGGAATTAAACCAAGGACATTACCAAAAACAATAATGAGAAGACATTTAAGCAAGGCACAAACACAGGGTTCCAAGCCACGAAAGGGAAATTCTGGGAGAAATGAGGTGGAAAAGTTGGGTAGTCAACCACCTGGACTCCCTGAACTGACAGCACAGGAAGTAACAAAGCAGATACATGAGGCTCTAGAAAAATTAAAAGCAGAAAAGATCTCCCAGATAAATACAGAGATGGTGAGTAGAGTGAAAGACATGATTAGAGGCTCTAGAGTAGAAACAGATAAGAAAATAGATGAGATCAGAAACATGCTGGAAGCCATGAATGTCCAACATAAGAAAGAAATGGAATCCATGAAACAGATTCAAACAGATATTCAGGAGATTAAAAACTCCATTGAAAGCATGCAGAGCAGACTAGGAGAATCTGAAGACAGAATATCAGATTTAGAAGACAGGACTGCAGTTAAGGACCATGAAAACAGAGATTTCTTAAAGGTAGTAAAGGACCATGAAAAATCAATCCAACAGCTGCTAGATGATGCAAAGAAGAATAACATAAGACTCATATGAGTCCACGAAAAAACAGGAGAAAGTACAATTGACATAAAAAATCTGTTCACAGAAGTAATCATAGAAAACTTCCCAGACTGAGGTGGAGAATTGGACACACAGATAAGTGATGCATATAGAACTCCACCCAGCCAGGATAAAAAAAAAATCTACACATAGACATATAATAGTCTAAGATCCCAGAAACCCAACAGAAGAACAAAATTCTACAGGCACTTAGAGAAAAGAAACAAATCAACTACAAAGGAAAGCCCATCAGAATCACGGCAGATTTCTCAACACAAACCCTCAAATCAAGGATAGCCTCGAGTGAAATATTTCAAGGCCTAAAAGAAAATAACTTCCAACCTAGACTGTTGTATCCGGCAAAATTATCTTTCAAAATCAATGGGGAAATTAGATACTTTCAGGACAAAGAACACCTGAAAAATTTCATGAACACCAAACCAGCACTCCAAACAATTTTATGGGATATCCTAGAAAAAGACAATGAAGGTCAAACTCCATGAGGGCAACAGAGGGAAGACACCATGCAAGGTAAGGCTCTAAGGGGAAAGGGGGAAAAATAAGAAAAGAGCCAACAACAATAAAACATCATGGCAAGAATGAGCCAGTATCTCTCAATTATAACTAGCAATGTTAATGGCCTCAATTCACCAATCAAAAGAAACAGACTGACAGAATGGATTAAGAAGTAAAACCCAGGCTGGGGATTTAGCTCAGTGGTTCTGCCACCTGCCTCGCAAGTGCAAGGACCCAAGTTTGATCCCTGGCACCAAAAAAAAAAAAAGAAGTAAAACCCAGCAATATGCTGTATACAAGAAACACACCTAACTGAAAAGGAAATTCATAGACTGAAAATAAAAGGATTGAAAACAGTTCTCCATGTGACAGGAACCCAGAAAAAAGCAGGAGTAACAATCTTATTTGCAGACAAAGTAGATTTCAAACCAAAACTAATTAAGGGAGACAAAGATGGTCACTATATCCTTGTGAAGGGAATAATCCAAGAGGAAGAAATGACAATCCTAAATATTTATGCACCAAATATGAATGCCCCCAACTATACAAAACAAATATTAAAGGACACAAAAAAACAAATAAACAATAACATAATTGTAGTGGGGGACCTCAACAACCCTCTATCACAAATAGACAGATCATCTAGGAAAAAAATTAACAATGAAATTCTAGAACTGAACCAAGCTATTGAACAAATGGACTTAATAGATGTGTATAGAGTATTCCACCCCACAAAATCAGAATACACATTCTTTTCAACTGCACACGGGTCATTCTCCAAAATAGATCACATGCTAGCTCATAGGGCAAATCTAAGTAAATGTAAAAGAATTCAAGTTATCCCCTCTATATTATCAGACCATAGTACAATGAAATTGGAGATCAATAACATAAGAAACCACAAAACACCCACAAACACATGGAAATTGAATAACACTCTCCTGAAAAACCAATGGGTCACAGAAGAAATTAAAGAGGAAATTAGACAGTTTCTACAAGTAAATGATAATGTCAGTACAACATACAGGAATCTGTGGGACACAATGAAAGCAGTTCTACGAGGGAAATTCATAGCAGTGAATGCTCATTTTAGGACAACAGAGAGAACTCAATTAAATAACCTAATGCAGAACCTCAAGCTCCTAGAAAAAGAAGAGCATAACAAACCCAAAATTAGTACAAGAAAGGAAATTATAAATATCTGAGCAGAAATCAATGCAATGGAGACTAAGAGAATGATACAAAAAAAATCAATGAATCGAAGAGCTGTTTTTTTGAAAGAATAAATAAAATTTATAAACCTTTAGCCAACCTTATCAAAAAAAGGAAAGAAAAGGCTCAAATCCATGCAATTAAGAATGAAAAAAGTGAAGTCACAACAGATCCAGCAGAAATTCAGAGAATCATCAATACCTACTTTGAGAAACTGTACTCTAATTAAATGGAAAACACAGAAGAAATGGACAGATTCCTAGATACATACAAATTGCCAAAGTTAAATGAAGAAGATATAGAAATTCTAAACACCCCAATAACAATGAGTGAAATTGAAAATGTAATAAAAAATTTACCAACAAAGAAAAGCCCAGGTTCTGATGGGTTCACTGCTGAATTCTACAAGACAATTAAAGAACTATTGCCATTACTCTTTAAACTCATCAAGGAAATTGAAAGGGAAGCAAGGCTTCCAAATTCTTTCCTGGAAGCAAGTGTTACTTTGATTCCAAAACCAGGGAAAGACCCAACCCCAAAAGAGAACTACAGACCAATCTCCCTAATGAATATAGATAGATGCAAAAATCCTCAACAAGATACTGGCAAACAGAATACAGAGTGTCATCAAGAAGATCATACACACTGACCAAGTCGGGTTTATCCCAGAGATGCAAGGATGGTTCAACATTCATAAATCAATAAATGTAATACACTATATTAACAGAGTCAAGGACAAAAACCCTATGATCATCTCAATAGATGCAGAAAAGGCATTTGACAAAATTCAACACCCATTCATGATAAAAATGCTACAGAAAATTGGAATAGAAGGTCTTTATCTCAACCTGATAAAGGTCATCTATGAAAAACCAACAGCCAATATCATACTAAATGGTCAAAAACTGAAAACTATCACGCTAAAATCAGGAACAAGACAAGGACCCCTACTATCACCACTCCTGTTCAATATTGTTCTGGAAACATTAGCCATAGCAATTAAACAAGAGAAGGAAATAAAAGGAATAAAGATAGGAAAGGAAGAAGTGAAACTGTCATTATTTGCTGATGATATGATACTTTACACAGAAGACCCAAAAACTCGGGGAAAAGTCTTCTAGACCTTTGACAGATTCAGTAGAGTAGCTGAATATAAGGTCAACACTCAATAAACAATAGCCTTCTTATATGCAAATACCAGACCCATTGAGACAGAAATTCAGAAATAATTCCTTTTACAATAGCATCCAAAAAAATAAAATATATAGGAAACAACCTAACAAAGGAAGCAAAAGACCTCTACACTGAGAACTACAGCACTCTCAAGAAGAAAATCGAAGAGGATATAAGAAAATGGAAAGCCATCCCTTGTGCCTGGGTAGGAAGAATCAATATAGTGAAAATGGCCATACTTCCAAAACTACTGTATAGATTTAATGCAATACCAATTAAAATTCCAACAATATACTTCACAGAAGTAGAGAAAACAATAAAAATTTCATTTGGAAGCAGAAGAAACCTAGAATAGCAAAAGCAACTCTAGGCAACAGAGACATGGCAGGGGGTATCACAATCCCCAACTTGAAAGTATACTACAAAGTTACTGTGATAAAAACAGCATGGTATTGGCAAAAAACAGACCCAAAGATCAGTGGAATAGATTAGAAGATGCAGAAACAACTCCAGACATACTCAGCCACCTCATCTTTGACAAAGGAGCCAATCGCCCTCATTGGAGAAAAGACAGCCTGTTCAATAAATGGTGCTGGAAAAACTGAATTTCAACCTGCCAAAGATTAAAACTAGACCCATACCTATAACTGTACACTAAACTAAGATTGAAGTGGATTAAAGAGCTAAATATCAAGACAGAAACAGTAAACTTGCTGGAAGATAAGTTAGGTAGAACTCTCAATGACAATGGGATAGGAAAAGCCTTTATAAATGAAACTTCAGTAGCACAGGAGCTAGCACAAAGAATCAACAACTGGGATCTCATCTTATTAAAAAGCTTCTGCACTGCAAGAGAAACTACCAACAGAACTAAGAGACGACCTACAATATGGGAAGAAATTTTTAGCAGCTGCACCTCAGACAAAGGTCTACTATCTAGAATATATAAAGAATTGAAAAAGGCGGCCGGGGATTTAGCTCAGTGCTTTCACAGCGTGCTGTGCAAGCGCAAGCGCAAGGATCCGTGTTTGATTCCAGGTAACAAAAAAAAAAAAAAAAAAAAGAACCGAAGAAAATCAGACCCCCCTAAATTCAAAGACCCAATTCAAAAATGGGCATCCAAACTGAACAGACATTTCTCAAAGAAGTAAAAATAGCAAATAAATATATGAAAAAATGTTCAACATCACTGATCATTCGAGAGTTGCAGATGAAAACAACACTGAGACTCCACCTTGCCCCACAAAGAATGGCTTCTATCAAGAAATCAACCAATAACAAATGCTGGTGGGGGTGTGGAGAGAAAGGAACCCTTCTCCATTGTTGGTGGGAGTGCAGACTGGTGCAACCATTGTGGAAATCAGTATGGAAATACCTCAAAGAACTAGGACTAGAGGTCCCATTTGACCCAGCTATTCCCCTACTGGGTATCTTCCCCAAAGAATTAAAAGAATCATACCACAGCGATATATGTGCACCTATATATGTTTATAGTGGCACAGTTTAATAACTAAGGTTTGGAAACAGCCCAAGTGCCCATCAACTGGAAACTGGATAAAGAAGATGTGGTTTTTTTAAAATAAAATGGAGTACTATTCAGCCATAAAGAACAAGAAACTAGTCATTTATAGCTAAATGGATGCATATTGAGGCCATACTCTTAAGTGAAATAAATAGGACACATATATTTAAATACCGAATAGTATCTCTAGTGTGAGAAACTGAAAGTGTAAATAAGGATGAAAATGATTAAAACAAATAACTGATAATTAGAAATAGGAAAAGGTCCAAAGGGGTAGGGGTGGCGGAAGGGGAAGGGGAAAGGCAAGAAGGGAAAGGAAATATTATGAGAAAGAAAAAAAATGGAAACAAAGTCTATGTAAATAGGGAAGGGTGGTGGGGGTGAAGGGTGGATAGGTAATTGGGGAAAAATAAGAACTAAGATTATCATGTTCAGGTACAAACACCCAATGATAAATGTAAATGTATTTTATACCTAAAATGTACCAATAAATATATAAATAAAAAAATTTAAGAAGTAGATTTAAAATTCCTGGATTTAGGAACATACACTTGAAATACACCAAGTAGATTCAACATGCTGACACTGTAGATCAGGCATGCGCATATATGAACAGGATAGTTTTGTTTTCTTCTGTTATGTAAATTTGTTTATTTCTAGCCTTATAGAAAATTGAACAGAAGGTACAGAGTTTCCATCTTCCACCATCTCCCAGCCTGCCCTTTAGTGTCCTTTATCATTAATCTCTCTCATTGGCAAAGTTTATCATACACCAAATCAGTTTCTGTGATGTACAGTTGAGCTTATGCATAATATCCTATCCATCATCACAATATCATATGGAATAGTTCCACTGCCCTAACTTCCCCTTTGTTTGTTTATCTATTCATTATTGAAGGATATCTTGGCCCTTTTATCAGTTTTTGGTAATTATCAATAAGGCTGCTTTCAATAAAAATTTGAGTGTAAGCTTTTATATGTATATTAATTTTTTGACATACACTGAATTCAATTGGTCCTCTTCCCTTGACAAATTTATATGCTGAAATCCCAGCCCCTAGAGAGATGGCATTAACAAGTGGGGACTTAGGGGGTAATTTAGTTCATGAAGGCTGAGTGCTTGTGAAAGGAATTGGTCCCTTATGAGAGACACCTCTGGAGATTTTTCTAGCTCTTCTTCCACATACTAGGAGAAGTCTACAGTCTTCAACACAGAAGACTCTCACCTTGCTCACCCACTGATCTCAGACTTCTAGCTTCTACATCTGTGAAGGTAAATATCTCTTGTTATAAGCTTGATACTTTGTTATTGAAACCCACAGTGACCAAGGCAGTTCTGACCTTTGGCTAAATTCTATTAAGGTAATCGCTGGATCATATGGTGATTTTAGCTCTGTGAAATCTGCACAGTTGTCGCCCAAAGTAGCTGTCATTCCCACAAGTGATGAACGAGAGCTCAGATGCTTCACATCCTTGTTAGTATTTGTTGTATTTTGGACTTTGGTCATTCTAGCAAGTAGCTCGTTGCTTAAATTCACAATTCCCTAATGACTTATGAAACTGAGTATATTCTCATATATTTGTTTTCAATTTGTTGGCCTTCTTCGTTGATTTGTCTGTTCAGACCTTTTGTCCACTCTTTAATTGAATTGGATATGCTTTTATATTAAAATGAAATAATCTTTAATTTTACGTAGATCCTTACCAACACTATTTCAAATTAGAGTCTGTTTATGTAATTCACTTCATTGGAACATCCTTCCCAATTTTATTTCCCTGGCTTTCTTCTTGTCATACATCAGCACTTAGCTCAGGGTTAGCCCTGAAACCTTCTTTAAACCTCCTAGTTATGCTAATAGGCTTTGTTCTGGAGAACCCTAACCTGCTGGGCATACGTACAGTATAGAATTGTAATTATGTCCTTGAGATTAGACTCCATAAATTCTTCTTCCTCTACAGGATTTTAAGCTGTAAGAACAAGGACTGATTCTGACCATTAATTATCCAGCTCCTAGCGCAATGCTTTGCATAAAGTAGGTACTCCTTTCTGTTTTATGGCACTGAACTTATTCTAAACTAAATTGAAGAATATGCTGACAAAGTATAATCATCTTGAGTTTTATAGAATCATTTTTATTCTAATGGTGTTATATTTCTGTACATTGTATTTTACTTAAAGTTAAGGTAGTTCCTAAGGCAAAATGTACTCTTCATTATGGAAATAGTCTAACTAAGTCAGATAAATGCAGGATGACCAGTTCTAGCCATCAACTCTCATATCTACTGAGAACAATGCCTTTTTAAATGCAACGTTACTCTGAATTTCCTCTAAACTCTGAAGGACTATAGTATATATAGTTGGATGTAAGTGCCATGATCTCTTAAGAGTCAAGGAAAACCTCCTTATTTCTTGAATAATTTAACACTATAATAGAGAAGTCATGAAAAAATATATCAGGATAAGGTTAAAAGATTGTCACTTCTTTTCTTCTTCCATCTGATTTCAAACACATATAAGCCTAGGTCTCTGGGTTTCTATTTCAAGGCAAATGCTGCCTGAGACATGTTGTTATTCTGAATTATTCTAATTCCTTTTATTATTGAAAGGCAAGATAGTTTAAATTAATTTTCAGTATCTTAGTATGGGTTTTCCCAATAATAACTGGATATGAGGTTTTGTGTGCAAGTAGTTTATTTTGTAGAACAACTCAGGGAATAGGAAGGAAGAAGCAGGAAGTATGAGACAGGAAGTAAGAGTCAACATAAAGGTTCATTATGGTGGTTACTTTTCTAAACTATGAATGACAGTTCTATCAGAGTTCTCTGTGTGTCAATGAAATGGTTTCCAGAAATGGTAGCTTCATTTCACCAAAAGGAAAACAGTCTATAGATATGCATACTCTGCATTCTAATACTATTCCTTGAAACATAATTCCTTTATCACATCAAAGCTTACTACCTAGTGTTTCTAAGGACAGATGGGAAAAATAACAACCTTGGTACTGAAAGAAGTGAGACCTTACCCCAAGATTGCCACCAGATAGATACGTGATCATAGACAGGTTGTCCAAACTCTGCATGTACACTCTTTCCTCAGCAGTACTATAGATTCAAAGGTAACAGCATTTTCCAGTCAAAAAATTACTAAGAAAAATGTCAATCATATTCTCTAGAGTCTTGAAAATAAAATAAATTTTCATTTAATATGATGCTAAGCTGTAATAATTATACATGAGTTGAGAGAGAACATTTTGAAATTTTAAAAACATTTAACTGTCTTGATTTAATGATAGAGATTTCTTTTTTTTTTTTTTTTATAGCACTCAGAATGGAACTAAGGGGTGCTCTATTACTGAGCTATCTCTCCAGGATTTTTACTTTTTATTTTGAGACAGGATCTCACTTATTTGCCCAGGTAAATCTCAAACTTGAACTCTTCCTTTCTCAGCCCTCCTTCAGTTCTGGGATTGCAGGCGTGCTGATAGGGAATCGTTCACCCCCGTTTGTATCTGGAGCTGAGTCTGTGGCTTCCATGGAGCACAAGAATAGGCCAGTGATGGTGAAAGTTTTAGAGCTTTCAATCTTAGCAAACAGCCCACTGCAGTGCTGGTGCCATAGGTCTGCCACCACTGGATAGGCTATAGAAAGAGATTTTCTCCTGTCACCAGTGGCTACTCTGCTATCAGAATGATGCAGGATCGGGCTATTCACCCTGTTCAAAATTTTCCAGTGGCTTCCCTTCCTTTTAACACTGTTTTACAAACTGTACATTAGCTGGTAAGGTTTATACTAGGCTGGTGAAGTTTCTTTCCTTGTGAATATAAAGAAACATGTGTTTATATTAAGAAAAGTTGGGAAAACACTGTACTTTATAAAGAGTTACCATGTACACTAACTTGAAGTCTTTGAGAAGCCCTACAATTTAGATACTGTAAAAGTTTTTCCTCTATATACTTTTACCCTTTATTCTTTACTATCAGAAGTCTGACAATGGGTTTATATAAAATAACTAGTCTTTTGAGATTTCTTTGTACTAAATGGTCAGGTAAGCTAGTACTGGCCAAGAAGATTATAGCATAACTAGTTGATATCGCTCTGGAAAAAAAAATGTGATAAACACTTGGCATAGAAAACACCTTCTGCTAACATATATCCTTTGGTGGTCACTGATCTTTGTTCCTTTTATCTGGGACACAGACATGACATCCAGAACAGCTTTCTTGAGACCATAAGCTTGCAAATTGAATTATTGTGATGGTGGAGAAAAATGATACAGGATTCTGCATTATTGCACAGCTTCGCTATTCTAGAATTTTTATTTCTTTACTTCTTATTAGGTTAGAAAAAATATGCCAATTATTAAAGTAATTTTTTCAGGCTTTCTGTTATTTGTGACACACTCATCCCTAGAGGTTGAAAAAGGACTTTGTAACTATTTAACCCTTAATAGTATCTGCTGGTAACATTTTCAGTAATTTTTTTCTGTATTAGTTTTCTATTGCTGCTCTAACAAATTACCAAAGAACTTAGTCCTAAGACAAATCTATTATCCTATACTTATGGAAGTAAAAAGTCTGTTGTGGCCTCAGTGGCTTAAAATCAAAACAATAGGGTTGTGTTTCTTTAGGCTCTAGAGAAGAATTAGTTTTCATGTTTCCTACCAGCTAGAGGTCACTTACACCCCTTCACACTCTGCTTCCACCATCTTCACAGTGTTGAATCTCTCACTCTCCATCCATCTTCATAACTATCTCTCTGAACACAGTTGGAGAAGATTCTTATCTTACATGGATTCATTTCATATAAATATGAACATATATATAGTCACTTTTACCATGAAAAGTAACATGTTTACTATTTCCAAACATTTGGATGTGACCATCCTTGGAGAACATTATTGTCTTATATCACTCTGTACGATGAAGCCCATATTCCTTAGCACCAGTGAATACTTCACCCTAAACTGTAGCTACTGATGCAATTTCTGAAGCTCAAATAGATGAACAACCCAGGCCATATGCTCAACCTCTGGCCACATCCCCTGCTAGCAGCCACCTCTTGTCTATCATTCAATGATAGACTTATGCCAGTGCACTCTGTGAGCAAAGAGATGGAAGTCAGGGCTGTGCGGTTACTGAACGCAGATGGATGACATTTTGCAGGAGGAACTCTCTCTAGTGTACAAGTGACCAGAACATGTTCTAGGAGGTAGAGTGTGAGCTTCACACCTATGTGTGTGGTTTAAACAATGTGTTTGTAGTGCACAAAACATGGCTGATGAGAAAAAGCAAAACCTTCCATTAGAAGACCATTCAAATGATTCACTTAGTTACTTTCACAATCTTAGCAGCTAAGAGGATATTCACTCTTCCATTGCTTTCATTAGATCAACATATTGGATGCCTGTGAACCAGCAAAGATGCAAGGTGTAAGGATTTAACAGCGAGCAAGACAGTAATGATTTCTAATGGCACAGAGTTTGCAGTCAGTAGAAAGATAAGCAATTTTAGTTCATAAAACATTTAACCAAATATGATAAGTTTGATGACCATACTGAACAATATACACCCACATTATGCCCATCTTTTCTTCATGGTTGGTCAACAAAAATGCCCCCATTAAGCATATATGTAGAAGAGGTGATTATTATATCATTCTGCTATTTGCAGATTATTTCTAATATTATATGAGGTATATCTTTGAAATTTTTGTTCATACAACTGAGGGTAGCCAAAAATCATGATTTTTTTTTTTACGAATTTACCACATTTTGCCAAATAATTATGTTTTTTATAATTGGTGCTCCTTCTGAATACATAGTTTTTTTTAAAGAGTTGCTGCAATATCAGTATGATATGTTTAGCCTTGTTTTTATTATATTACTATAAATGATACAACTTTCATTTAAAATTAATTTTTAAATTAAATTTAATCGTCAAATGTACATGATACTCAATATAGAAGGCCTGAATAACTCCACCAAAAGTCTTATAGACTTAATAACCAAATTCAGTAAAGTAGCTAGATACAAGGTCAACACACAAAAATCAATAGTTTTCCCCTACATGAAAAACAGATTCACTGAGAGAGAAATAGGCCAAACAATTCCTTTCACAATAGCATCCAAAAAGCTGAAATACCTAGGAATCAACCTAACAAAAGAAAGCAAAGACATCTTCTCTGAAAACTATAGCGCTCTGAAAAGAGATTGAAGATGACATCAGAAAATGGAAAGACATCCCTTGCCCCTGGGTAGGAAGAATCAACAAAGTGAAAATGGCCATACTTCCAAAACTGCTATATAGATTCAATGCAATCCCAATTGAAATCCCAGAACCATACTTTACAGACATTGTGAAAACAATCCAAAAATTCGCTTGGAACAAGAAGAGACCTAGAATAGCAAAAACAATTCTAGACAACAAAGACATGACAGGGGGCATTACAACCCCCAACTTGAAACTGTACTACAAAGCTACTGTGATAAAAACAGCAAGGTCCTGGCAAAGAAACAGACCTGAGGACCAGAAGAACAGATCAGAAGATGCAGAAACAATTCCAGACACACTCAGCCACCTCATCTTTGATAAAGGAGCCTAACACCCTCACTGGAGGAAAGATAGCCTCTTTAATAAATGATGCTGGAAAAATTGGGTTTTAACTTGCCAAAGATTAAAACTAGACCTGTATCTGTCACCATGTACTAAACTAAAATCAAAATAGGTTAAAGATCTAAATATTAAAACAGAAACACTGAACCAGCTAGAAGAGAGGTTAGGTAGAACTCTTAAAGACAATGGTGTAGGAAAAGATTTTATGAACAAAACCTCAGTTGTCCGTGAACCAGCACAAACAATCAACGAGTGGGATCTCTTCTTATTGAAAGGCTTCTGCACAGCAAGAGAAAACACCAGCAGTGTGAAGAGACAACCCACAATGTGGGAAAAGTTTTTCACCTGCTGTTCCTCAGACCAAGATATACTACCTAGAATCTATAAAGAACTTAAAAAGATCAGACCTCCCAAATTTAAAGACCCAATCAAAAAACGGGCATCTGAAATAAACAGACATTTCTCAGACAAAGAAGTAGAAATAGCGAATAAACATATGAAAGAATGTTCAACATCACTGGTCATTCGAGAGATGCAAATTGAAACAACACTGAGATTCCACCTCACCCCAGAAAGAATGGTGGCTATCATGAAATCAACCAATAACAAATGCTGGCAGGGCTGTGGGGAAGGAGGAACCCTGCTCCACTGCTGGTGGGAGTGTAGACTGGTGCAACCACTGTGGAAATCAGTATGGAGATACCTCGAAGAACTGGGACTGGAAGTCCCATTTGACTCAGCTATTCTCCTGATGTGTATCTTCCCCAAAGAATTAAAAGAATCATACCACAGTGATATATGTGCACCCATGTTCATAGCAGTGCAATGTGTAATAGCTAAAACTTGGAAACAGCCCAAATGACCATCAGCCGGAGACTGGATAAAGAAAATGTGCATTGTTTTTTTTTTTAATATATAAAATGGAGTACTACTCTGCTATAAAAAATGAGAAATTAAAAACATTTATAGCTAAATAGATGCACATTGAGGCGATAATCTTAAGTGAAATAAATCGGACACACATGTGCAAATACTGAATAGTTTCTCTAGTGTGAGAAACTGAAAGTGTAAATAAGGACTAAAAGGTATACTTTATAATGTGAAATAGGAAGAAAAGGGGCAAAGGGGAAGGGGAAGTGGGAGAGGTATGGGAAAGGAAAGAAGGGAATGGAATTAATATGAGAAAAATGAAAAAATGGAAACAGTCTTTGTAAATAGGGAGGGATGGAAGGATTGAAGGGAGGGCAGGGGAAGGGGGAAAAATAAGAACTAAGAGAGATTATGTAAAGGTGCAAATTTCCAATGGTGCATGCCATTATATTATATAGCTAAAGTGTACCAATAGAATTGATTTAAAAATGAATTTAATTGTCAAATTTAAAAAATAATGACTTTAAAAATGAATTGTTGAAAATTGATTTTCTTCATTTGAATTGTAATTTGTCTCTGCTCTAATTATCCAGAACATCACATTCTCTGGACATTCTATTAAAAGTAATTAAATAAATACACATTGAGGATATTATTTTGCTAGGGCTACCATAACTACCTCCTGTAGACTAATTTCAACAAAGATATACTTTCTTACAGTTCTTGAAGGTGGAAATTCAAGACCAAGGTGCCCACAGAGTGACGCTCTCAATGCCTTTCTCCTTTTTGGCTTGTGGGTGGCCATCTTCACAAGCGGCTCTCTCTGGACCGTGCCCCTGGTGTCTCCCTGTGCTTCCAAATTGTCTCTTCTTAGAAGGCCAACAGGCAGATTAGATGACACCACACTAACAGGATCCATTAAGCTTGTCATCCTATTCATCACATTGCCAAATACAGTCACATTCTGAGGCTGAAAATCATCACTTGAACATATAAATTTTGAAATACACAACTAAGTCTATCAGACACTTCCATATCACCTGGGCTCTGTGTCTATTTTTCATAGGAACTCATGAAAGGTTTTCATAGGAACTCCTGAGAAACAAAAGTGGAAAGCACTGAATCCTTTCTTTTTTAATTACTATGTTTTTTAGGCATGTAGTCTGATACAAGTGATGCTTGATCCAGACAGAATAATCCTTTCATTTTTAGAATACAGAATATTAGTAGAAAATGCCAAAGGCCCGTCATTAATTTCTGACAACCATTTTAAGTATAATGCCCTAAAATTTTATTAGGCCTTTTAATAATGTTAACATTTTATTATCTACAATAAAGATGTAATTATCATTAAAATTAATCCTGCAGGCTAAAAATCTTATTTCTCCAGATTTACTTCTGCTTTTAATGTTTGTTTTCTTAAGGAAGTGCTTCAACCAGTGAAATAATGGAAACTTGCTTTATATGTCAGCAGTATTACTTTTTTGTTGAGGACAACTTAAAAGACACGTTTTAGTAGGTCAAAGTAAAATGGCATTAAAAATTACACTTGAAAACACTCTTCAGAGTTAAGTTTATTTTTGTTAGTCCTTGATGTTGGTTACCCATTAAACACACATCCTCAGTGGTGGCAAACTATGGTACAGGTGCCGCAGCCATCTATTTATTATCATTGAGAGCTCTAAAAGGTTCACGATCACTGCCCTAGGTTCCCCATCTACTATGTATTTCTTCATGCCTGTATGTTACCTACAGGTTTGTATTGGTAAGATGAGAAGAGCTTGAGGGATATCAGCCTGGCTGATGATTCTGAAAGATAGTGTTTGTCACTATGTTGCTACCATATCAACATTGCTTTTACTGACTAGAAGGGAATGGTTGGTCCTTTCTATTTATGAACTAAAAACAAATATAAAGAATCTTGAGTATGGCAACAAATGCCACATCGTCAATGTTAAGGTTTAATGTTTTTATCTAAATCTCTTAGAGAGTTGGAAAATTGAATGCCCTTGAGATATTGAGGATGGAGGCTAGTCTAGTCAGCTTTCTTTGCTAACTTCTTAGTTTACATTGCACCGAGTTTAAAGTCAGTAACCATAGACTATGGGATAGCCCTTCATTTTCCTCAGGCTACCTGAGAGTGCTTTCCTGAAAGTTCATTTCCACTTCTTATGTTTTATGGGGCCTTTATCCTTTTAAATCTAAATCTCTAGCCCATTCCTTTACTCAGGTCCTCCTCCAGTTTTCAGCCTATCCACAGCCAGTTTATACACAGAAACTTTCAGGCCTCTAGGGTTATGCAGGAGTGACAGCTTCTAATCTGAGGAGATGGACACAGAGAAGACATGGTACCCTCAGTTTACTTGCTACTTTCGGTTCAGTTTTTATTTTCTTCTTTGCAATTGTCTTCTCTCATCCTCAGACACTAGGAGGTTATATGCCCTGAATTTTAATGATGTGTGAGTTTATTTTCCACTACTAGTCCTAGCCTATTTAATAGTGAAGATTCATATTGTTGCCAGTCTGCACAGTGTCCAAAGATTCCAGGTTCTTTCTGTTGGGCCCAAAGGATTTTCTGGGACAACCAATGAACAGTTAAACATAACTTTTATTCAAAGTAAAGGAAGATTCAACTTGAAGAAAAGGAAAGTGAAGAAAAGAGAAGAAGGAAAGACATTATGTTCCATAAGCAGGCCAGGACACTGAAGAAATGGGAGGACATCAGCACACCAACATTGCAGGGGTAGCGCAGTTCATGGCTGCCTTCTTTCTCTATCCTCCTAGGTCGGGTCCCTCTGTGAAGCTGCTCTGATCACACATCCTGGCTGTCACTGACAGGCCCCATTCTTTCCAGATCAGGTTACATGATTACATCCAGATCTTCATAATCAACAGTTTACATCCTGTCTTCCAGCCAGTCTGCTGTGGCCCTAGTCTCCTAACTCAGTATTACCCATTTGAAGCATAATTCAGAAGCACTTTTGTAAAACACATGTTTATCTTCTTCCAAGAGTGAATAACAGAGAAACTTTAAACAAAATTAAACTTAATGTTGGAAAGAACTATGTTTGAGATCTTCTTGATTCCTATTTGGCTTTCTATTTATTTTATTTTTTTCTATTTTTCTACTAATATTACTTTTCATAACTAAGAACACCATATAAATTTAGAGTACTTCCATCAGCATTTTAAAGGTAGAGAGTACAAGTTGAAAAAACACAAATAACAATATTAATCTCAAATGATGAAAATCTAATATCATACAACTTATGGGAAATCTTAACATGGGCAATTCAGGATGATTTTCTTGAAAATAAAATATTACCGCATATATTCATTATGAATATTTCTATTAAATTTGTTTATTGTTGTACTTTGGTTTGTGTAAGAAGGTGAATTGATATAGAACTAGAATTTCATTATTAAATATATATTTACAAAGCCTGTATCCACCTGTGCTGAGCTGCATGATCATTAGGAATGTTCTAATATCTGATGACAACAGCTACCATTAATTGAATGCAAACTGTGTACTAGGAAATATGTTAAAGACAGCAAATGTGTTACATGATATATACTTCTACCCATGGTGTCCAAATGAAGAAACCATAATGAATAGGATTTAATGAATTTACAGAAGGGTTGGCAGAATTCAGGGAATAAGCAAGGGATGCCCAGGAACTCAGAAAGTAAAAATGATTCTTAGATCTTTTCACCAAGGCTTGAGAAAGAGAGACAAGGAGAAGAAATGGAGTAGCAAATGTCAAAGAGTGCCCAAACCACATAGCTGTTGGTTCAGAATTTTTTTCTGCCTTATGTATGATGCCTACTTTTTGGGATTTAACACATCTTAACTAAAATTATGTTCATTTATGTATTTATTGTATCCTTGCATAAGAGTATAGCACAGGCACCCTCTGCTCTTATCTTTAAATCCCTCACAGCTTTCAGCAAGGGTTTTACCCCATAGCTAGGACATAATATTTGATTGAAGAATGAATGAATGAGTAAATGAATGAATAAATTTCCAGAATCTTTATGATTCAATTTCAGACTATTGTAAGAAAGTTTCTTAGTAATCTCTACTGACATTCTTCTACAGAGAAAAATTTCGTATGTGAAAATGTAGCAATACTTTTCTTTTGAATTTGCAGAGAAAAGCTTTAAAATAGGTAAGAGAAAATACACTTCTGGTTTATGTAAAGTAGTTTAAAGAAGTAGTCCCTTAGCTGCTGTAATCCTTTCATAGACATTTAGATCTGGCCTTCAGCTAAGGCTATGTCTTCAGACGTGCAGTCTTGATCACTGTATAAATTTATTGGTCCTTTATAATTTTAAATTAATACTGAGAACAAGTTCTTCATTTGAAAAATTACAACATTGTTAGCTTTGAAGCTAATTTTGATTGTTACATTGTAAATTGATGTTACATTTGTAAGAAGTAGAGAGATGAGATAGGCACAAAATTCCTGTCCCTATGGAACCCATACTCATAACCAAAAAAAAAAAAAAAAACCGGAAAATGACAAACACAACAATAAATAAGATATAGTGTCAGGGATTTCATATGGTATGAAAATGAGCAGAGTGAGGAATAAAGAATGTTATGAGGCACTATTGAAAAATAGGATGTTTGACGAGACTTCTTTTGGGAGGAAATGTTATAATTGAGAGTTTAATTTTAAAAAATAAGGGAGGATGCTGATCATATGTCTGAAAAATAAAGATATCAGATTACATAAAGTGTCATCTTAAAGTGAATAAAATAATTAGAAAGCACTTTATTTGAGAATTGAATTTAATACAATGCATGACAAGAATATGTTCTGAAACTAATGCTGAAATTCATTGTAAGGCATAATAATTTCTTAAGGCTACTGAAACAAAGTGCCCACAAACTGAGTGCCCTAAAATAGCAGAAGTTTATTCTCTCAATGTCTGGAGCATAGAAGTTTGAAATCAAGGTGTCAGAACTGGCATACTCCTTTAAAACTTGCAAGAGAATACTTCCTTGCTTTATCCTACCTTCTAATGGAAAAGACACTAGGCAGCCTTTGCCACTTGATGGCTGGCAGCTGCATTACTTCAATCTATGCTTTTGTCAGCACATGCCATTTTCTTTGTGTCTATCTTCACAGGTTTATCCTTTTCTAAGGACACCAGTCATGTTGGATTAGGGACCTACTCTACATACAATGACTTTCTCTTAAATAATTACCCTTGGAATTGCTCATACTCCAAGGTAGAGCACATTCAGAGGTTCTTCAACATATTTTTAAGGCAAGCACAATATAATGGATAGCATGGTATTATTATTAGAAAGAACTTCTTATTCTTGATAGTTTTATAGGTGGGGGAAAAGAAGAGTTAGAAATGAGTGACCGATGAGACTAATCACAATTGTTTTTCCTTTCTTGGGCATTATTTTCAGATTGTATTTGAGGTCAAAAGCAAAGTTTGAAGGAATCAAAAAGCTGTATTCTGAGTAATTTTAAATGCAGTTGTAGAATTATGTTTCTTCGTTGAATTGAAAGACAAATATAGCAACTTCAGTGTTGTCCTCTAGATTATTACAACCTTGCCATAGGAAATATTTTTTAACTTGAAGTAAAAAGACTAGGCCTGGTTACTGGAGAGAAATACTTTAAATATAACTGTGGAACAGTAAAGAAATATTCTACTTATGGCAGAGGTCAAATTTGAAGTTAAACTAAATAATGCCATATAAATAAGAACTTACAACATTAAATTAAGCCTAAAGCATTGCCTTCAAAAACACATCCATGGACATTCTTTCATAGATTTTAAAATCCTGTTGTTGTAATTAAAAGCTTCATAATTTCCCATTTTATAGCAAATAAGTATATGCATCTGGGTGTGTATTTCCCAAGAAACCAGTGGGTGAGCATCTTGATTACTTTATAAATCTGATTACCTTATAAATCTCTGGCCTTTGTAGGTATGGAAACAAAGGTAAGATATTTGAAGCTAGAAAGTATGAATCTACTGCACCACTACCTGTCCTTGAGAAAATTAGCTTATCCTTCCATAATTTATTCATCTCATTATCAGGTTGGGCCTTTTAACACATGAAGGGTTAAATAAGGTAAAATATATAAAACACTGGTCTCTGGGCCTGATATATCTTAGACTGTCCTTGAGCATAAATTAACTTTTCCTTTAGTCCTACTAAACCATAATTATAACAAAATTGTCAAAGAGGAAATATACTTTTTTCAAAAAACCAACTCAATTCAATAATATAGAAAACTGATTTTTATCCCCCATAATACTTAGAAATATTCCAGATAGTTAATAAGTATGTAATGATACAGTAAATGATCATAACGGCATGATTTCAGGAAAGCTTCTTTAATTTCTCCATGACTCTTAATGCATTTCCTTCAAACCTAGCAAAATATCTCTTCCACTGTCCTGAAGGTAACAGTCATGTTTCCTACCTTCTCATCTCCAGTGGTTCCATTCTTGTAATCATGGAATTAATGTTTTATGCAGAACCAGGAAAACATCATCATTTTGCTCCCTTCCCAGCTCCAGAAAGTTCCTTTTGCTCTTGTAATGGAACACAGAAGCCTGTCTCCATTTCCTGGTGTTTTACAAGCTGACTACCATGCCCTCAGTTCATCCCACTCATTCTCTTTATGTATTCTTGGATGAACCAACACTCAAGTTTTGAATATACACTTAAGAGGTTGAATTAAATTTTAGTCCTTTAATATTCTTAGAAAGGATTTCTAAGGAATACGTTGAAAATACTGAATTCCAAGTCTTATGCTCAGAGCTTTGGGTCAGTATGCCTATCCTGGGTCCCAGATGTTAGTCCACTTTTTATTCATTTATCCTGGGGATTGAACACAGAACCTTGTGGGTGCGAGGCATGCGCGGTGCCACTGAGCTACATCCCTGGCCCACGTTTTAATTTTTAACTTTATTTCCAGAGGAAGATTCTTCTACATGTGGATCATAGGTCTTGCTTGGTATTTCTGAATTAAATGATCTCTAATATTCCTTCCATTTCTAAAATGGCTTGAATGTGTAAATATATATTTTAAATATTAGCTCGTGCTTCTACATTTTCAATGGAAAGGAATTTAATTACAGTATATTAGAAGTTTTTTAATTTTTTAATTTTATTAGGGTATAACACATAAAATAAAATTCACTAGTTTTAATTATGCAGTTCAATAAACATGTGTAGATGTATCTCTATGAAATCACTGCTTAGGCCAAGACACTGGGAATTTCCCAAACCTCAGAAAGCTCCTTTATACCCATTCCCATTCAATACAACTTTCCTCTCACCACAAGGTAACCACTATTCTGACACCTATCAACAGTTTTCAAAAATAGTGCCAGGGGAATGATATAATGTATAGTCTTTGCTATATTGTTTTTTTCATCCAATCCCAAAATATCAATGGGATTCACCCACATTTTCTTGTATATAAGAAATGTATTTTATTTAAAAATTTATGGATCATTTTATTCTAGTAGTTTATTTATTTGTTGGTGGATATTTCATTTTTCTCCATGGTGTTGGTTGTTATAAAGCAGCTATGAGCATGTTTGTATAAGCTCCCTTTTCTCATAGATATTGTTATGGCTCACATCTGCACGTCCCCTAACCCTCATGCCCTCAAAGACAGGTTTTTGAAGGGTAATTGGATCAGGGGTTGCTATAGTGAATGGTGATGTTAGAAGGTGGGGCCTGGGTGGAAGAAGCCAGTCTC
This sequence comes from Heterocephalus glaber, assembly GCF_053883595.1. Lineage (NCBI taxonomy): Eukaryota > Metazoa > Chordata > Mammalia > Rodentia > Bathyergidae > Heterocephalus > Heterocephalus glaber. The sequence goes on along the minus strand of NW_028258293.1, from coordinate 35,912,795 downwards.
TGGAGATATGACCTGGTAGGGTGTTTTTCCTCCTGGTTCCTCCCCTCACTCTGCTTTCTGGCCACCAGGGTGTGAGCAGCTTTTCTCTGCCTGTTTCGTCCACTATGCTGCCAATTATGCAAAGACTGAAACTTCTGAAATCTGAACCAAAATAAACCTTCCCTTCTGTAAGTTGTGGATGTAGAGTATTGTGTCCCAGTGATGAGAAAGTAAGTCGTCTATATATTTGAAAGTGAGATAATGAGGCTATGGGATAGGCATGTGTTTGATCCTCCTAGATATTTTCAATTTTCCACAGTGATTATATAATTTATAATATCACTTAGTATGTTTAATCTTTTTCGATTGTACTATTCTGATGGCCATGTTAAAGTGTTCTAATTTCAATTTCATTTCTTTTGCTGACAAATGATGTTGAATATATTTTTCACATGTTAATAGAGTATTTTAAAATGGCTTATAACTAGAAAATTTATTGTTTTGAAGTGCCTGCTTAGTCTTTTTTGTAGTTTTCATGTCCTTTTTCTGTCAATTAGGATGGCTGTTTGTGCATTATATATAAAATTCATATATATTTATATGTATAACAAGTACTAAACTATATAAAAAATCTTTTGGAGGTATGTAACATAATAGTTAATATTAAGGTAATATATATTATTGTTATCCTAGGCTATGCTTGCACATTTGCATTCTTAATGAAATATTTTGGAAAAAGTTGTTTTTATTTTAATGTCCTATTGATCATATCTTTTATAGTTAGTGTGTTTTATAAATTTTAAAATATCTTTGCTGAATATAAGTTTATTATTTATATTTTTCTCTATTTTATATTAGAAAGTTTAGTATTTTTTCACCTTTTATTCCTAGGTCAATCAACTACCTAGAATTAAATAGAGTCTGAGGTAGGAGAGACTATTTCTTCACCCAAATATCCAGTTCCTTAAATACTACTTATTAAAGTGCTATTATCTCATTTTATTGAAGTGACATTTTGGTCATTTTTGCAAGTCAAATGATCTTAAAAGAGATCTTGGATCTCTTTATAAACTTTTGTTTTCTATTCATCTAAATCTCTATTGATACCATGCTGTCTTAATTAGCGCAAATTTGTAATTAGGTATTAGTGTAAATTAGTGTAAGTTCTTTAAGCTTGTTCTTCATCCTCAGAATTGCTGTAACTTATTTGGTGTTTGCCACTTTGGTGTTCCATAAAATATAGTTAGAATTATCCTGGCAAACTACACACACACACACACACACACACACACACACACACATACACACATGTGTGCATACAACTTGCATACTGAACAAAATTTTAAGTGAGTTCAATTTGAGGGGAATTAACAGTTTTACAATTCTGCTTTCTCCTATTCTTAATTATTATTTATTTCTCCAGTTATTTAGATTTTATGTTTTCTTAGGAATAAATTTTTAGTTTCAGTGTATAGCTCTTATGTAGAGCTCTTAAGAAGAAAGCTTTCATCAGCTTTTTCCACATATCTCACAGTTTGGAGTGTTAATTTACCATGAAAATGTAAATTTCAAGTTTTGGTCTTCTAATTTTTTTCAACATTAGCAATTTCATTTATTATTTGTATGTAAACTATACTTAGTCAAGAATAGCTATCTCTCATCTGAGCCCGACCCAATTATGCTACTTAGAAGATTTTATATTTGAAGCCTTGAATTCATCAATATGTCCAGTGGATGTTGCTTAAGTCACTCTTTTATTATATAGCTCTCTATATTATTTAGGTGCTTCTTGTACATAAAACTTCCCTATTAAAAAGCAAACCAAAACCCAAAGTTCCAAAAGGACAGGTCTACAAAGACACCATGATATGTGATTCTTGAGAATTCTGAGTAAAAAGTGAATGAGCAGCCACTTCACACTGGTTTTAGAGTTGGTGGTTTTGAGTACTAGAAAGCTGCCTCTTAGCATTTAACTTCATCAATAAATAGAGCACACCTGCGTAGAATTCAGGGAAGGTGTGTATGTTTCCATTTATATATGTGTATACCAGGTGATGTTGAATATCTTTTTTTTTTTTTTCTGGGACCAGGGATAGAACTCAGGACCTTGCACTTGCAAGGCAGGTGCGGTGCCACTGAGCTAAATCCGCAGCCCTGATATTTGTATATTTTTAACAGCATCAGGAGCACAAAGTAAGCATTTTAATCAAGTATTAATAAATATAACATAATATCCTTTTAAAATTTGTAAATCAAAAGTTTAAAATAAACTCCTCCAAAGCTATACATATTTATACATATCTAAGCAATTGAAGCATATCTGATGGATGTAAGCATTCTCATCTCAATCTCTGGTTCCTAATATTGAGGAGTTGAGAATAATTTATGCCAGTGTTAGCCAGTGAAATCATAACACCCAGATAGTTCAGTCTGACTCCTGTTTCTGATACAATACTTTTACAATTTTATACCAAATTTTAGTTGATGGTAAAAGTCTCATGGTCTAACTTTTATTATTCAATTTGTCCTTATCTCATCATTTTTCACAAGTTTTGCATTGATGTCATCAGTTTGTAATATAATTCTTATAGAATCTTTGCTTTGGTTTCTTTTAACAGAAGCTATAAAATTTGGCTGCAGCTTGGGGTGTCATAGTTCTGCCTCTGAGCCAAATGTTCTTCTGGGCTCCCATGTGTAAATCAGTTTTCTCTCTGGTTGTGTTATGCTCTCTACTTGCACGGTGAAGAGGCAGGAAGTCACTTTTTGTATACATTTCGATTTGAAAGTAAATTACGCTTTCCTGCAATGATGTGACACTTTCCTGTGCTGTTTCTGACAGTTTTTCTCCCACTTCAGTTTTTGCTCAGAGCATAAATTTTTCACAATTTCATATGTAGTAAGATGTTCATGAATGCTCCATTTTGGTTCATCTAAAATAAAGCAAAAAAAAATGCCTGATACCATCAGAATGCCAATCTCTGGCACAATACCCATTTTATATGTTACATGGAGCACTGTGAAAAATATATCAAGTTACAGTTCAGTAAGAATTAGAACTCACTGAGTTCTAGTCTCTGTTTTTCCACCAATTTGCTAGAAATATTAAGTTATTAACCTCCCTACACTTCAGTAACTTGATTTAAAATGAAGCATTTGCCTTAAATATGTCTGAAGTTGTTTATAGTTTTTGTAGTCCACTTAGCCTACAATGTTATTACTACATTAAAAAACTTTATACTTAATACCTAACTGAGGACTTACTAACACCTAATCCTTCTCATTGAGCTTCTAGTCAGGACTATGTGGCTTATTTCTATTCTATTTTTGGCACTCTTTTGAGTGAGAAGATATCCACCCTCCAATTATAGGCGCCTGGAGGCTGACTCCGGAACTTTTGAAGCTTTGTTATATTCTAGGTGAAGAGACACTTTTTGAAACCTGCAGCAGAAGGTGACACTTTCAAGGCTCAGAAATGTGTGAACTTTGGCACTGAGCATATTATCCTATTCAATTGTATTTCCTGAAATTTTTACTTAACGTAGGCAGGGTGCTGCTATTGTAAAACATGCTTTTGAATCAAAGAAAAAAGCAGAAATATTTCAATAATTTTGACAGGAAGATATTGTTGCTAGCAATATTTTGAATACACTGAAACAGTGTAACTTGAAACAGTTATTGTCAGTGCACCTATTCTTTGGTATATATTTTCCATTAAAGTCAAACAAGCAAGAAGGAAGAAAAAAGGCTACAATCCAATCCTTATGATTCTACAATTTTTTACTGTATGTATAAACAGAAAATGAAAAATAAAATCCACAGTAAAGAATGAGATAGTATTTCATTTTTGTAATTAGCAGATATGATTTTACTCATTGACAGTGTATTTATACAAAGTTCAAAGTAATTTCTCAATTAATAAATTTAATTGAGTAAAACAATTAAACTTATTAATTTATTCATGCTTGCAGTTGCTATTTTATATTATGCAATGCATTCAAAGAATTTTGGAAATCTCTTGATTCAATACTTGTATTTCATAGGCATATCATTTTTTATGATGTTGCCTTTTAATACTTTGTATTATTTTCTGCTTGTGAAACATTTGTCAAGGGATTCCTATAACTCAGATTCTTTATTCATTTAGCATATAAAATGTACATGTTCCTGTAATTAGTAGTTATAGAGATTTGCCCAAAGTTACTATTGCTAGGGGAACTATTTTGTTAGAGCTGTATTAGTCATGACATCTTCTGAAATCTAGTCCTTGCTTCTCCCATTACATGGAATAATCTCTCTTAAAATACATGTGTGTTTTCTCTGTTTTTCAGATGTATTAACACCACCCAAGGGTGAAACATATCTCTGTATGTATATACATATATATACACATAAGTATATATGTACATTATATGTATAAAAGTTGCCATATATATGTGTATATATATTACCATGTATCAGACACTGAATCACTTACATATAACATTTCATCTTCATCCTCATATAAAATTGTATCTTCTCCAGTTTTTTGATACTGATGTACAGAAGCTGAAAAGCATCATCTTTCTTGTTTGAGTTCACAAACTAGTTGAAATGTGAGCAAGTATTTGAATCTCAGCTATCTGGCTCCACAGTACAAACTACTACTATTTGTAAACTATATATAGTTTATAATAACAGGGCTCCTAAAACAAGAGTTTCTGATAGGATTGAAATAATACATATTCAGTACAATTTCTCTGAAAAATCATTTTCTTATTCTACCTTCCTAGGAGACAGATGGAAATACTTATACTACGGCAGTGATAACAGTGAGCAAAAACTAATGTAAATAATATAAACACAATTATTTGAAACAAAATGTCACAAAATTCTTTCCACAGTTGAATTATAGTGATGAAACTTTAGTTATACAGTCATACTTTGGTACTTGACTGCTCTGAAACTCATCAAATTTGGTATTGGCGTATTTTGGCCCCCCAATTTTTTCCCACTACTTGTCAAGCTTTTATCAATTGCCTTGTGACTTGCTACTCTTTCGTGTCAAAATAATTTGCTTGGCTCTTTTTTTGGTACTGGGTATACCTCCTGGAACCAATTAACAAGGAATATTGAGGTACTATATTATTATTTTTTATGACTGAGCATTTTTCCATGTGTGAAAAATCATCATAGCCATGGAGGTTGGATTAATGAGGAAATTTTCTGGAGACTGGGACACTGATTTAGATAGTATCCCATTAAATTTTAAAGTTGTGAATGTATATTAATGTGTTCAGAAATGGAGGAGAAGCCATGGGTCTGATCCACAAAAATTAAGTAGTTTAGTATTGAATTTGAACTTTAGGTCCAAAAATGCAAAGAATATGAAGATCTACTAACTTTATTCTGACATATCTACATAACTATGGTTTTCTATCTCTGCCTTTTTAAATTTGCATACTGGCAACAGGTTTTACCAGTATTTAAAAGTTTTAGCATCAAGACATAATATATGTCCTCACCCTATTCCTTCACTCTGGTAAAAATTTACCCATTTCTTCCACTGTTGCATCCCCCAAATAAATTAAGATAAGGAAAAGAAATGAAAACACCCACTGTATTTATGAAAGTAGGAAGTCATGTTTGAAAGTAGGTAGAATAATTCAGGCAGAGGAGTGATATTCAAACTAACTAGTGGTAAAATTAGAAAGGATGAATTGGAAAAAAAGCAGATATTGACAAGGAAAAGTCTTAAAATGCAGGAGAGGGAGAGAGGAAAAGAAAAGCATATGGGTGTGGGAGAGAGAGACAGAGAAAGAGAGAGAGAGAAAGAGAGAGAGGAGGAAGAGGAGAAACAGAGGGAGGAGGAGGAGAGGGAGAATAGGAAAAAGGAAATGGAAGGGGAAGAGGAAAGAAGGAAGAGGAAAAAGCCTGTGAGTGAAAAAAGGTAAAATGTGTGATTGTGATTGACAAATACGATGGAAGTTTAAATTAAAAATAAATTGTAGTAAGTTACAGTGCCATTAATCTCGGCCCTTAAAATAGTCCCTCTTACTTCAAACACATTTGTCCCATTATTCTTGCCACTGTCTGAAGGCATTCTGGAAGTAACTGTAAGTTTCTGCAGGAATAATAAGGATGTGCTTATACCAAAAGGGGACAAATAATATTGGGACAAAAATTGATAAATATCATTACATCTATATAAAAATAAATACCAAAACTTAAAACCAGATTTGGATTACAGTAGTGGGAATATTTGTGATTCATATTTTACTTTCCAAATTTCATACTATTATGTTGTTCTACATATTATAAATTATATGGTATAAAATTAGTAAGATTTATAACTAAAAGGATCCTTAAACTAATTATTACACAATTTAACACACACACAAATACACTCATTCACATGCACATGTACTCATAGGCAGGCACAAGTACATACTCGTAAATACAATAAATCATCACCAAGTATATGAGGGAGTTCTAGTTATGGGTTGGCTGTCATTAGTGTCTTGTGTGACAGACTAGGTGCTCATCTGTGAAAGAGTCTATGTCAGCATCTCTGTATAAAAGTTTTCTAAAGAAGATTCCATATTTCTAGAATTTATGAACCAATAGAAAGTTCCTGTGTTTGGAAATAACTGTACATTTTTCAAAAATTATACTTCAAATAATTGTTCCAATTCCACGGCCAGAGCTGAAGTGTTGGGGATTAAAAAATTGTGAAGGGAAAATTAGGGTGAGAACATTGAAATCAGTCCCCTTTCTCCTATAATTCACCATTTATCTCTTTATTCTCCATCTTTTGATAGACACTGAGTATAAGACCTGTACAACACATTTTCTGAGTATGTAGTTATCTATACAAAAATGAGTTAAGAAAACTTAACTAAATCCTTAGCATAATGAGCTAACTTGATGGAATTTCTAAGCATGTGGGAGAGAGATTAATAAAAGAATAATCTAATTAAGTAATTGTTGTGTTCTAAATTATGAGCTTTCAATTAAATGAAATTTTAAACTATTCTTTTTGGCTCTGCTAATTAGTGAGTTTGTATCTGCTTCAGTTAAGCATGAAGCCAATACTGGTGCAGTCATTTCACCTCGGGACTGCATTTGCAATTTTCCTAGTCTTTCGGGATTTAATGCAATTAAAATGAAATTGAATCTTTGGTTTAATTCTGATGAGGGAGTTTGCCAGACAGAAAGCCCCATAGCTACAGAGTAGAGACCTGAATGAAGCCGAGTATATTAGCATCCCAGCTGTATTTATTTGCTACAACTTCTCCATGAGTTTGACCTGACCTACCTATTTGGCATCAATCTCTGGATATTCTAAAGGTTCTTCTAGATCTTTGTTTTTGTGCTCATGAAAATTTATCTTCTTTACTTAGCTCTCTTTATTAATAGACTATAAACTTGGAAATGCAAACAATGTGTTAACATTTGTTTCATTTAGTGACAAGATCATTGTTAATAAGCCTAAGGTTTGATACATGGCAAGTGCCTAGTGGTTGCTTGATTTTTTTTTTCTCAATGGACAAAACTTTTCCCGCAATAAGCTCCAAGTCACACGTATAATGTCAAGCATTGCCAAGGTTGATCAGCAGTTCATTCCCTTTGGTTTATTTATACTTGTTATAAATTACTGGACCTCTTGGAGCTATTTTTATTAAACATAGATCCATTAAATCTAGACTTACCATGGATAACAAATTTCCTTCCTAGGGTGGCAATATAGTATGATAGAATGGAAGAATAGAGGCAAATTCTAGAATTAGGCTGCCTCAGGTCACAGATTTTAAATATAACTCTATAAATTCATTTACATTGTTAAAACTTTTTGAGACATTTTCTTTTATCAAAGTATGAAATATCATTTTTTTCTCCTTAGGATTTTTAAAAGTTTTGTTTTATTAGTACTTGTGAGTCGTACATAATGTTTACATTCCTCATGTGAAGTTGGTGTGTGTGCACAACACACCTTAAATTTTTTTCTTCCTCTTTTCCTTCCCTCCATCCCTGTCCACCGATTTCTTGAATCCTTTTTGTTTCTTTGTGTGTTTTGGTTTGTGTTTTTCCTTTTTTAGCTTTTTATACATGTGTGCCATACATGAGGTTTACATTCCTCATGTGGAGTTGGGACATGTGTATAACACGCACCATTTCCTTTTTTCTTCATCTGCTCTTGCGTCCTTACCCCCTCCTCTTTCCACCTCTTGATCCTCTTCCCCTTTGAGAAACATGTTTCCCTACTTCTTATTACCTATCTTTTATTTTGCTCTTCATTTTGACTTTGGGATTCTCATATTAGAGAAACCATGTGATGTTTAAGCTTGTGTGTCTGATTTATTTCTCTTAATATTATAGTCTCAAGGTGATTGAACATAGGGACTTAATACTTAGCTGCATCCCTAGTACCATTATTTGTTTGTTTTTGATACAGAGTCTCATAAAATCACAAAGTTGCTCTGGGTCAACTTGAATTTCAGATTCTTATGCCTCAGCCTCCTGAGTGCACAGCCCAGCTTCTTAAATTTTTTTTCCCTAAATTCTTTTATCAGTACATTTTAGGTATTCAACACAATTACATTTCTCATTGGGAACTTGTACCTTTAGATGATGCATCTTGGTTCTTATTTTTTCCCCATTCCTAGCCCGCCCTTCACCCACTTCACCCTTCCCTATTTACAAAGACTTTATTTCCATTTTTTCCATTTCTCATCAGTTCCTTTCCCTTTTTTCCTTTCTACTGCCCCTCTCACTACCCCTACCCCTTTGGGCCTGTTCTTCCTATTTTGCATTTTCAATTATTCATTCTAATCATTGGTACATTTTAGGTATACAATATAATGACATTCATCATTGGAAATTTGCACCTTTACATAATCTCTCTTAGTTCTTACTTTTGACTCTTGCCCAGCCCTCCCTACAACCCCTCCATTCCTCCCTATTTACAAAGATTTTGTTCTTATTTTTCCATTTTCTCATCATATTAATCCCATTCCCTTCTATCCTTTCCTCTAGCCCTCCCACTTCCTTCCCCTTTGCACCTTTTCTTCCTATTTCACATTACCTATTATATATTTTACTCCTTATTTACACTTTCAGTTTCTCACATCAGAGAAACTATTTGGTATTTATGCATGTATGTCCTATTTATTTCACTTAAGAGTATTGCCTCAATGTGCATCCACTTATCTATAAATGTCTCTAATTTCTCATTTTTTGTGGCTGAGTAATACTCCATTTTATTAAAAAAAACACATTTTCTTTATCCAGTCTCCAGCTGATGGGCATTTGGGGTTTTTCCAAGTTTTAGCTATCACAAACTGTGCTGCTGTGAACATGGGTGCACATATATCACTGTGGTATGATTCTTTTAATTCTTTGGGGAAGATCCCCACCAGTGGAATAGCTGGGTCAAATGGAACTTCCAGTCCTAGTTCTTTGAGGTATCTCCATACTCAGTTCCACAGTGGTTGCACCAGTCTACAGCCCCACCAGCAGTGGAGCAGGGTTCCTCTTTCCCCACAGCCCCAATAGCATTTGTTATTGGTTGATTTCATGATAGCAGCCATTCTTTCTGGAGTGAGGTGGAATCTCAGCATTGTTTTCATTTGCAACTCTCCAATGACCAGTGATGTTGAACATTTTTTCATGTATTTATTTGCTATTTCTACTTCTTTGTCTGAAAAATGTCTGTTCATTTCAGATCCCCATTTTTGGATTGGGTTTTTAAACATGAGAGGTCTGATCTTTTTAAGTTCTTTATAGATTCGAGATAGTAGACCTTTGTCTGAGGAAGAGCAGGTGAAGATTTTTTCCCACATTGTGGTTTATCTCTTCACACTGCTGGTGTTTCTCTTGCTGTGCAGAAGCTTTTTAATAAGAAGAGATCCCACTTGTTGATTGTTTGTGTTAGTTCATTGGAAACTGAGGTTTTGTTCATAAAATCTTTTCCTACACCGATGTCTTCAAGAGTTCTACCTAACCTGTGTTCCAGCAGGTTCAGCGTTTCTATTTTAATATTTAGATATTTAATCCACTTCAATTTTAGTTTAGTGCATGGGAAGAGATATAGGTCTAGTTTTAATCTTTGGCAATTTGAAACCTAATTTTTCCAGCACCACTTATTAAAGAGGCTATTTTTCCTCCACTGAGGGTGTTTGGCTCCTTTGTCAAAGATGAGATGGCTGAGTGTGTCTGGCATTGTTTCTGCATCTTCTAATGTGTTCCACTGGTCCTCAGGTCTGTTTCTTTGCCAGTACCATGCTGTTTTTATCACAGTAGCTTTGTAGTATATTTGCAGTGTGGGGACTGTGATATCCCCTGCCATGGCTCTGTTATCTAGAATTGCTTTTGCTATTCTGGGTCTCTCCTTCCTCCAAATGAATTTTTGGATTGTTTTCTCAAGGTCTGTGAAGTATGCTGCTGGGATCTCAATTGGAATTGCATTGAATCTATATAGCAGTTTTGGAAGTATGGCCATTTTCACTATATTAATCCTTCCTCCCCAGGAGCAGGGGATGTCTGTCCATTTTCTGATACCTTCTTCAATCTCTCTTGTCAGAGTGCTATAATTTTCATAGAAGAGGTCTTTGATTTGTTTTGTTAGGATGATTCCTAGGTCTTTCAGTTTTTTGGATGCTATTGTGAAAGGAATTATTTGGCCTATTTCTCTCTCAGTGAGTCTGTCATTGGTGTAGAGGAAAGCTATTGATTTGTGTGTGTTGACCTTGTAACCAGCTACTTGACTGAATTTGGTTATTAAGTCTAGAAGACTTTTGGTGGAGTTCTTGGGGTCTTCTATATACAGTATCATATCATCTGCAAATAATGACAATTTGACTTCTTCGTTTCCTATCTTTATTCCTTTTATTTCTTTCTCTTGTCTAATTGCCGTGGCTAATGTTTCCAAAAGTATATTGAACAAGAGTGGTGATAGTGGACATCCTTGTCTTGTTCCTGATTTTAGTGTGAAGGATTTCAGTTTTTGACCATTTAGTATGATATTGGCTGTTGGTTTTTCATAGATGGCTTTTATCAGTTTGAGGTAGAGACCATCTATTCCAATTTTTTGTAGGGTTTTGATGATAAATGCATGTTGGATTTTCTCAAATGTTTTTTCTGTGTCTATGGAGAAAATCATATGGTTTTTGTCCTTGACTCTATTGATATAGTGTATTACATTGATTGATTTTCGTATATTGAACCATCCCTGCATCCCTGGGATGAATCCCACTTGTTCAGGGTGTATGATCTTCTTGATGATCTTCTGCATCCTATTTATGAGTATCTTATTAAGGGTTTTTGCATCTATGTTCATTAGTGAGATTGGCCTATAGTTCTCCTTTTCAGTTGGGTCTTTCTCTGCTTTGGGATGAAGATGATGCTTGCTTCCAGGAATGAATTTGGGCATATTGCTTCCCTTTCAATTTCATTGAAGAGTTTAAACAGTAGTGGCAGCAGTTCCTCTCCCAATGTTTTGTAGAATTCAGCAGTGAAGCCATCAGGGCCTGGGCTTTTCTTAGTTGATAAGTCTTTAATTATGTTTTCAATTTCATTGGTTGATATGGGGTTGTTTAGAATTTTCAGGTCTTTTTCATTCAACTTTGGTAATTCATATGTATCTAGGAATCTGTCCATTTCTTCTGTGTTTTCCATCTTATTGGGGTATAGGTTCTGGAAGTAGGTATTGATGATCCTCTGGATTTCTGCTGGGTCTGTTGTCATTTCACCCTTTTCATTCCTATTTGCATGGATTTGGGCCTTTTCTTTCCTTTTTCTGATAAGGTTGGCTAAGGGTTTGTCAATTTTGTTGATTCTTTCGAAGAACCAACTCTTGGCTTCATTGATTTTTTGTATCATTCTCTTAGTCTCCATTGCATTGATATCTCACCTGATCTTTATAATTTTCTCCCTTGTATGAGCTTTGGGGTTGCCCCGCTCTTCTTTCTCTAGAAGGTTGAGGTTCAGCATCAAGTTGTTTAATTGGGCTTTTTCTGTTTTCCTAATATGCATATTCACTGCTATGAATTGCCCTCCTAAGACTGCTTTCATTGTGTCCCATAGCTTGCGATATGTTGTACTGTCATTGTCATTTAATTGAAGGAGCTGTCTGATTTCTTCTTTAATTTCCTCTGTGACCCATTGGATATTCAGAAGTGTGTTGTTCACTTTTCACATGTTTATGAAATTTTTCCAGCTTCTTTTGCTATGGATCTTCAATTTCATCACACTATGGTCTGATAATATACAGGGGATAACTTCAATTCCTTTGCACTTACTTAAACATGGTCTATGTGTGAGTATGTGGTCTATTTTGGAGAATGACCCATGTGCAGGTGAGAAGAATGTGTATTCTGATTTTGTGGGGTGGAAGACTCTATAAACATCTGTTAAGTACATTTGTTCAAGAGTTCGATTGAGTTCTAGTATTTCATTACTTATTTTTAGTCTAGTTGATCTATCTATTTGTGACAGTGGGGTATTGAGTTCCCCCACTACAATTGTATTAGTGCATATATGACTTTTCATGTCCATTAGTATTTGTTTTATATAGTTGGTTGCACTAGTGTTTGGTGAATAGATATTTATGATTGTCAACTCTTCCTCTTGGATTGTTCCCTTTAAAAGGATGTAGTGTCTTTCTTCGTCTCTCTTAATCAGTGTTGGTTTGAAATCTACTTGATCTGCAAAGAGGATGGCTACTCCTGCTTTTTTGGGGTTCCCATCACATGGTGTATTGTTTTCCACTCTTTAACTTTCAGTCTGTGAATTTCATTTTGAACTAAGTGTGTTTCTTGTATGCATCCTATTGTTGGATTTTGCTTCTTGACCCATTCTGCCAGTCTATTTCTTTTGATTGGTGAATTGAGATCATTAACATTGATAGTTATAACTGAAATGTATTGACTTGTCATTGCCATGACTTTTTCTTTTTGTTGGGTTCTCCCCCTTTACATTTAATTTCCTGTCATGCCAGATGGGTTCATTCTGCTTTGCTTCCTGGGGTTGTGATCCTTAATGTCTGTTCCTAGGATATTGTGTAAAATTTTTTGCAGTGCTGGTTTGGTATTCCCGAAGTTCCTAAGGCGCTCTTTGTCATGAAAGTATCTTATTTCTCCATCAATTTTGAAAGTTAGTTTTGCAGGGTACATCAATCTGGGTTGGAGGCTGTTTTCTGTTAGAGCTTGGAATATGTCACTCCAAGCTCTTCTTGCCTTGATGGTTTGTGTTGAGAAATCTGCTGTGATTGTGATGGGCTTTCTTTTGTATGTGATTTGTTTCTTTTCTCTAACTGCTTGTAGAACTTTGTTCTTCTGTTGAGTTTCTGGAATCTTAACAATTATATGCCTATGTGTAGGGTTTTTTTGATCAAGACTATTTGAAGTCCTATATGCCTCACTTATCTGTATGTCAAGCTCTTTTCCCCTGCTTGGGAAGTTTTCTGCCATTATTTCTGTGAAGAGATTTTCTTATGTCATCTCCACTCTCTCCTGTTTCTTCATTGACTCCAATCAGTCTTATCTTATTCTTCTTTGCATCATTTAGCAGCTGCTGCATTGATTTCTCATGTTCCCTTAAAATTTTGAAACAATTTTTCTTTTCCTGGTCACTAATTGCAATCTTATCTTCTATATCTGAAATTCTGTCCTCACATTGGCTCATTCTGCTGTGTAGACTTTCAGTGGAGTTTTTCATGTCCTGGAAATCTATTTGCATCTGTTTTATGGATTCCATTTGTTTCTTATGTTGGGATTCTGTCATGTTCCTCAGCTCCTCTCTAGATTAATTAATCATGTCTTGCACTAAGAGCACAATGTCCCTGTTATCTGAGAAATTCTTTCTGATTTCATTTTTTCCAGATCCCCTTTTGTTGCCAGTTCAGTGGGTCCAGGTGGTTGAGTATCATAGTGTTCCATCTCATTTCCCTTTGGGGTTGCTGTAGGTGATCTGGAAGTCTGGTTTTGAGACTTATTTACATGTTTTCTCTTTTCGACTGGGGGGCAGAGCAGTTGCTGTTGGTGCCCTCAAGGCCCACCTCCTCTGAGCTGGCAGATGTGGGACAGGGGCTGGGAGCAGTGCTTGGGATTGTGGCCCAGATGCCCTTTCCTCTGGGCCAGGAGAGGCGGGACAGGAGGTGGCCCAAAAGCTCTTTCCTGTGGGCTGGGAGTGGTGGGAGGGATCGTGGCCAGGAAGCTCCTTCTTCTGGACCAGGAGCAGTGGGATGGCGGCTCAGATGCCCCTACCTCTGGGCTGGGAGCGGCTGGACAGATGGTGGCCTGCAAGCCTCTTCCTCTGGGCCTGGAGTGGCGGTACAGGCAGTGGCCCAAAAGCCCTTTCTTCTGGGCCAGGAGTGGCAGGACAGATGGCGGCACAAAGGCCTCTTAAATTTTAATAAGGATATAAATCTAATGATTAATTGTTGTGAGTAATATATATGTAGTCCAGTAAAGATTATATATTTTATCATATATATTATATCTATATTATTATATATATGTATTCTAGTAAAGATTTTGTCATTTAATATGCTCTTCTGAAATATCCAAATTGAGGAATTAATGGATGGATTTATTTTTCTAATGCAAAATTATGCTGTAAAAAATGATGCAATCACATTAAGGTATCGAAATTACACAACTGAAGCTGCCTAACAATATTAATGGATAGATTTAAATAAAAGGTCTTAACTAGTTACTTCTTTATTCATATTGATGATCCAGTGTCATTGTGGCTGGTTCCACAAGTCTGTATAAAATTAATAATTTGTCAAGAGAATGGAGGGCATGTTCAGAAGAGTTAAGGATGGAGTAAGGTGTGATAGAGAATGCATAAAACAAGTGAATTAGGACAACACGTTAGAAGAGTTCTTATCAAAATATGGTCCCTGGATCACCTGCAAGATACTTACTTAAGTGTTTTTAAAATAAATGAGAAGTCCTCATTAAACGTTTTTTTAAGAAATCTTAGCAAGTGGTTATTAAGAAGAGTGTTAAGATTTCTTTACCATATCCCTTATTAATTCTATTAAGATATATAGTGATGGAAACACAAATCTGAAATTTTGGCATTTTCACTGAAATGGTTTCTTTACACACTGAATTTGAGTATCACTGTTCTGTGATAAAGTATTAAATCCAACAAGATACAATGTAACTCAGATACATATCAAAGTCTAAAGTGATTCTGAATACTGATAATAATAATTATTTAGGGATTTTTGTCAGTAATTAACATGATATAAGTTATATATGAGATGAAGCTGCAAATACATATAATTCTTTCTAAGTCAATAATTACACATTCATTCATTCACTTGTCTATTTATTCGTACTACTTACTTAATTTTACAATTTTCTTTCAACTGACCCTTATTGAGAAGTAAAATTCTAGGTGGTCATAATTAAGAGATTTTCCCTAATTTCAGAGATGTTTCAATCTGATAAGGGAGACAAATAAGTGAATGTCAACTATACTGCTGCATAGTAATTGCCATGTTAGATGTAACATGGACACTTAACCCGGATGGCACCTGATGAAAGCTTGAAAACTTGAGTAAAAGTGAGCTAGGCAAAGGGAAAAGATTAAATAAAGCATCATCTGAGGAAAGTAGGACAGGTTGTTACAGGTATAAAATCAAATATTACAGCTTTTAAATTTGAATATACAGTAGTTTGTAATAGTTCAGGTGGTACAGATCAGTGCTTCAGCAGTTGCTTAACCTGTATGGGCCTTGGATTTGGAGAGTGGGAGGGAGAGAGAGAGAGAGAGGGAGGAAAGAAAGAAAAGGAAGGAAGGAAGGAGACAGACAGGGAGAGTGAGAAGGGAGGGAGGGAGGCAGAGACAGAAAGTTTGTAATGACTGGCAGATAGGATAGGTGGAGAATCAAGAAAGATGATGATGGAGAAGTATATTTCTTGGAATAAGTGGGACTAGAGTACCAGTCACTATTTTTATCTTACATGGCATGATTTCAATGTAATAAGAATTTCATTTGCCATATGGAAATAGTGGCATAGAATAAATGTAAAATGTCATATTTTCCTAGATAAAAATATGCTTTCAAATGGTAAACTAAAGTATGTTAATTATGGTTATAGCATTGAATTTCCCAAAGAGAGTTTACCTAAGATACAAGTTGACTCTATAGAAGGGAAATACATGACATGAGCATATTATTTTAATTATTATAAATTGCTAGGCAGCATTACACTGTATGTTAAATACTGATGCTTATTTCCAAGTTTCATGCTTGAAAAACATCATGATCAATTTAACTATTAAGTTTCTCTCTTTTTTTGACAGACCTTTGCTTTCCTGTGACTTTATTCAAGCAATTGATTTTTATAAACATTGTTCAAATTTCATGAACAAATATTAAATATTACTTTTATAATATTAAATATTACTTTTTTAATAATCAGATATGTTTCTTATGTGACCAAGGAAACTTATACACTTGATAAAATATTTTGAGAATAGTGAAAATATACAATCTACAGAATAATACAAGTGTTTCTTCTGTAAATTAAAGATTTCCTACAAATCAAATATTATTTGAAAGCATGTATAATTTCTACATAAGAAGACATTTCCTAGTCAGTTCAAATATCCTATATGCATTCACGACATAAATACAAGGTCTTTGAACCTATGTTCAATGCTGTTGTTTGAGCCATATTCCAGAGAGAAAGATGAAAGAATACAAAGACTCCTAGGAAATAAAAGGGGAATGCATAGTAAGCCAAATTTTACTATAGTAACATATTTCTGAAATGTAGCG
Organism: Heterocephalus glaber; assembly: GCF_053883595.1. Taxonomy (NCBI): domain Eukaryota; kingdom Metazoa; phylum Chordata; class Mammalia; order Rodentia; family Bathyergidae; genus Heterocephalus; species Heterocephalus glaber. Next base: position 35,896,039 of record NW_028258293.1, on the reverse strand, counting down.
AATATATTTTTCTTTTAGAATATCAAACTGTAAACTAATTGCTGGAGTTAGATACATATCATACAGATCTGTAAAATACCCAACACCTATTTTGCTACCTTTGTCCTAATTCCTGCAATAAATAATTCACCTTTCCAATTTACCTCCCCTCTCTTAACAGAATTGTTTTTCTAAACCCACTGTGAGTCCACCATTCTGAAAAACGGTAATGTATACACACACACACACACACACACACACACACACAGAAACTCCTCTTTAGATGCATAGAAAACATCTTTTGAGATGGATGCTACTTGATTTTTATCCAGGTACCTACTAGGTCCTCATGTTCCAATGCAGCAAATTTATTCTTTTCCTACAGTTAAGCATGCTCATACAAGGCCGTTTTTAGTATTTTTGAGATATTTTGCATGTACTGACAAATTATTTGTTTTATTTACTCTTGCAGAATCACAAAATATTTACTATAAATTATATATTCATATATATGCATGAATGTATTCATATATGTACATATTTATGGCTTGATATATTTATAAATATACATTAATTCTTTTTCTCTCAAAGATGCCTTTTGACATCTTTTGTGGCAGATTTAGTCATAATTTGCATTCAGAGAAGTTGATTATAATTTGGATTCAAACTAGTAAGCATGTTCAGAGATATAATTTTGGGATTTACAATAGCTTACTACAGTTATTTTTCTCTGCTACATATGTGATTTATTGCCTTTATGGCTAGTCACAATTTATGTTCCCTCTTCTTGAAATTTCTTCTTTACATATATATTGTTTGTGTAACCATTTACTTCTAAGACATTTCATTTTCAAAGCTACTTCTTCCAGAAGTCTTGTGTCATCTTTTGAAGTGAAGGAAATTTTAGATTTCATGATATTATTGACTATTTACCTCTTAGGGTATATTCCATTTCATAATATGAGAATTATGATTACCTTCACATTTTAGAGTATGAGCTTAATGATTATAGGTGAAATATCTGGTTTACTCCTATAGTTTATAAAAGACTAATACAGAGTAAATAATAAATGGAGTTAAATGATTATTAAAAAGGACAATATAAATTTCAAAGTGAGATATAATTGAATTCTTTGACCTATTGGCCATCAATGGATATGTTGTTAACATATCTATAACATTTGAATGCTTAAAATAAACAGTTCTGTAAATACCCCTGTAAAAGAATAATTTCATAATATCACTTGTAAAAACCTAGTAAGAGCAAGAGTGATTTTTGAGAAAAGTGATATAATTAAACTAATGAAGATAATGAAGAAAATCAGCTTAGTTTGACTCATGACATACATTCTGAAAGTAGAAAACACTTTCAGTTAATCATAAGATGTTCAGATCCAGTATTAGTAATTAATCCACTGAAAATATTACCTGTAATCAGAATTTAAGTAAAAACAAAGACAAACTAAAAATTTCCCACTTGTGGAGGCAATAGATCATAATGTCAAGGAATGCATAAGGCCTACAGTAATAATACATATATTTTTCACATTTTATCACCAATGTGACCTGAAGTGAACATATAACCTGTCTTTTCCCACGACCTTGTCTCATATGAAGTCCTTAAAAATTTTCTTTCAAATTTCTAGCAACAAATAAAATACAAAAGTACTATATGACGAAAGATATCTTAATGGCTGAGTAAATTATAGTGTAATGTATTTAGTGGTAAAATTGTGTCTATATAAGAATTCATAATATTTAAAATCATAATACCATCTAAAAATGTTGCTCTCTAATCCTAGGAAGTCTCAAAGTCTTAGATGAACTTTTGTTATTATTCTGATGTGTCACTTTCAGTAATCAGAGAATACTCTTTCTTCTCTGCAAAAAATTGTTTTGATTGGTCTGCAAGAAAAGATTGTTGTCAATCTAATAGTCCTTAGGGATCGATCTTGATGTCACTGGTCCAGTTAGAAAAAAATCTACAGCAAATCCTTTAAAATATCTATTATTTCTAACTTCACATTTTCCTCTCATATGATATGAGAGTTTGGATTTGCATATTAAATATTTCAATCTTTATAAATATAGGTCATTTTTAACATTTATCCAGCAAGCTCTGTGTGGACAGTTTAGACAATCACCTGTGTATTGGAAAATTAAATTTGTTTAAATATGGAATTAGTTATCCAAGCTTGACAAATTCTCATTAACACTTACAGAAATATGGGATGCTAGATACCGTAAAAACAGGAGTGAAGGAGCCAAAACAATTTCAGAGTCAGTTATTTCTCCAAAGAGTCTCAATTTCTTCTTTTTCCAAATATTTCACACAACCGCCATGATTGTCACAATACTCTGTGTGTTTAGAATATTAGCTGTAAGTATTTCTAAATGAGGGTGAGTATCTTCTGAAAGAATGGCCTAAGAGTAACAATATTTTCTTGCTCTCAGACTGCTGGAATTTAATGATCCCATTCTTGACAACACAGGAGTTGAAAAATCCTCTGATAATTTGCCACTGTCAATCTGTACATGTATGATTTCAGCAAATTAGAAGACATGGATTTATGTTTTGGGAGGAATTGCAACTCATAAAGACAGGTTTGTTTATTCCAAGTTTTACAGTAGGAAACATGGAGTAATTCTGGAATTGAAGTGGAATGAAAATGGAGTCTATGGGGCATGCTTAACTAATTCAGCAGTAAAACAGATTTAATTAGTCAATTATCTAATGAACATCAAAATTCATAAACAGTGCACATCTGAGTATGTTGAATAAAAGTTGTAATTGCCTATATCCATAATGGATGATTGAAACATCATTAAAGATATGTAAATGTGAAATCATTTCACTTAAATTTTGAGGAGAAATAAAGTAATTAAAAAAGAACTATGAAATGATATTAGACTTGGTGCCATTTGGAACATGCTAATGACATTTTCCACAAGAAGATTTTTGTAGCTCAAATTCATTTAGCAGCCAATCTGCTATATGACTGACTTTACCTTCTCCCTTTCTGAATTTGATATAAACTTCGAGGAAGAATATCCGTGTGTTTAGAGAATTTATTGTCTTACCTAGTATATTTCTAATGAGAACTTTGACAGAGTATCTAATCTTTGGAGTAAATGAAATTAAGGCTACTTTAACTTTTCTAAGGCTTTCTTACTTCTCTAACAAAGTGTGTTGAAATGTACTAGAGAACTGCCATGAGTTTTCTAGTGAAGCTCAGTTTCTGTATCCAAATAAGGTTAGTTTACACTTTGGGGTTTTGAGATTGGTAGGAGGAATCTAGAATCATTTTCAAATCACACATATAGATATAATTTCAATTTATATGTGTAATTATATATAAATACAAATACTCACTGACTGGTATGTGCATATAAGACCATAGTATAAATATACAATTTTAAAGCTGGGAATGGTGGCACTCACCTTTAATTCCAGCATTCAAGAGGCTGAGTCAGGAAGATCACCATGATTTGGAGGCTAGGCTGGGCTGCATAGTGAGTTCAAGGCCAGCCTGGATTACACAGTGAGACTGTGTCTCAAAATAAATTTTAAAAATATAGATATATATACACACAATTTTACTGAAGTCATCAACAGACTATCCCCATTGTATTTGCATTTTCTCAATCAATTACTTATAGCCTCTAGTCAACAGGATACAATTGTACAAAAGACTTCCGATTAATGAAATATGTACCTGTAGAATGACAACACCAAGGAAAGCAGATACCATAGACTTTGGGAAAGAAAGAATGCTACTTTAACTATATTTATGTGTGCAGCTTGATTTTTCGTGGTACACATTTCCAAAATGTTCTGCCTTCCTATTTTGTGTGAAATTTTTACTATGCATTATGATTCTTATACTAGTATAATTTTTCACTTGTCCTTACAAGGAAATTGTATTTTAATTTCTTTTAACTCTCACAAATTATATCTAAGGTAGTATGTATAGTCAAAGAGAATCTAAAGACATTTAAATGGCAATTTTTTCACAGATTGATTTTTAATGAGAACAAACACAACATTCCCAGAGTGTTTTTTGTTGTTTCTGGGTTTTTAAGTTTCTTTGTTTCTGTTTTTTATTTTGTTTCATTTTGGCTTTGGTTTGAAACCCAGAGCCTTTGCACTAATCTTCATTCCCAGTTTTTTTTTTTTTTTTTTTTTTTTTTTTACAAAAAACAGAGACAGGATCTCTAAATTACTCAGGATGGGCTCAAACTTGTCATCTTCCCTCTTCAGCCTCTCCTCTGAAGTGCTGGGATTACAGGAGTTGGGGCCACACCTAACTGGAAAGTTTTAAATAATTGTCACAAAAAGAGATGAAGAGTTCAAAGAACACTGACATCATTTTTCCTTTGTCATAAATAATCTGTTGCACTTGTTCTATGGAGTCTTTTAATAATTCCCATCCAATTTTCTGGAATCGGATAGATTTGGCTTGGGACTGAGTAATTATGCCTTTTTGCCTTTTGAATGTACTATTTCTCATACAAATGCATTGAAATTTCTTAAAAATAAAAGCTGACTAATGCTATTTTTTAATCTGCCCGATTTATTTTCTCTACTCAATTTCAAATCATGAATCTGACAGTCTTCTGTGTCTCAAACATTATTTTTTCCTGAAAATCTCATGAACATACAGTCTGTCTTATCCTCCGGTCCCATTAGCTGCATGTTGTCTCTTTTAGTAGGCTTGTCTTTTGAAAGGATATGCTGCATTTCATAGCTTTTCATTCTGCAGCAGAGATTACTTGTCCCAGACACAGGAGTAGCAGCATGTGAGTTTTCTGTTGATCCATCTGTCCTGGCTATATCTCAACTGTATTGTTATGCAGATTTATGGAATGAATATGAATCTTGAGGCAGAGAATCACTATATGATTTTAACTTTTAAAACAGAGCCATAATAATAGGCAAAAATGCTAAAAAATGCTTAGTGTCCCCAGCTATAGTTTTGCTCAGATAGCTGGAATGAAGAAGCTTTTGTTTTTGTTTTTTAACAGTAGAGGAAAATGCAAGTAACATCAGACTCAGAGTTAAAATTGTTGGATATTTTATTTTATCTCTTACTGTCCTACCTCCTTGACTTTTGGATTTCTCATGTCTGAAGAAGTCACAATAGTAAGTTCCTAGGGATTTAGTTCAGTGGTTCCACTGCCTGCCTCGCAAGCACAAGGTCCCGAGTTTGATCCCTGGTACCAAAATAAATAAA